>NC_048229.1:8733207-8939223 GCF_002007445.2 Ailuropoda melanoleuca
CACACACACACACACACACACACACACACACACACACACCCCTTCCCTTTCTGCCTCCTTTGTATTTTTTTGTGCTGAAATGCTAGATCAGCCAAGCAGAGAAGCCAGGGAAACAGGTGGATCTGTGCCCCCCGCCACCTCCAGAGTCAGTCTGTTGTAGGCTCTCAATAAACCTGAGCTCACTTGATTTGACAGACTCGTTCTCAGTTTATACACGTTTGCTTATTTGGGCCTGAAATGGCATATGCTTCCTATTTAGACCTGCTAATGACTACAAGCCACAGGCCAGAATGGTGGGGCCAACATCCAAGGCTACCCCCTAATCACCCAAGCACTTCCAGGCAGTGAGAGGGACAGTTGACAACTAGCCTGCTTTCCCCATGTGTTTCCATCGCGCATGATTTGGGCGGAGTTCACATTCACTCCTGGATAAAGCTTACTTCTCTTCCAGTTGATAGCCTGTGATACAGGCATTCGGGAAAGCGCCAGGCTAGTTCATCAGAGCTGCTGAAGCCAGGAAACCACAAGGGGCCTCCTGGGGAACTACACTTAGTCCCCAGACTTCGACAGGCTCGTGGAGGTGACTGCTGATGTCCTATGAGAGCTGGATTCACTCTCCAGTGATCGGGACTCCTGTTCCATCACACGTGCGGCTCATTTCTGTCCTCAGCGTGTCCATGCCGGACAAGTGTTCATCCGTCAAATAAGCAACAGATAGGCTTCTGGTATCCTGAAAATGACTCAGGAATCCTGTTACTGCAATTCCTCTCCTTTTTTTTTTTTTTAACCATTTATTTATTTATTTGAGAAAGAGTGGGTATGTATATGTGCCCGTGAGTTGGGGGTTTGTGGAGGGAGAGAAACCCCAGCAGACTCCCCGCTGAGTGTGGAGCCTGACCCAGGGCTTGATCCCATGACCCTGAGATCATGACCTGAGCCAAAACCAAGAGCCGGCCGCCTAACCGATTGAGTTATCCAGGCTCCCCTGTTACCTGCAATTTCTAATAATCATCTCAACACATCATTTTTTAAAGTTGTTAAGTTTTTTTTTTAAGAACATCTTAAATATTTGTGTATCGATTAGCATTTGCTGTGTAACAAACTCCCCCCCCTCCCCGCCGCCAACATAGTGGCTTAAAACATCAAACTTTTTTTTTTTCCCTTAAAATGCTATAGGTTGGCTGAACAACTCTTCTTTTCTGGGCTGGCTTGATTGAAGGTGGATGATCTAGAATGGCCTCACTGACATGTCTGGCAGTTGGCTCTGGATCAGCTGGGGTTGATCAATACAACTTGGCCACATATCTCTAATCATCCTGCAGGCTGCCCTGGGTTCATTCACATGGCGGTGGTCCCAACGGCCCAGAGAGCAGCAAGAAAAGGCAAGCCCTAACACACGGGCACTCTTCATGTCTCTTCTTGTGTCACATTTTCTACTGTCACAGTCAAAGCCAACCCCAGATTTGAGGGGTGGGGACATAGACTCCATCTCTTGATGCAACAAGCTGCAAAATTACTTTGCAAAGGATAGGCATGCAGGGAGGAAAGATTTTGTGGCCCCTTTTTGGAATCTATCACAATCAGGGATGGGGTAATTAGAAAAATCTATTTAAACTTTTGTTTTTCTTTAACAAGAGGACTCCCAGTATTCCAAAGAAAGCTTAGAAACCTACCTTTAACAATCTGATGACTTTCAAACCTCCAGATTCTTGGTCATCTCGCTCAGGACTGCTAGAAGCATCCTGACGAAAAGAGCACCACATGTATTTTCTGCAAAATTGACTGTGGTGGTTAATGTTTTATGTCAACTTGACTGGGCCATGGGATGCCCAGATAGGTCTGGTGAAACATTATTTCTGGGTGTGTCTCTGAGGGGCTTTCCAGAAAAGATTATCACTTGTGTTGGTAGACTGAGTAAAGCAGATTGCCTTCCCCAATGTATGCCATCCAATTCATTGAGGACCTGACTAGAACAAAAATGCAGAAGAAGGGAAAGTCGTCTGCCTGACTACCTGAGTTGGGTCATCAGTCTTCTGCCCCCAGACTGGGATCTAACACCATCAATGCCCCTCGTTTTCAGACATTTGGACTTGGAATTGGACTACCCCATCAGCTTTCCTGGGTCTCCAGCTTGCAGATGGCAGACTGTGGGACTCCTGAGCCTCTATAAGTACACGAGCCAATTCCTTATAATAGATCTATTTATGCAGAAATATATCTATATATATATATTTATAATATATCTATATCTATCTATCTATCTATCTATCTATCATCTATCTCCTATTGGTAATGTTTTTCTGGAGGAAAGTCATCCTCATCATCCTTCATGGACCATGAGGGCTGCCCTAGATGTTCTCAACTGGCAAGAGAACTTTTTTTTTAAGATTTTTTTTAAGTACTCTCTACATGCAACATGGGACTCGAACCCACAACCTGGAGATCAAGAGTCAACACGCTCCACTGACTAAGCCAGCCAGGCACCAGGAAGGGAACTTTCAGAGGTTATATTACAGGAAAATGAAAGAACAGGCTGCATGCTGAATGGCCCCACCCCTGCTTGTAAGAGATAAGATGGTTAGGCTCCGGGCTGGAACTTTCAGCTTTCATCCAGATTTTTGGTATGGTCTGCGAGACTAAGATTTTCAACTTTTCTGCCTCATAGTACTGGTTAAACCCTTTGATCTCATTTTTACTGGGCAATATTATTATACCACTTTACAAATACACCATTTATTCCAGCCTGACTTTAATAGCCTTTCCGTTCCCCCAGGGGGAAAGGGCATTAAAGGTCAGCAGAATGCTCAATGATGCTAGATGGAAAAAGGGGAAAGGCATACAGTAGGTGCTTGAAAACGTCCAAACAAATGAAGACCAAGAAAGCAGGAAGGAGAGGGAGAATGAAAGCAAATGAAGGAAAAGAATCTGTTAATTTAGTACTTTCCCTAAGATGTCCAACTTGGACTATTCTTTTAACAGCTTTGTTGAGATCTAATTCCCATTCTCTGTAACTCACCCATTTCAAATGTGTGCAATTCAGTGGTTTTTAGTATATTTGCAGAATTGTGCAACTGTCACCGCAGTATAATTTTAGAACATTCCATCATCCCAAAAGGAAATCCCATAACCATTGGCAATCAATCCCCATTCCCCCTTTCTCAGCCCCTGGCAACCACTAATCTACTTTCTGCCACTTGGGCTCTTTCTTTTCCTTGTGGCAAAATACACACGACATAAAATTTACCATCGTAACCATTTTTAAGTGTGCAGTTTAGTGCCGTCAAGTACATTCACATTGTTGGGCAGCCAACACCACCATCCATCTCCAGAACTTTCTCATCTTCCAAAATGAAACTCAGTCCCTATTAAACACTAATTACCCATTTCCTCCTTCCCCCTTTCACCCCCCAGCCCCTAGTAAGCATCCTTCTACTTTCTGTCTCTATGAATTTGACTACTTGAAGTACCTTACAGAAGTGGAATCATACAATATGTGTCCTTTTGTGTCTGGCTACCTTCACTCACCATAATGTCTTCAAGGTTCATCCGTGTCGTAGCTTTATTGCAGAATCTCCTTCCCTTCTAAGGCTGAATAAGTTTCAATTGAATGGAGGGGCTGCGTTTAAACGTAGGCTCTTTCATGCCAAGCTCTGGAAGGTGTTTTCTGTAGACTGACCTCTAGTAATCAAGTGATGGGCCCATTCCCACTCATATCCATCCCCTTCTAAATAACAAATAAAATAGGCTGAACTTCCCCTTCTGTATTGGCCCAGAGGGAAAGAAAGGCGAGAGGCCGTGGGGAAGGGGGTCGGGATGGGTATGTGTGGGGGCCTGTGCATCTCCCTCAGGCCCTTCCCCTCCTGGCCTTTTTCACCTCCCGCCTAAAGAGGCTGTAGGTGTCCTGGCATTTGGAGCGCTGAGTGTTTTGTGCTACTTTCTGCAGATAGACAGAAGTGGCAGAAATGAGAAGCCCACCTACAATGACAATAACGAGGCTGGGCTGGTGCCACCTTGGCCTCTTGGGAAAGCCTCCGTAGCCGGGAACTGAGAAGGTGGATTCATAACTTCTCAACTCCTAGCAAAGCCCAGTGTTCATGAGTTGCCATGGCTCAGGAAACAGCCTCTGTGCACTGCACGGAAGATCGTGCAAGGATAGTCACATATCGTCAATTCTTCTTTGGAATACTGACATCCTAGGGCACTTCCGCCGGGCCTTCCCCACTCCCACCTCTACCTTCTTTATGGACTTCTCACTAATATCGGAGCAGAGTGACCAGAAACACACAGTTATCATAACCTGCCTTTTCCACTGCAGTGAGAGCACCAACCAACACCACCATCGTGTACTGGGAATTCACTCAACAAATAACAAGAGTTGAGATTTACTGAGCTGATGAAAAAGCGTTAGAAATAGTTGTGATGGCTGCAGAACACTGTGCCTGTAATTCATGCCAATGACCTGTACGCTTAAGAAGGGTTAAAATGGGGGCACCTGGGTGGTTCAGTCGGTTAGGCAACTGACTCTTGATTTTGGCTCAGGTCATGATCTCAGGGTCGTACGATCGAGCCCCATGTCAAGCTCCACGCTCAGCGGGGAATCTGCTTGAGGTTCTCTCTCCCTCTGTCCCTCCCCTCTGCTTGTGAGCTCTCTCTCAAATAAATACATCTTTTTTTAAAAAAAGAATGGTTAAAATGATAAATTTTATGCGTATTTTACCATAATAAAAAAGTAGTAAAAAATAACAAACGATTGCCAGATGGTTTGGGAGCTAAGAGAACATGGGAGATGTTCTTAGATTATTAGATAAACCCTAAGGAGTTCAAATTCAAAGTTCAGTAGCAGTAGCAGACTCATCCATAGAAACGTGCGCTTGTCGAAGGGTCCACTGTTCCATCTAGATCCTACTGTTTCTCTCCTACTGAGGGACATCCCTAGTGCTCCACTCTCTTCTGGCTCATTCTCTTCAGCAAACCAACATGCTATAAGACCTCTCATCTCTTTAAAATTTTAATCATTTTTTATGTTTTAAAAAATAAACTCTACACCCAGCATGGGGCTTGAACTCACCACCTGGAGATCAAGAGTTGCATGCTACAGCAACTGAGCCAGCCAGGGGCCCCAAAATATTTCTTTCTTTTCTTTTGTTTTTTAATTTAATTTTTAATGTTTTAAATTTATTTTTGGTTTTTTTTTAGAGTAAACTCGACAATTACCTCTCACCTTTACATAAGTCGTCCTCTGCTGATGCTCCCCACCTTGGGCTACCTCCGCCTTCCTGCACTGCCCTCCACTGAGCAGAGAGTTGCCTGCCCCCACCTCCCCTTCCTCCACTCCCCTCCTCTCCTGGGCCCCACCGCTTCAAAGAAACATGTTCCTTAACATATGCCATGGCTGTCCCACTGGAGAAGCCCACTTTTCTGGCCTTGGTAGCAGACTTCCTCACTTCCTCCCTCCGGAGACACTCCTGCCGCCTGGCTCTCTGGCCTGAACTCTCTCAGGGTCCCCGCTCACTTTCCTAACCTTGCTTTTCTCCCACACGGGGACTCACACGTCATGATCCCAGCCACATTCCCTCTCCCATGCCTGCCCAACACTCCTCATGTGTCTCCATGCTTACACTCCCACCCCGCTGGGTCTCTTTTCCAAACAACATGCGGTTTAAAAACAAACAGGTCATAGCCTGTGGCTCCCCTGCTAAAAAATACTCCTAGAGCTCTCACATCTTAATAATAGCGCCACATGTTTTCCTCGACTTACAAGATCTTAACCATCTGGACCTTCACTACCTCTTCAGTCTTCTTCTCCTTCCACTGTTCCACTTCCTCATCCCGGCCCCCACATACTGGCCTCCTTCATAGTTTTCCAGCATGTCAAGCACACCCCCACCTCAGGGCCTTTGCACTTGCTCCCTCTGCCTGAGATGGCCTTTCCCCAGGTATACACACGGCTCAGTCCTTCATCTTATTTGGATCTTTGGGCTCATTTTGGAGCCTTCTGAGCTGAGCAGGCTTCCTTAAGCACCCTGTTGTGTACAACAGAACCCTACCCCATCACTCTGTACTCCCATAATCTGCTTGATTTTTCTTCATACCACTTATCACTACTAGATACATATTTGGGCATTTCTTTATCACCTGTGTCCTCCCACTAGAAGTAAGCCCAACAAATGCAGGAATTTTATTGCTTACAGTTATAAAGCCTAGAACACTGCCTGACACTTAACAGAGGCTTGTTGTTTTTTGTTTTTGTTTTTGTTTTTTGTTCATGTTTGTTTTTTGTTTTTAAGTAGGCTCCACACCCAGCACGGAGCCCAGTGTGGGGCTTGAACCCATGACCCTGATATCAAGGCTTGAGCTGAAATCATGAGTTAGCTGCTTAACTGAGGGGGGCAGGGGGTCGGTTTGGCAGATGGACTGGCAGAGGGAGAAGGAGAGGGAGAGAGAATCTCAAGCGGACTCCACACTGGGCATGGAGCCCTACGTGGGGCTTGATCTCAAGACTTGAGATCATAGCGCCAGCCGAAACCAAGAGTCAGACACTTAGCAGACTGAGCCACCAGGTGCCCATATATGTTGTTTTTTAAATCTGCTCCTGGGGGCTTCTGCCTGGCTCTGTCAGAAGAGCATGTGACTCTCAATCTCAGGGTCATGAGTTCAAGCCCCATGTTGGGTATAGAGATTACTAAAAAATAATTTGTTTTTAATCCACTCCTGGAGGGGCGCCTGGGTGGCTCAGTCGTTAAGCGTCTGCCTTTGGCTCAGGTCATGATCCCAGGGTCCTGAAATCAGGCCCCACATTGGGCTCCCTGCTCATTGGGGTCTGCTTCTCCCTCTGCCTGCTGCTCCCCCTGCTTGTGTGTGCTCTCTTTCTCTCTCCAAGTAAATAAATAAAATCTTAAAAAAAAAAAAAAGGGAAAGAAAACAGTTTGCTGGTTCATCAGGAGTTAAACACAGAAGTACCATATGACCCAGCAATTTTATTCCTAGGGGCACACCCCCCGAAACAATTGAAAACAGGAACTCAAAATAATATATGTACGTACATTTTCATAACAGCACTCCCTGTGGTAGCCAAAAGGGGGAAACATCCCAAATGTCCGTAACTGGCTGAAGGGATGAACAAAATGTATATCCATACAATGGAATATCATTCAGTCATAAAAAGGAATAAGGTTCTGATACACACCATCATGAATGAACCTCGAAAACATGATGCGATGTGAAGTGAAAGAAACCAGATACTAAAGGCCACGTATTATGTGATTCCATTTATATGAAACGCCCAGAACAGGCAAATCCATAGAGACAGAAAGCAGATTGGCGCTTGCCAGGGGCTGGGGGAAGGGGAGAATGGGGAGTGACTGCTAATAGGCCCGGGGTTGCTTTGCGGCTGGAAGAGCGTGTGACCGTTCTGGAACTCGACAGAGGCAGTGTGTGCACGGCACTGTGAATGCACTAAAAGCCACTGAAGGTTCACTTTAAAATGGTTAATTTTCTGTTATGTGAATTTCACTTCAATTAAAAAAAAACTGTTTGGGCTTCATGTTAGATCCTTTAATTAGCACAACCCTGACTTTCATTATGAAATAGTTAGCATTTTTGCAAAGACTCCAGTGATAAAAAGGATTATTGTGTCTCTGTAGAGAACACAAATTACAAAATTTCTAGGGCAGAGGGGACAAAACAGGGTTCCAAGTCAGAAAGGAAACGCCATTCATCTTACTCTCCTTCTTCTTCTGGTAAATATATACCACTATAGAATCTGGGACTAAATTAAGTATCAAATTTAGCTCCTCTCCCGTTGAAACCTCCCCCCCGCCTTCCCAGTTACCCCAGCGTACTGCCTATGGGACACTCACTGCTGGGTCCACACTGACACCCACTCTTTCCTTTCTCCCCCAACACCAAACCCTTCCCCCAAGCAGCCCTGAGCCCCGAGGAAACTGAGCCCAGCCCCCAGAAGTGACTAATCTTAGGAGAATCCATCCCCCTTACCAGTGACTGGTTCAGGTACAACCATGTGACCCAAATCTCAGGAATGAGAGATCGGGGGAGGTTTGGTGGTATGGTGGTTTAAAAAATGAAGCCCCACACATCCTCTGATATGCCTCCCTTTGAGAAGTTGAAGCTGGGGGTGCCTGGCTGGCTCAGTGGGTACAGCATGCCGCTCTTGATCTCTGGGTCGTGAGTTAAAGTCCCATGTGTGGCGCGGAGTTTACTTAAAATTAAAAAAAAAAAAAAAAGTGAAGCGTAACTCTAGCCCCCTTGTGACTGGGTTGGACTTCGTGACAGGCTTCAACATACTGAATATGGCTGAAACGATGCTCTGTCACCTCCAAGATTAGGTTACTAAAAAGCCTTCGGCTTTCACCTTGGGCGGGCACCCTTGTTTTCTCTTCCTGAGAGAGCTCACTCTGGCAGAAGCCAGCTGCCATGTCATGAGGACACTCAGGCAGTTTATGGAGACACCCAGTAGCAAGAACCAAAGTCTCCTGCCAGGGAGGAACTGATGGCGGCCAATGTGAGCTTGTGAGTGAGCTTGAGGAGAACAGGTGTCATCCCTGTCCAATAAAAACCCACTCAGGGGTTTTTCAGAGACTGGCTGGCTCAGTCCGAAGAGCATGTGACTCTTGATCTCAGGGTCCCGAGTTCAAGCCCCATGTTGGGTGTGTAGACTACTTAAAGAGAAAAAAAAAATCATCCCCACGCCTCCCCATGAGTCTCCATTTCAAGTGGCACGAAAGGCTTATTATACAAATTGGCTGAAGAATGTATGAGACTTGGGGACCCCGTCCCTCTCCATCTCTTAGCTCAGCTATCCTCCAGGCAAGGAGGGGGACTGGGTCCCCAAGTCTAATACATTCTGGGCACTACATCCCCAGGCAAGTCCTCCTTAGTGGTAGCAAAGATGGCCCCCTACAGCTCCAAGTTTCCATTCTGGCCAGTTTGGCAATCCCCGAAGACAGCATTACCACAAAATTCGTAGGGCCAGTGCTCACTGGGCAGAACTGGGTCACATGTTCTTTTATTAACCTATTACTGTGGCCAGGGGGTTAGAACACATGGACTGACCAGGCCAAATTTCTTGGAGTGATAGACAAGGTCCTCGTGACCTGATCCTATTCTCTTTCCATCGACCACCCTGCCTGTATTAATGTCCTATCGCTTCTGTAACAAGTGGCCACAAATTTGGTGGATTAAAAGCGCACCAATTTATCATCTTACGGTTATGGAGGTCGGAAGTGCACAGTGAGTCTCGTGGGGCTAACTCCAAGGTGCTAACATGCCTCATTCCTTCCGGAGGCTCTAGGGGAGAATGTGTTCCTTATCTTTTCTTGTGCAGGACGTTCACATTCCTTGGCTTTGGGCCCTACATTGCCTTTTCTTCCTCTGCTTTTGTTGTCACACGATCTCCTACTGCTCTGGTCTCCAGCCTCCCTCTGATAAGGACCTTTGTGACTGCATTTAGGTCTCACCTGGATAATTCAGGACAACCTCCCGTCTTAAGATCATTAACTTAATCCCATCTGCAGCGTTGGTTTTGCTATATCAGGTAGTACTCACGGGTGCAGGGGATGAGGATGTGGCCATCTTTGGCCACCCCTGTACCCGAACACACGACACCCCCGCTTTAGCCAGCTGGGGCTCCCCTGAAGCTATTGGGCTCCACCAGGCATATCCTCCCCTCTGTTCCTTGGCTCCTGCTGTTTCCTCTGCTGAAGGACTGGCCCACCCCTTTCCACCTGCCAATCTCCATACTTGAATTTCCAGGCTTAGCTCAAATGGCACTTCTCTTTTGTAGCTTTCCTTAATCCCCACAACAGGGGAGAATGAAGCGCACCCTTTCTGGCGTTCCCAAAGCACAACAGTTTACGACAGTGAACCACGGTATCGGTTTACATAACTGGTCACTTACCTGATTGGGACATCTGTAGGAGTAGGGACTTTTGCTCAGTCACCTTTATTGCCCCAGCTCCTAACACAGATCATGGCACTTAACAGGTGCAAAGGAAGTATTTAGTGAGTCCAAAAGCAGTTCGTGAAATCCATTAAGATTTTTTTAAGTCCCAGTTTGTAGTGGGATGGCTTTATGAAAGATGTCAGTAGTTCCATCCAACAGGCCCTGCCTTCCTGACCCCCCTCATAGCTCCCTTCCTTTCTTTAGGGGCTTTCTCTTCCCCACACAAGGTGGTCATGGTCCCATTGCCCTCAAAGCCACAGCTCTGTGGCACATGGCCTAGGTATGGTCAGTCAGAGTCAGAGAGGTTACCCCAGGCAGGGCATGTGGCCCAGATGGGGCTAAAGTAAATGAAGTTATGGGACTCTGCAGGGAGGCTGGAGAGAGAAGGTGCTGGTGAGCCAGTGTGAGCAGTACCCGGTGCCGTGTGGGGTCCTGCCCCCCTCATCCGCCTCCACCTGGAGGAAGCCTGCATGTGGACGGGAAAGAGGTCAATCGGAAGGAAAACCGAGCTCTCAGTGGTTAGTGAGCTGGCCAAGTGTGGGACCACAGTCCCCAAGGCCAGCCGCACCCCTGAACTTCCCTTAATGAGAGCTAAGCAATTCCTCTTATTTGCTTCTATCAGTTGGGGTTGGATTTCTTTGTGCCTGAATGATCTTGACTAACACAGGCCTTCACTTTGTAAGACTTTGTGGCCGAACACGCTGTGCACTGCAGACACCCAGCACCACGACTGTAGGGGGGTGGGTAGCTTCTCCGAGTCTGGGATGCAGGAAAGAGAAGGTAAAGTAGTGAATTCATTTCCTTGACAAATACTTTGTGATGATCTGTGACGTGGGGGAAGACTCCGAAATGGCACTTTGGGGGCACAGTATATTAATCAAGACTCTTTCATTGACAGAAAATCAAAAGAACCTGGATTAAGGGGAAAAAAAAGGTGGGGGAGAGGGAAGATGGAATTTATTGGCTTATGTAACTGCAAAGTCTAGGAATAGGGCTCATTTCTGGCATAGCTGGATCCAGTCGCTCTCCATTTCTCCCCTCTCCTTTTTGCTGTATTGATCTTATTCTCAAGTGATCTCTTTCCGCATGGCAGAAAAGATGGCCAGCAGCTCCAAGTTTATTGCCAGCAAAGAAGGAATGTGAAACATAGACAGGGAAGTAAGTTAGACAGAGTTAGGGACTCTATCAATTAGGAATGCTTTAGTCTGTAAGTAATAGAATACCCTACTAATGGGACTGAAGTGATAAAGGTTTATTTATTGCATGAATTAGCTGTCTGGAGGCCAACAATTCCAGTGTTGGTTCAGTGATTCAAGAACCCGGTTCTTTCTCACTTTCTGCTCTGCCATCCTTAGCATGTCTGTAACATTGTCCCTCTGGGTCACAGAATGGCTGCTGTGACACCAAGCATCATAGCCTCACACAGTGGGATTCTGAGAAGGAAGGAAAAAAGGAAGGTAGGAGCCATGAACAAAAGGAACTGCCTCACTTTCACCTTTTTTATTTCAGGGGGTAAAATCATTTCCAGAAACTCCCAGCAGACTTCCCTCTCCATCTCATCGGCCGTAATCTCATCACATGACCATCCCTGTCCATACCCATCCTATGATTGGCTCCAACCAATCATGATTTCTTCTGTTTGCTAAGAGAGCAGCGCAATTGTCCGGATAGTCACCCTCTTTGAGTTTCTGGGGTGGTGAGGTCTATCCCCAGTCTTGGGAGATGAACCACGGTTGGCCTCATGGAAAGTGAGGGAAAGTCTCTTGGAGGGCTTCTGGACCAGGTCTTTGGTGAGGCTGCTGAGCCGCTCATTTCACCTGCCCAGAACAGGACCCACCTCATCGTGTGAGCCATGCGTCTTCGGCTGGGATTCTGTTACTCGTGCCTCAAAGCATCTTACAGATACATTCCTCTAACTGGCAGAATTTGCTCAAGGCTGTTTTCTCCAGACTCGCTTTAGTGCTCCAAAGACAGAGGCCACAGGGCAGGCCAGCCCACTCTGTCCTTCCAAAGTCCATCTCGATTGCCACCTCGTCCCTAAAGCCATTCCTGGCACGCTCAGTCACAATCACCCTGCCCTCTCCCGAACCCCTCAGACATTTTGTACATTCTTCCTGTTGCCCATCCCATTCACTTGGCAAGTGTTTATTAAAGCCCTGTCCATTCCAGGGGAGCTGCTGGGTGCTGGCATCGTACAGATGAGGTTGCCTCTTGCCTGCCTTCTACTATGTGGAGTATGCTTGGTTTTACTCTGCCTGGGCCTTTGTCCATTCCCTCCTTCCTTCATTCCTTCCAACATGCCAGTGTTAAGGGGCTTCTCTGGGCCAGGCCTTGAGCGGATGAAGGAAAACGTCCCCACCTTCAAAATGTGTAAGCACAGGGACCACGAACACAGGTTGGGGGAGACTGGGGGTGGCGAAAACGCTAACACAGAGACCACAATGTGTGTCCACTGAGCTAAGCTAAGCACCAGTTCCTTTAATCCTCCCACAAATCTTCTGAGGGGCAGATATTCGTACTATCTCCATTCTGGAGATGAAATCACTGCTCAGAGATGTCACATAACTTTCCCTAGACCACTCAGCCAGGCCCTAGCAGAGCTGGGGTTTGAACCCGGGCCCCGGGCACAGACCTCGGCACCGCACTGCCTGTCCAGGCTTGGAGGCAGACTTGCAGATCTCCGTTTGCAAGGAGAGCCCTTGAGCACATCCTTCTCTCACGGTCTCAGACGGACCCACCCCTGTAGTGACCTTGATCTTGGGCTGTTCGCCTCCAGACCGCAAGACAACGCATTTCTGTTGTTTAAGCCATTCGGTTTGTGGCACTTTGTTACGGCTGTGCTAGCAGACGGACACACTGCATAAGTGTCAAGGGAGCTGGGAGGTAGTGAGAGGTAGGGAGAGAGCTGCGAGATGAGACTGGAAAGGTAGGTCAGGGCCAGGTCACGCAAGATCTTGTAGGCCGAGGCAAGGCTTTGGATTTTACTCTAAGATCTGGGAAAATCAAGGATGGGCTTTCTAACTGTCATAAGTGGGGGTATCGAGAATGATTTGGAAGGGGGCAGGAGTAACGGTGGAAAGACCAGCAAGGAAGCCACTGCAACTGTCCAGGAGAGTGAAGACAGTGGCTTGGACAGAGTGGGTTCTGCAAAGATCTGGGAGGCCTGCCAACGGCTGGGGAGGGGAAAGAAGGCAGAGTCAAGGGTGATGCCCAGCTTCTGGCTTGAGTTCCTCGCTGGAAGAGGATGAGTCTTATTCTGAGACAAAAGACCTGAGGTGCAGGTAGAGCCAGATTTGTGGGGGAGAACGGAAGCGTTCCTTTCAAGCGCATTCAGGTAGCTGTGTGTGCGGCACCCCAACAGAGACGTTGAGCAAGCAGACGGTTCTGTGAATCTGGAGCTCAGAGCAGGGTCTAGGCCACAGTCCGCAACCTGGGGATGGGACTTCATGGCGTCGAGATGGGTCTTTCAAACCACAGGACCTGGTGAGCTCACCTAGAGAGAGAGGAAAAGGAAGAGGGAGGCTGGGATTTATTCCTGTGAACCCCTCTCCTTCAGAGGGCTGGTGGAGATGACCAGGAATGACTCATGACTGCTGGTGTGCAGAGAAACCGCAGCCTGGGGAGGCCAGGCTCGTCCCGGAGACCAGACAGGCCTTCAGGAGGACACGGCGTTTAGTCAGGTGGAGTGCAGGAATAGGAAATGGCCGGGGAAGGGAGCAGTTGTCAAGCTGTCAGAGGGAATGGAAGCAAAGACCTGCGTGTCAGTGTCCTAGGGTAACAAAGTACCACAAACTGGGGGGTTTAGAACAAATAGAAGTTGATTCTATTATAGTTCTGGAGGCTGGAAGTCTGAACCAAGACTTTTTTTGTACACAATCAAGCATGAAGGCATCTGTAACTACCCTACTTAATGCAGCCCTTCCCTCCTGCCCCCTGACACTATTCCTTCCTAGCACTTAACATTTTCTGAAATTTCATATAATTTCGTTTGTTTGTAAAGCAGCAAGGGCTGGGACTGTTGTATCCGCTTATAGACCCAGAATCCTGATGGAGTCTGGCACTTAGGAGGCCCTCAAGTAATGACTGAGAGAACAAATAAACCATATAGAAACAATATGCCTAGAAAACATTGGAAGAAACACCCCAAAGTGTTAATGGTTTCCTCTGTTGAGATAAGACCACTTTTACTTTTCCTCTCTAAATTTTCCTGCTTTAAAAATAAAACATCCTATTTTGGGGGGAGATGGAAATGTTCTCCATCTTGATTTGGGTGGTGATTACATGGACGTGGACAACTGAACACTTGAGACCTGAATTCTGTTATATGCTAATTATATCTCAAAAATAAAAAACATAGAAATAATATCTGTGTATATCCCAAAATACAGTGCTCTTGCAATTATCTTATAGCACTTAAAATATATAATTGTCAGTAGGGTAATAGGTATTGCATCTGTATTCTAAATTAAATTTGACTTGTTATAATATTAAAAAAAGAAGAAGAAAAAGGTTTTGGATGACCTTTACACGCGGACACACACAGACGAGTCTCTACCTGCCAGGTTAACACCGGTTTGTAACAGCCCCCGGGAGTTTATAAAAAATTTGTTCTAGACTTTCTGTCCACTTATTCTGTAATAAACTGAAGCCACAAGCTAAGCTGATCCTTCCAGAATCTTGTTTCCCGTTAGTCTGTTTATTCCTGTTTGCGCCTCTGGGGGCAGTAACTGAGTCTATGCTCTCAAAGAAAGGACTCCTTAGAGTCTAGATAGTTTTGTTCCAGAAGCAACTTTTCCAGCTGGGGAAGCACCCAGGCTTCCATGAAGCTCTATATAAAAGAACCGAGATGTCAGCTTAAATGGTTGGTGTGGACTGGGCCCCAAGCCTCCCTGGGGTGAAGGCGCCACAACAGGCAATCGGAATGAAGTGATTTCCCAAAGTCGGCTCTTGGGTGGAGGGGGGAAACCACTGGTGTGGTTTTCTTCCTCCTTCTTTATCAGCTCTGGCTCAGGCCCCGCTGGAGTGGGAGAGGAGACAGACGTTAGAAAGTTCCATGAGGAGCGGGGGAGGCTTGCAGAAGGTGGGTGTACGGGACCGTTTTACTCACACCAAAGTGGTCTCGTCAGTACTCTGCTCCTTTCCCAAAGCAACCACAAAATGGGGACTTGGAAGCTGTGCCCTTTCTGTCCCCACGTCCCAAGGGTAGAGGGGCTAGTCGAGCCGAGTGGCCAGGAGCCCAGATTTTGGACTCAGGTAATGCTGAGATTGAGCACTGCCCTTACCAGGGATCCACGATGCGACCTCAGCCAGTCCTGAGTTGTCTCCTGCTGGGCCTCGGTTTCTCGGTTTGTACCGCGGGGTAGCTCTACTTACCTCATGGGCTGGCGTGGAGGACTGAACGGAACAGTGCATGGAAAGTACTCAGCGTAAGAACTGTGGTTCGCGTAGCAGGAATTCAACAAATGTGAGCTTCAAGCCCTTGGAATCAGACCCGTCCAAACAGGGCAGAGCTTGCTCCCGCCGTGAACGCTCAGCATGTGGAGAATAGGTCTCTAATTCTGCGCTTCTAATTCTCCCTCGGCTTTGGGTCCTACAAAGAAAACAGAGGTTCTGGGTCTGCCTCTCTGGATTGCCTCCTTGGGGGTAACTGGTGCTGGAAAACGGGTCTCTCCTGGGGGATGTTCTTCTAGGTGGTTCCAAGTCAACTTGGGTTTACACAGGCTAACAGTAACTCAATCGGGCTTCTTAGCGTCAATTACCTCCCTTCTCACAAGAATGTTATCTCCGCAGGTGAAAAGAAAACTGTTTTTAAGAGTTCACCAAAAAGCCCTCTCCTGAGGAGGGCTCGGGCTGGGAGAGGAGAGAGGAGGGGCTAGGGGTAGGCTGTCTTTCTTGGGATTATTCTGGTTCTGAAAAACAGCGGAACATTCTTATTTATAAGAGTGAGGGGGAAGGGGGCCGCGGGGAGAGGAGAACCGAGCATAGAGGAAGAAAGTGAGAAGGGAGAGCTTTAGTGTTACTCTGGCCAAACAGAGCTAGGAATCTCGCCAAAGGGAGAGTGAACGATTGGCAGCAACTGAGAGATCCTGCATGGACTTTTCGGCAAAATTCTGGGCCGCAGCACGGGGCCTCCTCCACTGGGGCCAGGAGAGTTCTGGCAGCAGCCCCCGGCCCAGGCATGTTCCCACATAATTGAAGTCGAATGTGCTTGGGGGGAGGGTGGATGGAGGAGGCCTCTGAGCTCCCGGCTGCAGAACCTCAGCGTTCTACAGTTGGCCCTGTTGGGGAGCAAAGCCAGTTAGTGTCGATTTTCCTCGGCCTGGAAACAAATGCAATGAAGCTGTTTTCTGGAGGCATGCATTTTGAAAAGAGGATTTTAATTTTTTTTCCGCAAGGACAGGTGGGGCCAGGAGGTGGGGGCGGAGGGGGTTGTGACGTGGCTTTCCTACTGCTGTCTCTTCTGCAAACGGTTTTGGGCTCATAGTTTCCGTGTGAGCACAAACTCATCAGTTAGACTGTGTGAATGGGCATGGCCACGACTTAAGGCTAAGTCTTTCACAAAAGATAATTCCTGGAAAATGCTGCTGGAGGACCCTCTGGCTGTGTGTGATAAGTCACAGTTTGTTTGCTCTCCGCTGGAGTGTTTCCAGGAGAGCCGCTCTCTTGTTCCTCCTAAAATTTTCCATGGACTCTCCTTCACTTCTCGGTCCTTCTCTGTGATCTTGCTCTTCTGCCCCCGAAATGAGTTCGTGTTCCTTCTTTTCAGTGAGCACCAAAGTCTTTTGGGGCTAACCATTATGTTAGTGATGAAAGTGAACCGTCTAGTTTCTCACGTGGTGGAGACACATCATTCTTTTAATGGCACTTGACTGTGCCCAGCCCACTAGGGAAAGTCTGGACTCTTGGCCCATTGGGCCATACCCAAGGGATTGAGAATCTGCAATCACAAATCGATTTGGCTGAGGGGTCTTGGCGCACCCTTCCTGTTTAAATAAGGAAATGGACATAGAGGCAGATTTGGTCTGGGATCGACTGCTCCTTCCAGACAAAAGATGGTGAAAGACATCTCCACAGAGGCCAGGTCAGTAGTGTTTCTCGTATTCAGCATTTATGTTCCCCTTTTATCTTTCGGGAAGAATTTCACCATCAGTCGTATTCGAGGCTGGATCTGAAAGGAGTTTTGGGTCAGGGGATTTAGAACGCGGTCTGAAAAAAAAGCAAAGCTGCTTTAGTTCACTCAGTGCACTTGGTAATTAGCCTCGGAGTAACAAACGTTATCTGCCCCCTCGCAGCTCCGTGCCAAGTACCAAAACCACATTTTCCAGATGATTCCAGTGAGAAGTTTCTGACCTGAAGCAATTCGACATTGGGCCCCAAAGACTACAATCATCTTGTATAAAACAACAGATTGGTCATCTCTCCCTGGCCTTCTTTTGTGCAGTAAGAATGCAAAATCCAGATTAAGAACCGACTGCAGAGCCCTTCGTGCTCACCTAAGCTTCCAGAATTACAGTAGAGACTGCTCCATGTTCGTGAAAAGTATACTAGCTAAAATGATGCTGAGATAGTTTTGCTACTGGGAGTGCAGCTTTCAAAATGAATGTCTAACAGAACCTAATATTGTCAAGTGCCTGAGCATTCCGGGCAGGGCACGAGGCCCAGGGAGGCAGGGTAAAAAGGGTTACCAGGAAGTGGTAAATGGTTCGTTGTTTTTTTTTTTTAAAGATTTTATTTATTTATTTGACAGAGATAGAGACAGCCAGCAAGAGAGGGAACACAAGCAGGGGGAGTAGGAGAGGAAGGAGAAGGCTCCCAGCAGAGGAGCCTGATGCGAGGCTCGATCCCAGGACCCTGGGATCACGCCCTGAGCCGAAGGCAGACGCTTAACGACTGAGCCACCCAGGCGCCCCATAGAAGTGGTAAATGGTTACCATTACCTTTAAAAGATGAAGTCATAAAGGAGTTGATTATGACATTAATCAGGATAAAGAGGCCACAAGCTCTCCCCATACCTCCCCTCAATGAGGATAAGAAATAAAAGAAGCTTTATGTAACTTCCCTGAGGTCTCCTAATGTACCAATGCAAAAATGTGTGTTTGCTCCAGGCTGAGGGCAGTGCAATGTTGGGGGGTGGGTTGGGGAATGAACTTCACGTTGCACAGGATGAGACATTCGGCTTTGGCTCTAGGGGAGGGGAGGTTCCTGAAGGGAAAGGCTTTTCTCCCTATTACTACTTTACTCTTTCCTGTCACTTAAAAATGTTTAACTTTAAAAGCTACATCTTGGGGGGCCTGGGTGGCTCAGTAGGTGGTGTCTGGCTCTCGGTTTCGGCTCAGGTCATGAACTCAGGTCCTGGGAATCTGTTCATCAGGGAGTCTGCTTGAGGATTCACTCCCTGCCCCTCCCCCCCGCCTGCCCGCACGCTCTCTCGCAAATAAATCTTTAAAAAAAAAAAAAAAGCTACATCTGTTGGTGTAGACACTATGCAGATATTCTAGGACTCCTACTTCAAGAAGCTTCAAGACAGGGGCGCCTGGGTGGCATAGCGGTTAAGCGTCCGCCTTCGGCTCAGGGCGTGATCCCGGCGTTATGGGATCGAGCCCCACATCAGGCTCTTCCTCTATGAGCCTGCTCCTTCCTCTCCCACTCCCCCTGCTTGTGTTCCCTCTCTTGCTGGCTGTCTCTGTCGAATAAAGAAATTTTAAAAATCTTAAAAAAAAAAAAAAGAAACTTCAAGACAAGAATGAAAAGGGCTGGCCAGAAGCAGAAGCCTGTCAGAGGCTTGGTGGCTCTTGGTGGCCTCCTAAACTCGCTTAAGGTGAGAGCCAGGTCTTTGAGCAGTGTAGACATCCACCAGCACCATGAAGGAGCAGGAGCTGGGTCGTGAGAGACTCCAGAAAAACTTCCCTTCCACTGCCAAGAAAGAAATTAACGCAGCAGGATTCACTGCGGCAGTTAATTCAGCTTTATCCTGGAGAAGACGAAATCACTTTCCTCAAATGTGAGAGCAACTTTCCTTTTTTAGATAAGCCCATTGACTTCATCACGTGAGCCCGTCTGCCACCAGCCCAAGCAACGTGGCAGAGTGCACAGCAGCCAAATTTTAAGGATAGTATTTGTAACTTGTGTATCCCGACTGTATCAGGAGAGGAGTTTCCAAGCGATGACAGAAGGTTGTTCATTTGTGATTTGCCAAGCTCTCTACACTCTCCTGGCTGGCTGTTTCTCGTTTCCTAGCCCTCTGCTGAGGACAACGTCCCTGAGCAAGCGTCGAGCTGGGAATTGCTTCAGGGCTTTGTCTTTCCCAGTGTACCCTAACCAATCACATCTGGGACAGTTTCAAAGAAGAAACGATCTCAGCTGGCGATAGGGCCTGGGAAAAAGTCTCTGGTGTATAAATTGCTTTCCGTTTGCAAAAAGAGTTGTGTGCTGAGTCTCAGCCTATCCCAAGCCTCCAAATTCCAATAATTTTCCTTATTCTACTTTTCATTAGTTTGGGAAGTTGGAGCAAAGGGGTGGAGACATGAATAATCTAGCTGCTCACTCTACTGTTGAGGGGATGATTTTTAATGCATCTTTTCAATCCAAGGTCACTGACACTTTCTTAGGTTATAGATACAAGCTCCCAAGCAAATGTCAATCAGAGAGACACAAATTTCACACAGGGCAAAATCATTTCAAAGTTTGGTTATTTTAATGCAATTTCATTGTTCAAGGTAGTACGGATATATTAAGTGGTTCATTTCTATCCTGAAGAAAACACGAACAGTCTCTATCTTATGTAATTTTGTCAAATTCAAACATCACTCTTTGACCTTTTTCAAAAACATTTTCTTAATGTACCTTGATAAGATTCTTTATTTCTGGAAAAAAATTTTTAAACCTTCAAGTAGTTTGGAAACATTTGCCTATTTGCTCATTCCTCGGGGCACAGCCTTTCAGAGCACTTAGCCCACCTGTACTGAAGATCTCTGTTCTCCCAGCTGGTGGTAGGGCTGCTTGATGGAGGTGATCATGGGAAAATGAGGAGCGAGCAAGCTTTGTCAACTACTCAAACCTCCTAATTAGTATGCTACAATCCACCCCAGCTTCTGCAAGGTCAGACATGCAAGACAAGTACTTGGCCAAAAAAGCAGGATTCTAACTAGTGTAAAAATAGATTTTAAATAAAATAGAATCTCTATAGGAAAGAGAATTAGGTTATGCTTTACATTCCCGCTCTTGCTTTAAGATATCTGTATATATAAGTCCAAGGGGGACTTGTAGAGTTGGTCTGCCCTAAGTAAAAATTGAGAATGTCTGAGTACATTCGTTTTGCAAAGTTACAGGTAAGGTTTTTTGGGAAATGCTACAGCATATCCCACAAAAATGGATGGTGATTAACAATACAGTTTGTGTGCTAACAAGTAACACGTAAGACGTTTAGGCCAAAGGGGATGTATGAAGCCTAATCATAGGCTAAAAAACAATTCTAAAATGTGATCATTTGAAAACTCTGGCTAATTCTAAAGCAGAAAACAAACCCCATCATTTAATGGCACATCTTGTTAACCTATCCGGCCACCTCCTTTGGAAGCTTAAATTCCAACACGGGTCTTACTTTAAGTTTGCTTAATTACTGCATATTATGAATTACTTGACGTTAAGGTTTCTAGAGAAAGTACACAGCCCCTCTGTTGGCTCACAACAAGCATTGCATGACTGTTTTAAAAGGGCTCTGTTAAAATTCTCATTTTCGGATTTAAAAACAGCCTTTGGTTGTACCTTAAAAGCATCATTGAAAATCTGCCCAAGCTCCCTCTAGCCGCAACCTGAACATGCAGCCCGATCTTCTGTAAACATTCAGAAAATACTGATCCCAGCAAAATACACAATCAGCTAGTCAGAGGCCTCACTCTGCATCTTCACATGGATGATAAATCTGCCTGCTGATTCTTGCTAGATGCTAGGAAATCCACTCCGAGAGCTGGGCCTTGGAGCAACCCTTCGGCCTCCTCCTTACTTGAGGTTCACAAAGTGCTGTGGGGTCATCGAAAACAAAGCAGAAGCGCCACCATCTTCCCTACACTGGGTCAGCTCGGCCTGTGCGGGTTGTTTGTTTTTCCTGGCTAGCCCCGGAGCACGAGATGGCGGCTGGTGACAGGCTAGTGACTGAGGGTTTACGGGCCCAGCCTCTTTTCATGTGACCTTCAACCAATTCTTCAATTCCCGGATGCAGGGAGGGATGACAATGATACGAGACTAACACTAGGGAATTTTCATAAATCCTCAGTGGCCAGTGCAAACCTCTCTTTAAAGCAGCTGCTATGACCTTAGGTAACGTGACCTTTGAGGTTACCAAAAAAAAAAAAAAAAAAAAATCGATGTCTTGAATAGACCCCAGAACTGAATGTGAAATACACCGACTCAATAAATACAATGGAAGAATGCTCAGCAGAGCTGGGGCTTCTATCAAGTAGGAAGGCAAAATGGTCATTAGAGAATGTCTGAGGTTAGTGAACTATTACGGTGGAAAACAGCAGCCACCTTTTAAGACCCGGCCCATTTCCATCAGCTCTCCTCGCCACCGGCCCTATGGTTACTACAGCACACGCCAGCAAAGAAAAGATCCAAACAATGGCGGCTCCGTCCTCACTTGTACTTATTCAAGGTCCACCCTCACATGTAGCTGAAGCCCCAGCACACCCTTGCCGTGCCAGGGAAAACAGTCTCAGGGACTTCGATTTCCCAGACGTCACTTGCCCCTCTTGCTGCGGCCTTTCCTGGAGGGCAGCTTCCCACTGCCCCCCGAAGAGGGGGCGCTGGAGGCCGAGGCCATGGCGATGTTGATCTGTCCCTCCTGGATTTCCTGCCGGGTCTCAGCAGGCAGGTGGTTGATCTTCTGCTGAGCCTCCAGGTAGAACATGACGTCACGCAGCTGCTCCTGGATCTCGGTGATCTGCAGATCCTTCTGGTCGCAGGTCTCCTTCAACACTCTCTCCTCCTCCTTCAGTTTGTTCTGCAGGAGGACTTGGTTGGCTCGCAAACACTTGTTCATTTCCTGCTCCTCTTTGAGCTCTGTGGTGAGTTTGGCCACTTTCGTGTTTAGCTGAGTGCACCTTTTGCAAAACAAAGGAAGACAAAAGCATGTTTTTCATTTGCTGACACTGTCCCCTTTCTGCTCTGGGATTGAACAGAGGCGCTGTGATCTCAGAATCCATTGAGGGACTGGACTCCTCCCTCCTGCGGTGGAAGGAGACTGGTTTGCTGTCACTGCAACAGCTTTACAAAGCAAGGATTTTGCTCGAGTTAACAGTGTGGCTTTGGGACAATTTTTCTAAGCATCAGAAATTTTTCAATTGCAGAAACGATTCTGTGATTCGTGGTAAAACTCCTACTGCTTCTCTGTTTTGCAGTCTGTGGTTAAATAGGTGGCTTAGAGATAACAGCTAAGATAAACAAGTTATGAGGAATAGTGACATTCTCGGAGAGTCAAGTGCTCTGACCCCCCTGCGTTCGCTGGAGGAGAGTTTTCAAGAACAGGGAGTGCCCTATTCTTGATGCTCAATCTTACTCATAAGTAAAGAATTACAAATTAAAACACCATTTGAGATACCATTTTTATGTATCAGAATGCCAAAGAGCTCAGACGTGGGGAAAGCGGAAATTCCACGCATTGGCACTGGAGCGTGAGCTGCTACAAACTCCTTGGAAGTCAACTTGGCAATACCTATAAAGATCAAAATTTCACATTCCCTCTGTCACACCTATTAGAAATTTATCCTACAGATTATATCCTACAGAATGTATTTCAGACCACGCTGAAAGAAATCGGGAGAAAAATACTCATTGCAATAGAGTTTACAGTAGTCTAAGACCTGAGACAATTTAAACATCCATCAATAGGGAACTGGTTAAAAGTATTATGGGACCTCCAGACAATGGAATACTGTGCAGTCTTTATGAAGATCAAGATAGATCTAGATGTAGCAATATGAAAAAAAAAATCAAAACAGAGTATTTCACCAAACAGAATACCTAATTTTTTTTTTTTTTTTAGAAAAAAGATTATGTTTGTGAGATGTTAATATAGGTAGAGCAAGAGATCTGGAAGAGTAAATATCCGCTGGTACTATTCATTAATAATGGTAACCTCTAGATAGACAGCGTGATCTACAGGGTGGAAAAACCTTCCAGTTTTAACTCTTTCATATAGTTTGTTAGGGAGCTGAAAGTACAGGAGAATATTTTAATTTCTCTTAATGTCGTAGTGTTGTTTTTACAGAAGTTAAAAAAAAAAATCCTCTGGGCACCTGGCTGGCTCAGTCAGTAGGGCATGCAACTCTTGATTTCAGGGTTGTAAGTCTGAGCCCCCATGTTGGGTGCAGAGATTACTTACAAATAAAATATTTAAAAGAAAAGAAAACAAAACAAAAAAACTTTGGTGAAGAGTGTTGTGTGTGATGAAAAAATTTTGAAACAGAGAGTGGTGACAGTAGCAGGATGTTGTGAATGCCACTTAATGCCACTGAATTATACACGTACAGTTAAAATGACAAATTACGTTATATAGATTTTGCCACAACACAAAAAAAACAAAAACCAAAAACTCTTAACACCTACTTTTGACAAGGGGGAAAACCGGTGAAGGGTAAATGGAAACTCTTTGCACTATCTTGGTAGCCTCTGTAAATCTGAATTTCTTCCAGAATAAAGGTTTATTAAACAAAACAAAACAACAAAAAAATAAAAAATAACTTTTAAAGCTATCCTCCTTAAATTTATTTTTTATCCATTTGTCCAGAGGTAAAGAATCAGTTATTTTTCTGAGTATACGTAAACTAGAAAGGTAATTTCAATCAGCAGCAACTATCTTCCCATAGAACAGTAGTAGAGTACATTCTTGCCACTGTTCTTGAGCTTCTCGCTCCGTATTCAACAAGTCTGGCTAATTCCTCTCTAAGGCCAGAGTACACACCATCTCTGGCTTAGACAGTCACTCTACTAGCTGCCAGTTCTCAGCCACATGGCTCAGAGAAGCTGCAGCTTGGAGCACAAGGCAGTTGCTTTCTAGAGGCAAAAATGAAAGATATTCGCACATTCAATCAGCACAGACGTCAAGGGGAGAGCGCTGCATTCCACACGGCGTCCATCTGGCATGAAACGCTGTAGTTTTCAATAAATGGGAAGTCACAGTTAAGTTTGCTCTATATATAGGGGGACCCCTGAAAACCTAGTGATGGACACACTTGAAAAGTGTTTCCACCGGAATGAAGGAGATTACCTGTTTATGAGCCTGTTACAATGAAAGAGCTAATTAGAAGAGACCAATTACACCTACTTTCTTTCCACAGACTGCTTTTCTTTTAGGAGATCATTTAGTCTGTGCTCCAGATTATCACATTTCTCAATTGTTTCTTTAAATTTGGTCTTCATGTTGTTAATCTGGAAGAGCAAACAGAGGTCAGTTTCACTTCACAGAGGCATAGTTGAGTGGTCTCAGGGGCTCACTTCACCATTGACTCTTCAGTCACCTGTCTGTAACTTGGACAAACCAAACTAAGAAAAGGTGAGAAAATCATTTGAAAGAATTTCTGTAATGGAAATAAACATTTTGAGAAACCCTTTCTGCCCTACTGTTCCTCTGTCCCAGGGTGATCGGGAACCGCTGCGTGTCAAGCGGAAGACTCAGGAGTAAAGGAAGAGCTTCAGGCAGTAGAGCAGGAGACGGTCTGTCGGAGGCCAGACCAGAGCACCCTCTCATAACTCATCACTTTTTTTTTCCTCCTGAGATCACAGTCCAAAAACTGCTAACCAAATAATCTAACTAACTAATCTAATCCAAGAAAATGGTGATAACTGATTTTAACTGTTTGGGTCCCCCCCACCCAAAACTGTATTAATTTTCTCATGTACCACAAAGCCACGTGGAACATACGCGGTTCCTGTTTTGAGTTAATTTATAAGCGCAATATAGAAAGAATGAATTCATGTCACATTGTCTTAGAAACTGAAGAGAATTTTAAAATTCTAGCGTATTCTGCTTTGGAAACCAACAGTCTTTTGTAGTCCAGCTAAGCAGACGTTGGATTCACTCAGGTGTGACGATCCACACAACTGAGAAATGCCTCAGCTCTACTGGTTTTGTAAGGACACGGGGCGAAGTTGAGGTGGGAAGAAGTAGTGAGGCTGGGTGGACCATGAGGCAGTAGTAACAGGAACTGAAAGGGACTGAGAATTTAAATCCTACAGCCCACATACCAGCCAGGTGTTTTGTAAGCAGTATCTCCTTTGTATCTTGTAAGAAGCCGGAGACTTCGATGTGGCACAACCTTTTACAGAAACAGGCTTACAGAAAGGTGAGGCAATCTGCCCAAGGTCACCCAACGAGATAGAGCATGGTGGGTCCAGGACTGGACACCAAATCTGGGTCCAGAGCCAAGTTCTAAACCTCCCTGTACTACACTGCAGGCCACAGCTGTACAGAAAAGGGAAAATGACCCTTGGGCAGATGTTAACTCTCAGCAATGTCCATCATGTTAGGAAAAGGGCCACTGCTTTTAATACTTTCTTTTAAAAACTTGCCATATGGCCTAACAGATTTCTAACAGCACTGTTGTTTTTTTTTAATAAGAAAATAACTGTAGAAATTAACTTTATAGCCAACTTCTGTTAAGTTGGAAGAACACACAATTACAGGAAGATTCCTCTATGTCATAAAAATAAAAGTAGCTTCAAAATTGCTCTAATTCGGGGTGCTTGGGTGGCTCAGTTGGTTGACTGTCTGCCTCCGGCTCAGGTCATGGTTCCAGGGTCCTGGGATCGAGCCGCGAGTTGGGCTCCCTGCTCAGTGGGGAGCCTGCTTCTCCCTCTCCCTCTGCCTCTCCCCCTGCTCATGCTTGCTTGTGCTGTCAACTAAATAAATAAAATTCTAAAAAAAATTCTTTTTAAATTGTTCTAATTCTAGTTTGGTATTTATTTCCTCCTCAGTATTGTTTTAAAATAAAAGACATTAGATGCTTTACACATTTTCTCCTAAACTGACTCCTGTTACTTTAGGGAAATTGGAAAGGACAAAAATGACTATCAAAAGGAATCAAACTGCATATGTTTTGCTCACTGAAGATACTTAGGCCAAACACACTTAAGATGAAAAATAATCAAGTAACCCCAAAACGCTCTTTAATATTGCTATAGACAAATGTTACGATGGTTTAAATCAGTGCCTTCTTAAAACATTTCTGACCATGAGTCCGCAGTAAGAAACACTCAGTATAGGTATACACACACAACTGACACCAAGAGCTTCACAAAACAGTATTAAACGATAATGCGCTCTGACATTTTATATCCATCCTATCCTGTAAAATAAAAGGGCCAGCTGTGCTCCACCAAACTCATTTCACAATCCACAGCTGGAAAAATACTGATTTACATGGAGCTCCAGGTCCAATGAGAAAAGACGGATCTGTAGGGGAATTCACCTGTCCTGACTGCCTGCTCTATGTTCTTCCTACATGGCCCCACCAAGACAAGAACCTTCGAGAGGGCATGAGCTTCTACAGCAGACACTCACACGCTACAGTAATTGCACCACCTAAGGCATGGTGGGGGGTGGGGGCAGGAACAGTGTTGTAACATGTCCACAACGAGGCCCACGCACAAGAATCTCCGTGAGTGAAACGCATGGTCTGTTACTGTTTCTCTCTGTACACGCTCTCCTGCTGGAGGTGCCAACGGACAGAGGACCAGTCAAAAAGAAGGACAGTGGCAGGAATAAAAAGCCTGCATCATCCATTAACTTATGGATGAGCGACATTTGTTATTAGAAAACAAAACTTCCTTTTCAAGCCCTTCCAGCTTTTATATAGGGCTGCCCTGGCCTCCATCTTACCCCTACGTAAAAGGAAGCACAAGTTCCAGTGTTTAGCTTTCCTGCCCCTTGGCTTGCTTTTCATAGGCATTTGTTAGGGAATGCAGTTAATCCTAAAGAATCTTAAAAGGCGGAGAGGACCCTAAGCTTGGCTCTCAAGGGTCTGCGCGTAGCACTTTAGGCATATCCCCTGTGCAAAACCCGATCACTGAGGCTGTGTAGAGTTGCCAGCGTTCGTCCCTGGGACTTCATAACTTGACACCAAGTGGCAGCGACCCGTGCTCTGCCTCCTGAGTGCTGTCGGAGGCATGTCCTTCCCATCTGTACTCCAATCAAGCCCTATTCAGAACTAGTCCATCAAGTGACCCTGAGTGCCTCTGGAAAGGCACTTTCATCACTTGGAAGGTTCTTGTATGAACTACATCAAGAACTTTTAACTAAAGATCATGTTAAAGCTGGTGTTAAGCCTTAATTTTAGAAGCCTGATTTCTCCTCATTTGTAGGCATATCCAGGAACTGGGGCCAAAGGGCCTGGCATGTGTATAAGCCTGGCCCTGCCTGCTTAATTTCAGGGTAATCCTAGCTACCACACAGATGAGACCCAAGCCTGCCTCTGCAGTCCCTATCTGCAGGTCTAGTTATTGCTGGAGACTCACAAAGTTACTAAAATAATCATTTAAAAAAATTTAAAAGCCTGTATTTAAAACTAAGAGGATCAGTGAATTATGAACACTGTCCCTAGAACCTGAGAAAGGTTCTTGGAGCCCCCATTATACATGAACCCTCGGGAGCTCACCAGTTTCCAAACTCCCTTCTTTGGAACTGTCAGGGTTCCTTGCACAAGCTGGAGAAAATGGGAAAAGCAAGCGAGGCTCTGCGCCCTCCATCTGCATTTCCACTTTTTTCTTTCACCTGCTGGACTAGTGAATTGGCATCTTCTTTAAAGGATTTTGTTAAAATCCAAAAACTTCTGCCCTAAACAAGGAACCATGGGAACCACTGAAGCTCTCGGACCTCTGCCTCCATTTCTTCTCTGTGATTTCAAAGAGCTCTGCACCATCTTGCTGCCGCAAAAGCCCCCACGCAGCTCCTCAAAGCAGCTGTTCCCAAGCTGACAAACCAACTGGCTGACTCAAATTACAGGCCCTTGTGTACATACTTCTGTTTTTTTTAATGGAATTGCACAAGGCACTAGAAAACCTGATCGAAGTTAACAAATCTCTCCCCAATCAAAAGTACCAAAATACTCAAGTCTTTAAATCCAAGTCTTCTTTTTTTAGGGTATATAGCAGATACTTCGTTTCTTCCTCCTATTTAGAGTAATATCGAGCTCAGCATACAATTTTAATCCACTTGTCCTGATTTACTGATTCTAGGTGAGAATATATGTTGGCTTCCCTCTCCTTAAATAATGCTCAGTTGGCTGCACTTGCAACAGCATATTTTTGTCTCTTCCTTTTCCTCTTTTTGACTAATTTCATTCTTATTGTGGTCTAGAATTTCTTGTTGCCTGATACTGCCTTCAGGGGCTAAGTCTGTAATACAATGATGATTCATGTTTTTAACCACTTCTCTCTGGAATTCTGATCTAAAGTTAGATTACTGGCGTAAGCCAACTGATTCCAAATTCTTTTCTTTCTTCTCTCTGTGCATTGCATCCCCCCCGTCCTGTCCCGACTTTAGTGAGTTATAACTGACGTATAACAAAGGTTTCTTTTTAGAGGCAAAACAATTCTTTATCTTTGTATCAGACTAAGGAAGATTCCAGCATTCCTCTTTTCTTGTATGCTGCCTTCTCCCAACCCAACATCAGATAGCCCTGCCATATGGCACGTCAGCAGCACCAAACCAGAAACTTACTTCCTCTGCTGTGTCCTTCTCTATCCGAACTATCTTGTTTTCCCAGTAGATTCGCTGAGATTCCAGCTGGCTTGTTAGTAAATACGAATACTAGAAACATAGAGAATAAACACCAAAACATAAATCACTGTAGTTTCTTAAATTCAATTAAAACCCAACTTTTAATCACCCACAGAAGAGTAGGTATAATCATCAGAGTATGTATTACATCTTGATTACACTCTACTCAACAAACCAGAGGAATAAAGAGATGTCAATTACACTCCTGTCCTGGGCTTACCATCTAGTCTGGACAAGCAAGCAAAGAAATGTACATTAACAAATAAGTTATTGCTCAAGGTAACTTTAAGAACCACAGGTGTTTATTTATTTTTTTATTTTTTATGTTTTAAAGATTTTATTTATTTGACAGAGATAGAGACAGCCAGCGACAGAGGGAACACAAGCAGGGGGAGTGGGAGAGGAAGAAGCAGGCTCATAGCGGAGGAGCCTGATGTGGGGCTCGATCCCACAACGCCGGGATCATGCCCTGAGCCGAAGGCAGACGCTCAACCGCTGTGCCACCCAGGCGCCCCAAGAACCACAGGTGTTTAAATCAAAGTATAACTCAAATCAGCTCAACCCCCTCCAGCAAGCTGTTCCTGTCCCTCCCAGCCTTGGGTTAAGGAGTCCTTTCAGCTCCCCTGGTATAGTGCCTATCATTAGCAGGACTTAATCACCAGGTCTCCCCGACTACACTACCAACTTGTTGGAAGTGAGGGTTCTATCTTTATTTCTGTAGCCCCACTGCCTGGCACATGCTGGATGTCAAGAAACGTTTGCTACCTGACCTCATGAATGAATGAACAGTATCGTTTAACTATAGAGAAAGGATAAATGGCTTATGACAGTAGGGTCTGGCAGGACTTCTGAGAGAAGGAGAGATTTGGGAGGGCTTCTGATAGACAGGAGGAGACAGGTAAAGACAGAGATCTGCTTTCAGAGAACTAGTGGACCCAGATGTAAGCTGTGGACATTCAGGATCTCTTCAAGATGAAGGAGTAACATCAATTAGGCGACAGTGCAAGGTATGGACAGATGGAAACTTATGGAAAGCTCTGGGGTATTATACTAAGAAATGTGGGCCATGGAGTGGCAACATCACATTTGCATTTCAGAAATACCATTCTAAAAGACTAACAGAGATCTGAATGTGTTTGTAAGCTAGAGAAGAGAATGAAGGTGTCATAGAGAGAAAAGCCAGGTGGGGGAACTTGTGTGTGCCACTGGAATGGGCAGGGGGGCTGATCAATGCTGCACTCCCAGTACCAGGAAGAGCGGCCGACAGACAGCAGCCCTTGATAAACATTTGCTGAATGAATGTACTTAGAGAGTTAATGTGGAAGGGTTGCTTATTCTAAAAACTTAATGTAAAAGGTTTAAACTTTTTTTTTGTATCAATACATTTAATAGTAAAAACATCAGCTTCATTTTAGGTCATTCTACTGAATCTATCAGACCATATAAGTCTGGAGCTGAGCAATTTTCAAATATCCATTTCCTCCCACGGTTAAGTTGTTTGTTTTTTTTAAAGACTTTATTTATTTATTTATTTATTTATTTATTTGAAAGAGACAGGGTGAGAGAGAGAGAGAGAGAGAGAGAGAGAGAGAGAGCGCGAGCATGCACAAGCAGGGGGAGGAGCAGAGGGAGAGGGGGCAAGTAAACTCCATGCTGAGCGTAGAGCCCGACTCAGGGCTCAAGCTCACCCAATCGACTGCCTTCGGCTCAAGTCATGATCCCTGGGTCCTGGGATCAAGCTCGGAGTTGGGCTCCCTGCGCGGCAGGAAGCCTGCTTTTCCCTCTCCCTCTGCCACTCCCCCTGCTTGTGCTCGCTAGTTCTCTGTCAAATAAATTTTTAAAAATCTTAAAACAAAAACAAAAACAAAAACAAGACTCATGTTAAACTTCTCCTTCATTAATGTAAAATTTACAGTACAACAATTTTATAGTAGATGGGATTTATTGCTACAGTGAAAAATCAGATTGTGCTAATTTGTTATTTCTTCAACTATATGCATACCCCCAAATGGCTTCATGTATATAAGCATGAAATTCATAAAATACATACTTTGAGTATGTAAGTGTCTAATTCATAAAACGTCTAAGATATACAAAAAAGTTTCCCGGGCACGGAAAGATGCTACTGGGGTTTCCTCATTCTGAACTGCTCACTGTCCAGCTGCTACTGGGATGCCATCAGGCAGATTCTTAACTTTCAATTTTATTGCAGCTAGAGGACTCCCTTAATATTGAGCTTGAGACAATGAGGAACACCACATTCAAAATAATGAGGTATCGTGAGACTCAGACTTTCAAAGAAGATAATCAGACAAGTAGCAATGACAGAACTTTTAAAAAAGTTCACATACAGAGAAAATGACAAAATTAAAAGCCCAAGCCACTTTTTAAGTTAGGACACTAAAAAGCAGTAAAAGAAGGTACTTAGTAATTACTAATAAAGTATCTTACCTCTAACTGTAAGGCATCTATTTTCTCTTCCTGGCAAGTATCACCCTCACATTCATACTGTACTATTTTTCCATCTGTTTTACTTGCAACCAGTCGATGAACATAGTTATCTAAAGAAAAGGATGAACGCATCAATCAAGGCTTGTTTGGCTTGTTTCTTCACAATGAAAAGAGTCTGCATATACTTTTAACTTTGACAAAGTTTTTGTTTTTACGTGTTCTAACTTAAAAGCCTTGCAATACTTCTGTACAAATGAGCTAAGTCATCTGAATTTAAGCAAGAGTGAGAGGGCAAGTATGGAAGTGTTAACTCTCTTTATAATGTGCAATTCAGGCCATTTGTAGGAAATAGTGCCCTACGGGGCACCACGAGAATTTGAGTTTGCCACAGCTGTCAGGAAGATTTCAAGCTGGGAGAGAAAGCGGAGAGGTTCTGAGAGAGAGATGTTCATGCAGAATGAATCCAAATTAGAAAATGAGAACAGTGTTCACCTCCGGCATAGTCCCAGACTCGATGGTTGGTGAGCTGCATGGCGTACGTGTGCTGCGTTTCCTCAAAGTGCTTATAAGCATGTCGACTTACATACCGTCCACATCCTATGTGGCCACATATTAAACAAATCCACAGGTTCTGCCACAGAGAAGGTAAGATCTTCATTAGTTATACAAAAATGCAAGACCTGGCTCACTCAGAGTGGGAGGGAGCCTGACACAGCTTGAAGCTGAGTTGTTTCTACAGGAGTTTTGAATAAACATATGTTTAAAAACCCAAAAAGCAAGGATGCTTTTATGGGTCAATCATTTTCTCGCTCTGGGTTTTAAGGAACTCTAGGTAAATAGCAAGACAAATATTCACAATTTATCAGCCAAAGTCTAGTCCTTTTCAAAAAATAAATAAAAAACAGAGTATTTTGCTTAGGAGTGTAAAATGATTTATTTATACTTCTTGCCTGACCCTAGACAAAAAAGAAAAAAAAGAATCGAAAACAATTTCAGCCACAAAGGGCAGAAGCCAACCCCAGACCATGAAAGCTGTGCTCTTTTCCAGCAGCCACCAGTACTTACTTCCTGCACACCACACTCGAAACACTTATTCTCTTCTACTGGTTCTGGCGTCTGGCAGTACCGGCACACGGGACACCTGCCCAGGACACCAAAGGAGAATGGTACAGATGAAGCACAAGAGACAGCTGCTATAGAACCAAAAGTCAAAAACTGCATTTTAAATCTTCAGTCTCTTACACACTATGTGTTTATCCTAACTAATGATAACACTTGCAAGTTATTCTCAAAATGAAATGAAAAAATACAAAATCTTGATAAAGGAAGAAGAAAATGAAGGAGTCTTGATCTGCTTCATGCCTTCTTCCATTCTTCTGTCTAAAGCTTAATCAAAGACTAAATATGTACAGGTTAGAATTAGGGACTTGAGATAAGTTATTAATTTTATGTCCGGTTATCCATAAGGTATTTTTACTTTCAACAATCTACCTTATTCCCATTTCCCAAAGATCTAAATCACTCAAAATGTACTCTGTTCCCAAGAGTTAAAACTAAAATCCGTAATAAATTTCACCAAAAAGAAGTTAATGTTGGAACACACATGGCATGTTACCATACAATGAACATGTGGGAGAAGATACCAGTGCCAACTACTCAAGTTTCAATTTACAAAAAGTCAATTAAAATGACACTGAAGGCAAATTCACAGAAACAGAGTAGAAAGGTAGATGAATACCAGGGTCTGGGGGAGGTGGCAATCGGGAGATGTTGGTCAAGGGTTACAAGGTTTCAATTATGCAAGATGGATCAGTTCTGGAGAACTGGTGTTCATCAGTGTGACTAGAGCTGACAATAATATATTGTTTTTGAAATTTGCTAAGAAGAGAGACTTTGGCTGTTCTTAACACACACACACACACACACACAAGGAAAATGGTAGAGGTGTGAGGTAAGATGTTTATTGGCTTGGTGGTGAACATTTCATAATGGTGGTGAACATTTCATAATGTGTATGTATACTGAGTCATTGGGTTGTACATTTTAAATATATACTTTTTTTTTTTAAGATTTTATTTATTTATTCGAGATAGAGACAGCCAGCAACAGAGGGAACACAAGCAGGGGGAGTGGGAGAGGAAGAAGCAGGCTCATAGCGGAGGAGCCTGATGTGGGGCTCGATCCCATAACGCCGGGATCACGCCCTGAGCTGAAGGCAGACGCTCAACCGCTGTGCCACCTAGGCACCGCTAAATATATACTTTTTTTTAAGATTTTATTTTTAAGTAATCTCTACCCCCAACGTGGGGCTCACTCTACAGAATGAGACAGCCAGGCACCCCTAAATATATACAATTTTTTGGTGATCAATTATACTTCAATAAAGCTGGGGGGAAAAGGCCATTAAAAAATCCATTAATGCTGGGGCACCTGGGTGGCACGGCGGTGGCGTCTGCCTTTGGCTCAGGGCGTGATCCCAGTGTTATGGGATCGAGCCCCGTATCAGGCTCCTCCGCTGTGAGCCTGCTTCTTCCTCTCCCACTCCCCCTGCTTGTGTTCCCTCTCTCGCTGGCTGTCTCTATCTCTGTCGCATAAATAAATAAAATCTTTTTTAAAAAAAATCCATTAATGCCTTTCTGTTATACTCAAGACAAAGTAACACTAAGTACCAGTCATGAATATTTCTGTCAGATGGGCAAAAATGATAGAAAGTAGGTAATAATTGAAGCTAATTATGAACTGGCACCAAGAAGAAAGAATGCTTAAGACAGAACTAGTATCCATTTGTTACCCAACTGAGTAAATACAACCAAGAAAAGAAAATTAGCAGGAAGAACATGAAGTTCTTATCACAGATAAGGAGGCTTGATCTGTATTTCCTAAGGGAGAGCTAAATGATCTGGTCTCTTTGTTTAATATCAAAAGAGAAGCCAGACACACACCCTGATGTCGACAACAGCATTATCAATAATAGCCAAATTATGGAAGCAGTGTCCATTAAGAGATGAACAGATAAAGAAGATGGACCATATATATACAATGGAATATTACTCAGGGATCGAAAAGCATGAAATCTTGCCGTTTGCAACAATGTGGATGGCACTAGCGAGTATAATGCTAAGTGAAATAAGTCAGTCAAAGACCAATACCGTATGATTTCACTCATATGTGAAATTTAAGAAACAAAACAAACAACCAAAGGGGAGAGAAAGAGACAGAGAGACAGACAAACCAAGAAACAGACTCCTACCTAAAGAGAACACACTGATGGTAAAGAGGGGAGGGGGAGGGGGGACTTCGGCGACGGGATGACGGAGAGCACTTGTGATGAGCACAGGGTGACGTATGGAAGTGCTGAATCACTCTATTGTACACCTGCAACTAATGTAACACTGTATGTTAACTAACTGGAATTTAAGTAAAAACTTAAAAAAGAGAGAAGCTGGAAGACAAACTGGAAGAAACAACAGGAACGGCAGCTGTAGTGAGCAGCAAGCTGTCTGTCTTGTCGAAAGTACGAACTAGCTCTGCGTCATTCCTTTGGTCTGTGTGGCAGCTGTGTGGTAGTGGTTGGAAAAAAAACACAAAACACGAATTCTGAAATCGTATTTCCTACATTATGCCAGAATGATCTTTCTGAAATGTTAAGTATGATCCTTAGAATAAAAAAGAAAAAAGGGAAAAAAATTACAAAAGTCACCTTATTTGTACTATACATGTGTATTCTATGACATACCATCTCATTAATTAAGAGATAATTAACAGTTTATTAAATGCTTCCTTCTCCTTAAAAATAACTTTTGAGTTGTCATCTTATTTTCCTGAGGAGTATTTGGGGAAAACGTCCCAGAATGTCCTTCTCCGAGATCTCATCTGTCAAAAAACTACCCTTCAAGACTGCATACCAATGCTGCCTCCTCCATGCAGCCCTTCTTGACTACCCCCAATGGGGAAGCCATCTCTATTTCCCTCCGATTTCTACCTTGAATTGTATGCACCTATGTAAGCTCCCTTAGCTGACTGAACTTCCTTGGGGAGGATCTATGTTTGATTCTCTCCCAACAGCACCCAGCACTATACGGTGCATGTAACTGAGGCTCAAAACATATTTGTGGAAGGAACTGTGTTTCTGACGCTAGCCGCCAGGTTTGTCCATATAGAGGGTTGAATTCTAGTCCCAGCTCTGGCCTTCTCTGCAGGACACTTTCAACATGCTATTTTTTCATTTCTGGGTCTGTTACCTCCTCTGTAAAATGAGGAGGCTGGACAATATGGTCCCCTGAGCAAACTTCCAGCTTTAAAAATGCTATGCTTCTGGGGCAGTTAACCTGCACTGAGAGTAAAACTGGAGTGGCAGGGAACAAAGAAGTGTCCAAAACGTAAATGCTGTAGCAGACGGACACAAGATACAGATAAACACTTTATGGAATGCATACATCATAGTGTGGCTTTATTCAAGGCAAATTTAAACCTGGACAATTCTTTGACAAGCCCCCACATGATACCCCAGAACTGAATGAAGACACTCTAGAACTGGGGCAAGATTCTCATCAAGCTAAACAGGCTAGAGAAAACCTAGGGTTTATTTATCTGCTCAGGAATATTTTCTGAGCTCCTACTACGTGCCAGGTCTCCTGCTAAGTGTGAGGGCACAGCAGTGAGCAAGCCAGACAAGGTCCTGCTCTGTGAAAGCTGGCATTCTTCTGGTCACTTGGGGGTAGACAACGGATTCCTGTGGATGTATGTTCACCTTCTTAATTTCTGGGCTTTGACATGTGATCTTTCCCTCCCATGCAAACCCCTGCCCTCATACTGACTTCTCTCAGGTCCCCCCCCCCCTTCCATGGCTAATGCCTCTTCATCCCCCGGAGACTGAACTTCTTAGGCAGCTCTGGCTAGATCAGGGCCCTCGTTCTCCAGTTGTAATGCTGCACACTGCTCCTTTGTAACCCGTTATGGCCACGACTGCATATTTATCTGTGTAATTATTTGATTCTGTGTCTTCTGCTCTGTAGTGGGAGACCCAGGCCAGCATCTGATTTACTCTTCTAGCTAAGTCCTACAGCACAGTTTACAAAGGGAGGAACAACCCTTGATTTAAAAAAACAAAAACCAAGGTACAGCTTACATCTCAGTTCTTTGCCTGTGCAATGCCACCCTGCAAATAAGGCCTCTACTACAGTGGGAAACAGGACAGTGTAGGCATACGGGTGCTTCATACTTTGAGACTGCTATTACTACTGGCCACTCAGCCATCAACAACATGCTAAATCTGAAATGTTAGGCTACCATAGCCCAAATGGTAAGAAAACCAAAGTAAACGGTAAACATCAAGGGCAGGAGAAAAATGAAATTTTAGACCTAGATTTCATTTGGGTGGAAGAGTCTCAAAGATCGGCTTTACCTTTTTTTTCTTTTCTTTTTTTTCCCCCTCATTCTCTGGTTCTTGGAAGCAAACAATTCATGCTGCTTTTGGAAATCCCACATAGATTCTGAATCAGGGTACTAAGAAGGACGTGGTCTAAGAATGCTGACTGATTCCCACATGAACTGAGGCAAGTGAAGAAAAATGGAAGGCTCTTCCGTGTGACCTCTTCACTAACATGGTGCCCAGGTGTATGAAGTCAAGCACTGGGAATGGTTCATTTTTGGTGGTGGCTATTTTCAATTCTGGCAAAGGGTAATAACGGGCTTTGACAGGGTGGGGGACTCGCTCCTACACTCACGTGGTATCATCCCAACGCTGCAGGCACTGGCTGTGGAAGCTGTGGTTACATAACGTGGTGAGGATGCCGTTCACAGACTCGTCCATGCGCTCCAGACACACCGTGCACTTGGGGAGCTCGGTCAGGTCCATCACGGGGAGGCTGGCGCCCTACAGGGAAACACCTCACATAAGCCTAACTCTTCATCCATGGTTCAAATATACATGTTCTTAACACTAGTTTTCCTGCTGCTTTTTGACTCCTGGCAGGATGTTCTCAACATTTTTGCTCTGTGCAAATAAATTGGTAAGATTTTCATCCATACAACAAATATTGATTGAGCACCTTCTATATTCCCGGCGCTGTGCAAGGCACTAGGGATAGGATGGTGAATAAGCCAACAAAGATCCATGCCCTCAAGGAGCTGATATTCTGGAAAGGGAGACTGCTATCAAGAGCTTAGCAGAGAATCTGAAGTGTTACCAGACTCCTGGCTCTAATTCTAAGGCTCTGTAACTATATTAGAACACAAATGAATAAATGCAGAACAGGAATGGAACAGAATGATTTTTCCGCGGAGTAAGTTAAAACTTAACACTTCCTACTAAGTAATAATAGTATCAACAACACTGTTTTATTCATTCATTTAACACACACTTATTGAGTCCTTGTTTTGTGTGCCAGACACTCTTCTAAGTGTAGCACAATGGTGAGCAAAACAGATTCGCTAAGTCCAAAACAACAAAGGCAGGCCTTGTCCTCATAGAGCTTATAATCTGCTAGAGAGAGACAAAAGTCACATTTTTTAAATGACCAGTGGTCATAAGTGCTATGAAGGAAAAGTATAGGAAGCTATAACAGGGTGTGAAAGAGGGGGCATGATGGTCTGTGGTCAAGAAAGGTACCCCCTGTAGTTCCCCAAGAGAGGGATGTCTGACTTGAGTCCTGGCAGCTGTAAAATGAGCAGGAATTACTGAAGCAAAGGTGGGGAGGTGTGCACATAATGACACGCTGAGAAAAGTCACATTAGGGGAACCTGGGTGGCTCAGCCATTAAGCATCTGCCTTCGGCTCAGGTCATGATCCCAGGGTCCTGGGATCGAGCCCTGCGTCAGGCTTCCTGCTTAGCAGGGAGTCTGCTTCTCCCTCTCCCACTCCCCTTGCTTGTGTTCCCTCTCTCACTGTCTCTCTCTGTCAAATAAATAAATAAAATCTTAAAAAAAGAAAAAAAGTCACATTAATCTGTGGTCCCCGAACAGCAGCTATTCACAGGAACTCTCTCGTGAAGCCATGCTCATTTAGAGAAGAGAATCTCTAAAACTAGCATAAAGGAAGCTGGAGTTTATCATTTGTCAATTTTTATTTTACCCAATCTAATGACAGAACAGTCAAAGCAGAACTTATTTCCATCAAGCTGATTTCAAAGTAAAAAGACCTTTAGGTCTACTCTAGAAGAAAGAAAATCTTCTAAATATAACAGAGCTGCTAAATCTACTACTTTATAGAATGATTCAAGTGAACACGTTTTGTAGGAAAAGGTCCCACGGAAGGTGGCAAATCAGAGCAATTATAGACTGTTATCCAAACAGAATTAAAAATTAGGAGAGGGATTAAGGGTTGATTTTTAAAGTAGAAATCCTTTTTAGGTTCTAGGCCATGTTTCATGGACCTGGAATAGATGAACACTCAATTTCGATAACACAGATAATTTTTTTTTAAACACTTTGGGATACTTTTTAAAAAATGAGATAAAATTCATTTAATATAAAATCTGCCATGTTTAAAGTGTTCAATTCAGTGGGTTTCATTATATTCACAAGGTCATACAACCCTCACCAGTAATTCTAGAACACCCCTATCACCCCAAAAAGAAATCTTGTACTCACTGCAGTCACTCCTCATTTCTCTCCTTCTCTTCCCCCAGCCCCTGGCAACCAGTAATCTGCCTTCTGTCTCTATGGATTGGCATACTCTGGACATTTCCACAGATACCTTAACGTTCAACCTTATGCCATTCACATATGTGTACGTGTGTGTGTGTGTGTGTGTACAGACACACAAAAACCGGAAGAATGATGCACACTTACATCTTCGGATTTCAGGACTTCAGCCCTTTCCACATACACCAGCTGGCAAACATCATCTTCTATCGAGTTGAACTGGCGGCCATTGCATGCCATATAAAAACTATCTGCATCGGCCTAGGTATACCAGTGGAGAAAAGGAAAAAATTAAGAGAAATATCCTGAAAATGTGCTTTTTATACAAGATGCATAGCTTCAATTATTCTCTTCATCAGCATTTAAAATTTATACTTAGAGGACAGAAAGCAACAGCCAGAAGTACCATCTAAGGAAGCATGTTCATTGGTGTGTCAAACTCTGGAACTCCACACCCCGAGTCTCTACAATGTTTCCTGAGACACAAGAGTCTCACTTAAACCAGCAGAAGCTGCTGACATGCGACACGCGGACAGCTAATACAACTTTAATATTCAACCAGCAAGGTCATCATTTCCCTTGATATCAATATTTTTTCCCTTGAATCAGCACCTTCTCAGCAGCTGAAAGCAAACGCTTATTTTTGCAAAGCTTAGAACTCAATCATAACTGACAATTGTTAGGGAAGATTTCTTTTCAAAAACATCACCATCAATGTTAGAGAGAATAAAGGACTAGAGGTACTGGTATGGTGTGAAAAGCCAACTTCTTTTCTTCAATAAACCAAATAATAATAATAATACATCATAAATAAGGAGGTTTTAAACAATGTAGTGTGTAATATCAAAAGCAAAATCTTTGGCCAAGATCAAGAGGTCCAAGATAAACCAGCCTTTAAAATACTAAAGGTCTTATTCCTTGGAGTGGAAAACAGGATCAGGGGAAACAGTCCCCTGTAGATAAAACTGTAAAGGCACCTGTGCGTTTGTGAACACGAACACAAGCAAATCCAACCTTCTAGTGTAGCCTTAGTAGAAAGTTACAAACACATGATTCCAGTTTTTAAACTCAGCAATTTTGAGAGGCAGCTGGGAGGCCAAGGTTTGTCTAGATTTCACTCCCACATGGACATTAACCCAAACACAGGAAGTTGTGTGCTGTGGCCCTACCAGTGTAGACAAGCTGCATGATTGTGGGGGGGGGGTGCTGGGTGTTCTGCAAAAGGACATGCCACACTGTCAACCTCTAGGAAGAGTTTCAAGTCTGTACCATGCAAAAATAGTCTTGCCTGTTTACCCTCATAGGATTCTGAACCTTACAGCAAAAGCTTGTGAGCTTCTCCATAGCTTTTAATTTCACTCCAATGATGTAATTCAAGTGTGGATTCTTGATTATTTATATTTTCTTAATATGACCAGATGAGCTAAGCAGCTGAGGGAAGATGATCAATTCTGAACAGTTTTGTTTTGTTTTGGAGGGTGAGGGTGGGAGTTTCCTTTTCAGGAAACAACCTGTATTGGGTACAGTGCATTTTAACTTCAAAATGTTAAGAGCCAGTTAATAAATCTCTTTAATACTAAGCCACCTAAATTGGCTTCCCCCATTCTCCAAGAGCAATGAAATGCTCTGGATGAGTAAGCAGCACAGTGAGCAAATGGATTTGCATACTGAGGGAAGTGACTACCCAGAAATAAGGCCACGAGGAGCTGGCTGCACCTGTCCCAGCTCAGGAAAGGCAGACCCCTCCTCAGACCTCCAGCTCTGTAAATGCTTGCTAAGTGAGCACACTTCCTCGGAGGAAGGGACAAAGTCTGTGATAGTGAGCAGACGACAAAATCTACTCACCACCAGATAAATGGTTCTTTTCTTGGGGGAGTTGTTTATCTATGACAAAGAAATGTAGTTTTTTAACACATGGATTTCTTTCTTTAAAATCTTGGTATTGGAAATGTAGCTTGTCTGAGTATTTACTGAGCACCCAGCATCTGCCAGGCACTGTGCTACGTGCTAGGACCAGAGGAGAGAACAAAATACACATGGTTCCTACTTCAACCCACCACTGAAATGAACAAAACAAAAGCCTGAAGCTAACTGCAAAAAACATAGAAAAAGCAGCTCTTTTATTTAAAATGCTTGCATTGTATAGAGCCCACCATTTTAAGAAACCCTGCTTTTGTTTTTTGGTTTTTTAATCTTTTGTTCTAACTGTCCTCTTCCCAGGATAAACTCAGAAAAAGAAAAATCCTTTACGATCAAGTTTCCTTTACTGTCACAGTAATCAACTATAATGTCGAGAACATGTTTTTACTTCTCAAAAAAGGGGTCTCTTGGACTGTCCTAAGCATGAGAATGAAAGTGAGCCCTCACATTCTACTGAGAGGTTCTCTCTCCTTTTTTTGTCCCCAAGAACTACAAAAACTGAACCCCCTCTTGCCTTCCTGCATCCTTATGAATTATAAATTCCTTACGCAAAGACAAAGTTTCCTAAGGGTCACAGTACCACTGAGTAAGCGGATCACGTTAGAACGCCTACAGCATAAAGCTGAAGCCAACAGAAAGTCCAGGGCTTATAGGAGATACAGAGAAGAAATACTCTTAATAAAAATTCTCTGGTGAAAAAAAGAGAGGAAAGAGAAAACAGTCAGCTGCCTAGGCTATGGAGTCAGGCTGCATGGGTTTGAAATTTAACTCAGACACTTATTAGCTGTGTGGCTTTGGCGAGTGACTTATCCATGCTTGTTTACTCAACTATAAAAGTGAAAGTAACAACACCTACCTCACAGAATTGTTGCAAGGACTCAAGGAGCCAATGCATGAAAAGCACTTAATAGACCTGGCATCTAGTTGAGTACTCAATAGTTGGTACCTATTTGAGCCTATTTTTTTCATTAGGGCCCAGTATTAATTTAATAACTTCAAGTCTTATACTAGGAGGGTATTTTTAGACCTCAGAAAAACCCTGATAGGATAAGCTTCAGACCCTAAGATCCAGCATTAGCAATAAATAAGACAAATCATGATTCCTAGGTCAAGGGTTCTATCCCCACGGGGAAGAGCTGGCACACGGTTTCATAGTCTCAAAACTAACATCTGTGAACTTGTACAACCTGCACTTGGTCAAAAGACAGAGGTGGAGGAACTGCAGAAGTACAAAGAAAATCCATGAACAGTAACAGAAAACTGCCACAGCATTACCTGCATACTATGAAAGGTGGCCCTTGCTACAGTTTGTGGGTTTAGCAGAGTTTAAGCTATTTAAAAAGTCTAATATGCTCTTAAACATTTTCCCCCAATCTATTTTTTTTAATTTAAGTTCAATTAGCAAACTTATAATACATCATTAGTTTTTGATGTAATATTCAATGATTCATTATCCCCAATCTGTTTCAATGGCTTTTCCTGTGTTACTTGCTGACTGCCCTTAACTGTTGAGTAGAAGCTATAACTAAAATATTGCCATTACACAATTTCTTGCCAAGCGATTATCTCCCTTCCCCATACTTTTATCCACTCCTACTGGAAAAAGAGTATGCCCTAGGATTAAAAGTGAGGGCTCAAATCCCAGCTCAGTCACTGAAGGCAAATCACTAACCTCTCTGCAGTCAGTTTCCTCATTTGTAAAACAAGGATAATAACATACTTACTTACTTCAAAGGATTGTAGTGAGGAGTACATGAGATAATGCACATTAAGCACTTAGCAGAGAGTGGCAGAGCATAAGCAGTCAGTAAGATTGCAAATTATCGTCATTATCCTTGTTATTACATGTGCTACCAGACTTAAAAGGTACCACTTGCCCACTGTTTGCCAAGCTCCTCAGTGACCTTGGAAGGTCTCTTGACAGTCAGTGAACACAGCTGTTCAAGTGCTTTTCCATTCTCATTGTCAACTTATGAAGTATAAGTCTGCGTGCAGGAAAGTTCAAACATATTTTAAATGTCTCACCTCAGTAGTGGGGTATTTTGTAAAGGTTAAAGATAGCAATTGTGTTCCCTCTTATACACAGAATGCTACACTAGGGTTCCCTTTCTGTGGTCCACGGAATAGGCACAAACATAATCCCACTCTCACGTCTTTTAATTTCCTCCCCGTGGCCATGAATGACTGCTCTTGCTGTCAACTCTAGATTTCTGCAAGGAGGGAGATGACAAGTGGGCCTCGTGTCATGGGCTCCCTTTCACCCACAAATCTTGGTAATTGGTCAGAGGCAATGGCAAATGATCTAAAGGCACACCCACTCTTTGCCAATCTGCAAGCTAGATCTGTTTATCTGGGCCAAATTCAGGAAGGCTGTTTACCAAGGAGGTGAGAAAGAAGTAATTTTTGACAAAGCTGCATTTGAAAACCTAATGAATGGACAAATGTAACAGCCCATTAAAAAAAACAAAAACAACAAATCAAAACCTACAGATAGGATGGCTCTTCAACAGCCTAGGTAACAGCTAAAGCTTATCTCACTCTCATATTCATGCAGAAATATGTGTACTATTAAGAATGAATACGCAAAACCAAGAGACTATCTTCCTAACATCTTTAGAACTGAGGCACATGGAAAATGTTGCTTAATGTGACAAGTGAAATGAAACGAATGTCAAAACCTTCTTATGTAAAAAAGTATCTGTAATAACATGCGAGTAATTTTCAAAACTGAAAATATCACCATGCTTTCACTGTTTCTGTCTCTTCAGTCAGAACTCTTAAAGCATCTTTAATATGTCAAGGAATGTCCCCAAATCCCTCACCACCAAAATTAAAAGTATAAAAGGGATCTTATTTTCTAAAATGTGCCAAAGAACGTCTCTTAAAAAGAGAATGAGAGAAGCAGGGGCACAGTGTTAAAAGGGCAGATAATAACATGGCATCAATTTCAGAAAGTTTGGGGACTACTACTCTACTGGAATAGCTACTACTGGATAACCAAACAAACACAACTCTAGATTTCATATCCGATCCACTTTATGAAAACATTATGGGTACGGATTAGCATTGTGTGTCTGCTAACGAATTTAGAAAGATTTCTAGAATTACAACAATACCCTAGAAGACAGGAATATCAAGACTCTGAAGTGCAGGGGCGCCTGGGTGGCACAGCGGTTAAGCGTCTGCCTTCGGCTCAGGGCGTGATCCCGGCGTTATGGGATCGAGCCCCACATCAGGCTCCTCTGCTATGAGCCTGCTTCTTCCTCTCCCACTCCCCCTGCTTGTGTTCCCTCTCTCGCTAGCTGTCTCTATCTCTGTTGAATAAATAAATAAAATCTTTAAAAAAAAAAAAAAAGACTCTTAAGTGCAAAATGTAAATCACACACAGCATCACACAGTTTCAAAAACACAGTTTCTGTGGCAAAGAGATTTTTAATATCTTAACTTTTACCTGTGCACTAAACTTTATCAGCACCATATATTGATTTGGAGTAGAGTCTCTGATGATTTTCATTTGTTCAATTACTTCATTAAATGGGGCGACAAACTTCATAAGGTCATGACTGGTCATTGTAGCAGGGACTGTGAGAATACACAGCATGGCACTGCGCCTCACATCTTCTTTTAAGGAGGTCATCTTACTAATAAGACAATAATTAGACTGTCTTGAATGGATGAGGTATGGTTAGTTCAGACAACACTAGACAACTTTTATGTCCAAGAAAATAGAAAAAAATAAACCTTGTTATATTTCACAGATTGATTTAAACAGAGTGTTACAATACCTGAAAACACACACAACCAGGGTAAATGCAGAATACCTTCAACATGTCTGCAATGGAACTTAAGGTAAGCTGTGCAATGGTCTTGATTACACGCACCACTGAAATTTTCAACCTTCAGTTAAAGGCTTATTACGGTTATAAATCTGCTGTTTGTGTTTTATTCTCATTAGCTTTTCAATAATAATCTCTCATTAGGTAACTCAGAAGCACAATTCTGTTTTTCCTTTTTTTTTTCCCTCAAGTTTTAAAATCACTATTCTGGAAGTTAAAGAAAACTGCTCCCACAAAGGCAGAGAAGCAGCCAGCGTATGGGTCAAACTACAAGTTAATGGACACCTCTAACTATGTACTTCTCTCAAGGGGTCTAGAAGAGGAGTGTTCTAAATATAAGAAAGAGAATTCAGAACTATGAAGATGTGACTCTGAAGATTACAGAAATTGTTGTTGGGTTGGAATAGAGGAAAAAGAAAAAACCTCCCACAATGCAATTTGCTTTTGAAATGCTGCAAACTTAATCCAACAGGTGTGATCCCAAAAGGCGACCTGACTATTCACTGTTCCCCGGTGGGGACCTAGCAAATATGTTAGGAGGACAGGCTTTGAAGAGATCAGCTACCAATTATCGAAGGGGCTAATGACCCAGCTTATAGATTATCCAGCCAAATGCTTCCTTTCCTTTGGCTTCTTTTAAGCTTTGTGTGGACCACAAAAAAGGGTAAAAGAGGTGATGAAACTGTAGTCCATTAACTGACTTAACAGCTTCTTTAGTAAAGATTTGAGGGTATCTGAGACTGCAGTGATGTTATAAATCATTTATAATGGTTTTTTTTTTCCTTTTTAGCTTCCTTCCTTTTAATTTCCCAGTCATCTTACATGCCTACCTTCTCGTGGAATATTTTCTTAGGTATTTTCTCAAGTGTAGGTACATGTTTCTTTCCTAAGAAGCTTTGACCCAATCTATAAGATTAACCAAATGTAAAACATCTAAGAATCCTCTAACACACAATATATGAAAAATATTATCCTTCTGAAGCTTAAAATATCCACTGCTCTTCAGGGCAAGAAATTTTTCACCGCCCTGAGACAAAAAAACAGACCAATTCAAAAGGAAAAGGATTTTTCTTACTTTGTCTTGTATAGATGCATAATACCATGAACTATTTCAACTGATGGGTTTCCACTAAAGAACGAAATCTGGTCTGGAAGCTGTTTGGACGGAGAATCGGGAGCAGCGTTTATGCATTCTATACTTTGATCTTTACTTCTCTGTGCAGTGGGAGATGCTTCTGAAGACTTCCTTTCTTCCATTGTGGTTTTCAGCTCATCTTTCACAAATCAAAAATTAGCAGATTATAAACTGATAGGAAATATGTGGAAGGATTCTAATTAGGTTAAAATTTTGAGTCAGAAAATAAACTTCAACAGAGAAATTGTAATGTATTGCATTAAGAACTATATTTACAGAACAACCAAGTTTTCAGGGGCACCTAAACTTGAAAGTACTCTTTGCCCCATAAAAATTTCATTAATACCCACAGAAACTTAAGGATGGGTCTTACATTTGGCAGTACCATAATAAAAGCAGATGTTTTCCATCATGGACTCCTAAATGGGACATTCAGGGCAATTAATTCGGAAAACCAAACCTACCAGTTCTGATCACCTCCATGCTGAGGATATAGTACACAGTCAGTCTCTAGGTTGGAGTGAGCTGGCAGAGAGTGTGTGTGTGTGGGGGGGGGGACACAACATGCTTATCTGGATTCATTCGCGATCTGCCACTAACCTAGATGGTAGGTAGCTTTCCTCACTGAATAAAGTTGTCAACCTACCTAGTTAGTATTAATTTAGGAGAAATATTTGGAGACATTGAAATGTGGCTTGACAATTTCATGTAAGACACACAGGTAGTAAAAGATAAAAGTATGTTAGAGGTCAAAATCATGGGCTCATGGAATAACATGTACAAGACAGGCAACCAGAGGCTTATGTTACATGAGTCTGGGGTTTTAGAAAGCATACCTGGATTGGACTTCATGGTCTCAATGATCACATCTGTCATTTCTCGACGGCCAAGATGCTGATGTATGATTGCTGCTTTCTCCCCTGGTGACTTCCCTTCTAAAGAGGCCACAGCTGAAGCTAGTGTCTTCTTTTTGATCTCCTCATCAGACATTTCCCCGGCTAGGGAACACATGAATGATTAATATCTGATAATAACACAAGCTCTTCTCCACTTTCAATGTATCCATCCATAAGCTTCCCTTTTCTCTCTGCTGCCCTCCCCCAAGATAATAAGATGCCTTTGCATCTCTCACTCACCTCTGGGGCTCCTCAGTGCCCAGCAGATAGTCAATAAACACCCAGTGCAATAAATTCAGACATGCAGGGTTGTTCTAGTGAAATCATGCACTTGAAAGCAAATCAATGAGAATAAGAGCTTTAAAGAAGGTGCAACAGTGATTATGTCCGTGTTGAACCAACATTTTAAGTAGTCTCTGGTAAAGTGAAACTGTGTTGAGTCCCAAATGGAGGTCTCAAGTCCATCAATAAAAATTTCAAAAACCTTTAGCAGTAGTGTTCTTAAACACCCTGGGTTAGCTTCATGCCATGAATCATACCATGAAAATCTGTGATAACGGTCTTAAATCAATGAAACACACAAAAATGGAAAAGGTACCTGGAGACTCGATTGAAATACTCTTAATATAAGTTCTATCATAGCAGGAACCAGGCCTATTTTGCCCACCACTGTATCCCCAGCATTTACACCACACTGCCTAGCACACCCTGGAAGGTCTTTCAAGTTTTGTTGAATCAGTGAATCAATGACTGACCCGTATAGAGGTGTATACGTGCCTAATATCAATTTAGCTGACCGTCTCAACTTAGGGATCACTTGTAGTCTTTGAAAGGTGCTTGTAACCCATTAAATCATATTCAACTTTTAATCTGCAGCTCCGAAATTCACACATTCAGGGGAATTTCCAAGGACACCATCTCTACCTTCCCCAGGCCCCCTCCTCAAACCAAAAAGATCCTCTCGTGATAGCTTTCCAAACTCTTCCTTTCCTTCACAGCTCTTTTCATGGATGTAATTCCACATTTATTCTGTAATTATTTAATTAATCTGTCTACCTCACTCAGCTGCTGGTACCATTAAAGCAGGGACCACGTCTGATTCTCCAAACAACTAAAATCCCAGCAGATAGTGAGCATTCAGTAATTCATTCTTGAATAAATGTTATTGTTAGGGAATTGCTTAAGGTCCAAGGAACACAGTCATAGCTCCATTCCCCACGAAGGAGGCTGTGTGGCTGGTAATGAACAGCTCAGACTCTCAAGTCCAGCTCTGAGTTAGAATCCCAGTTTCACCACTTACAATCGTGGGCAAGTCACTTAATCACTGGGCTTCAGTTTCCCAATCTGTAAAAGGCACGTACATTTCCCTAACAGGGTTGTTGTGAAGATAATTAAAGAAGACAAGGCACACAAAGTGCTCAGTACAGTGCTGCAACACAGGAAGTGTACAAACTTTAGCTAGTTATTACTGTAGTTGCAGGGCGCCTAAACAGAAATTCTCCCAAATAGGAACGATTTAATTAAACCACGAACCGTCAGCATCTCTGAGATCCAGTCTCTGCCTGCACAAGGCCTGCAGGAGAGCAACTTACACAACCTGACTCTAACCCAGGGTGGAGAGGGCGACGCGCCAGGTATAAACAAAGTGCCCGTGGGAAGGCACCAGGAGGGAGGGACCGGGAAGGGCTTCCCAGAGATGACATCCGAGAGGCCTATTTAGGATGGCTGGACTGAGACCGATCTCAACCACCTCTCAATTTCTTCCTGACACAAAGGGCCTCTCCGCCGCCTTTCCCCGGGCCCGTACTTTGGGAGGGCGAGGCTCCCGGGCCCCGGCGCGGGGCTAAGCAAGGCTGCGAGGCCGCGGGACTCACCGGCGGCGCTGAAGCCGAAGCCGGCGGGGACGGGCGAGTGTTCGGCAAGCTCCAGTCGGATGACAACCAGTGACACACTCATAGGGCAGGCGCTGGCCGGCGCGGGCCCCGGCGGGCTCAGGCGAGGCTGGGAGGCGAGCTGAGAGGCCGAGCGGCCCAGGGTCGGCAGCGCAGCCACCGCCTCAGCGCCGCCGCCGCTGCCTCGGTAGCAGCAGCTCCGCGCGCAATCCTCCGAGCCACAACAACCCTCACTTCCGCCTCCCGGCCGCCGTCGCCGACCGCGAGATTACGCGTGCGCGCACTAGCGCGCGCTCCGATTGGATGGGGTGGCGGCCACGTGATTGGCGTACCAGCGCGGAGGTGAGTCTGCGCTCCCTGGATGGGATCTGGAGGAGGTCGGAGAGGAGGAAGCTTGAGAAGAAGGTTCGGGCACTGTTTACCCCCTTAGGCCGATCGGTGGGTTTGCGCCCAGGCCCGAGTTTACCCACCTGAGAGGCCGTACTCTGAGGCTACCTCCCGACGGCGAAGGGTCCCCGAGGTCTCCGAATTGTCCGAGGAACCGGGCCCTGTGGCGAGCTCTTGCCCCTTTGTTGTGTTTGACCCCTCGCTCCAGCGGTAGGGTTGCTTTGTGTTAGCCGCACTTGACAGGTACGCAAAAGCTCAGAGAGGTGTATGCGCCTCTCTGAAGGCCCTTGAAGAATAGAGACTAGATTGCAGTGTTTCTGACTCTTTCGAGGTAGGGCGGTGGGCTGGTTAAGCGCACGGTGTTGGGAGTTAGATCTGGGCCCTGCTCCCCGTCCCATAACTTCACAAATGTTTACTGAGAGCCTAAGCACTGTTGGGGTGGTGGGGATAGTTTCGTGAATAAGGTAAACACACAGTTCCTGCTCTAATGGAGTCGACCTTGATCGGTTGTGTGACTTTGAGCTAGGTTTTGGCATAAGAGTGGGATAATATACTGCCATGAGCATGAAATAAATAGAGCCTGTGGCTCTGCATATATCATTTTTCTTATTCAGCTTTCTTTCCAGTATGTCAGACCGTCTTTAGCATATAGATACTGAGAGCCACGATCAGTACGTAAATGTCGTACACATGACAGGATGCTATTCCAAACATATGCTAAAAGGGTTTCTAAGATGTGTCAGTACATCCTGGACACATGTAGGTCCCTGGACTACATAGGCAGATAACACGACCACATGCTATATATGTGTATGGGTTGTGACTGCATCTTATGAAATATGTTTCAATACAGACTTTATATCAGGGTTTCTCAGTCTTTGCGCTATTAACATTTTGGGTCCTGATAATTCTTTGGGGTGTGTGTCCTTGGCTTTATAGGATATTTAATGGCATCCCTGGCCTGACCCAGTAGATACCAGTAGTACTGCCCAAGTGGTGACAACCAAAAATGTACCCAGACATTGCTAAATGTCCCCTTGGGACCAAAATCACACCCTGTTGAGAATCGCTGTGAAAATGCATATGCCATAGTCACATAGTATATGCATATAGCATATGAGACCTCATATGAACTTTTTATAGTATACTACAGTAGTAGATAACTTTTTTCTTTTCTTTTTTAGAGAAGGAGTGGGGAGCAGAGGGAGAATGAGAGAGAAAATCTTTTTTTTTTTTTTAAGATTTTATTTATTTGACAGAGATAGAGACAGCCAGCGAGAGAGGGAACACAAGCAGGGGGAGTGGGAGAGGAAGAAGCAGGCTCACAGTGGAGGAGCCTGATGTGGGGCTCGATCCCATAACGCCGGGATCACGCCCTGAGCTGAAGGCAAACACTTAACCGCTATGCCACCCAGGCGCCCCGAGAGAGAAAATCTTAAGCAGGCTCCACACCCAGCAGCAGAGCCCGACTCAGGGCTTGATCTCACAACACTGAGATCATGACCTGAGCTGAAAACAAGAGTCAGGTGCTAAACCAACTAAGCCACCCAGGTGTCCCAGTAGTAGATAACATTTTAATAGTGTGCCAGGTACTAACTAGAGTGCTTTACATACTTTATCCCACATAATAGTAACTTTATGAGACTGGTGTAGAATTATTCCTATTTACAGAGGAGGAACCTGAGTCTCAGAAACTTGCTCAGGATCTCACACTTAGTAAGTGGCAAAACTAGAATTCAAACCCAGGCAATCTGATTCTAGAGCCACACTCAACCGCTACTAAACCATCTTCTTAATATGTGACAACACATGCTGTGTGTATATTTATACAGCATAAATTAAGTAGCAAGATTACATTATCATACTAATCTCATTCTGAAAGTCAGAAGACAAATATTCTCTATGGTACAGAAGGAAGATGCTAGTTCCAGAGAATAGTTAACTAGTGACGGGCAAGTTGGGCTTGTTACCGTTCTTTGTGGCTGTCAACAGCTAAACCTGTCCCCTGCCTTCCCCTATGTTCTTTTTTTTATTATTATTATGACATGTTACTCACCATACAGATCATCATTATCCCCTATGTCCTGATTCATCCAGTTTATTCATCCTTCCAACTCATTTATATTGAACACTTGCTGTGTGTTCTAGATGCAGTGCTAGGCCCCAGGGGGATGGGTGTATACAAAGATGAAAAGATAGGCCTTGCTTTAAGGAGCTTACAATTATAGGAGCAGATAAGCATCGAAACAGTTACTCCGTAATGGAGTAAATGCTCTAGTGAAGGTATGGAGAAGAAGCCATGGGAGTTTCAGGGGAAAAAAAAAAAAAGTAACAGAGCCTGCCTGGAAAAGAAAAAGTCTCAGGGTGCCTGGCTGGTTCACTCAGTAGAACATGAGTCTCTTGAATTCTACCCCCATGTTGGGTGTGGAGCCTACTTAAAAAAATAAAAATAAATTAAAAATTTTTTAAAAAGTCTCTCCAGAGGAGGTGGTGAAGGTGAAGCTGAGGCCGTGATGTAAAAATGAGTGAGGTGTACCAGCAGAGGAAGCGGGAAAAGCTGTACAGTCAGTGCATAGCGACCAAAGTCTAGAGGTGGGAGAAATCAGTGTTTTGCCACTCTGAACAGAGTGTTGGGAAGTGGCTAGAGCAGAACCATCATCTCCAGTTGGAAGGAATAAGCAAGCTGGTCACGGGAGCATTACCCGCTCATCCATTAGTACCCTCAGTGGAGATGTAAGTCAGCCCTTCAGGCCCCAGAGAGGCTTTTCATTGCTGTTAAGCCCTGACACAAAGTTTTTGACGCTTTTAAGGAGCCTATAAATAAACTCCTTCCATCATAAACTCTGGCCTCGGCGTGGGAACATAAGTAAAACTGAAAATGCAAATCAACCTTTACAAGTGTTTCATTTCAAAACCTACCCCCCCAATTCTGCACATTTCCAATTACATGAAAAACGCATAGTATCGTCTTAAAGATTTACTGCTTGAGAACCCCTTTCTCTGTAGAGTCTTCTATGGTTTATTGAATCCTGATGGCCGCACTGAAGTAACTCCCATAAACTTACAGGCTGTCTTCCCAAACTATTTTGTTCAAACCCCATTTTTAGTAAGCTTTAAAGCTATAGAAATCACACAAAAAGTGTAAAGATTTTCATGAGGAACTGATTGCAAATAGAATTTGCTTTCATTATTTTGTTTTTACCCCAGCTTTTTACTTCAGACATACAGAACAGTTGAAAGAATAGTACAATGAATGACCTCTCATATACTCTTCATCATATGCCCATCGCCTAGATTGATGAAACAACTTGCCACATTTGGTTTATCTCTATCCCTGTATATAGGTGTATGTTTATATACATATGTGTGTGTTGTGTGAGTATGGTTTTTTTTAACTTTTTGAAAGTGTATTTAGAAAAGAGACAAAGGGAGAACAGTTAAGAGCCTGTTGCAGTGCGTGCAGGAGGGCTGTTGGTGCGATGGAGGCGGCGTCAGTACTAGGAGGAGGTCGGTACCGGGCATTCTGGGAGTATACAGGAAAGGCTTCTCATCTGTCTTTTCTGGTAGCCAGAGGAGGTTTCACGAAGGAAGTGATAGGTAAACTAAAACCTAAAGGACAATTTGGAATTAGCCGGGTAGCAGGTGGAATGGAGCTGTCCAGGGCAAGGAAACAGCAGAGGCAAAGGCATGGTAGCTGGAGGAGAACATCATGTGTTTGAAGAAGCTGCATGTAGATTTTGCATGTCCACATCATCCAGATTAAGGTAAAAAAAAAGAAGGAGAGTTGCTGCCGAAAGTGAGGGCAGATTTTAGAGGCCCTCTGGAGGCAGGTTAAGGAACTGAGAGTTTATCTTGAAGGCATTGGGGAGCCACTGAAAGTTTTAAGCGCGTTAGGATGTGGCCAAATTTGCAGTTTTGAAGGCACAACTCTTAACTCTGCTTGAAGAGTGGAGAAAGAATGAGAAGGAGTTTGAGAAGAGGCAAGGGGACCCGTTAGGGGGCTTGTTGCAATGATCTGTGGGTAGTAAGTGGAGAGAGGTAGACGGCCATTTTCTGGAGGAGGATGACAGCACAGAGCACATGAATTGAGGTGGCCAGGTGGGGGGCTGAGGAAGTCAGGGGTGAATCTGTCTTCTAGCTTGAGGAGCTAGCTGAATGGTGGAGCCCTTTACTGGGCTAAAGAGCTTAGAAAACAGAGTAGTCTGGGAGGGTTCAGTTCTGGTTGTGGTTTGAAGTGTTTGCGGGAGATAGTGATGTCCATTCTGCATGCCTAAGCTCCCGGGTGGAGGTCTGGATTGGAGGCAGTGAAGGAAAGCTGTGCCCTGTGTCTTCTTCTCATGCAGTCTTGGCCTCAGCATGTGCATAAGGCAGCTTTTCCAGTCCTCTCTTCTCCAATGGGCTCGGAGGGCAGCCTTCCCGAAACACACCTGGGGCAGGCACCAGCGAGCCAGGCGATGGGCACACTCTGGAAGCAGCACCTACAGAGCGGTGATTTTTGACATGGGTGGAGTTCTCATTCCTTCTCCAGGGAGAGTGGCTGCAGGTGAGCTCTTCCTTGTGTTTCATTTTTGGAGACTAGCGTCGGGGTGGGGGGGAATGAAGTGTGTAAGGGGAGGCTGAGAGGAACATTTGGGCAGCAGTGTATCCCAGCGGCTGATACCCTGATTCTGGCATCAATTTCCAAGCACCACTTTGTGGCTGAGTACCTTGGGCAAATTATTCAACGTCTCTGAGTCTTCATTTTCTTACCGTTAAATTAAGGCTAATAATGGTACCTACCTCTTTGGGATTTGGGGAGAGTTAAGTGAAATAATTACTTGCTTAGCACAGTGAGTGTTTGACTCATCTTAAATTCACAATAAATGATGAGCTGCCATTGCTACTATTGTTATTGGCAGTAGTAGAATTTAACTACCTTTCTCTGAGACCCGGGCTGCTTCCCTGAGAAACGTGGTTTAGGTCCCATAAGATCAAAACTCTAGTCTCTGATCCTTTCTTTATCGGCCTCTCCTGGTTTACTTTTTTCCTTATTCAGTCCAACTGACTTGAGTTGGATTAATTTTGGCTTCAAGTGTTAGAAAACCAAACAGAAAAGTGACTGAAACAAGATCAAAGTTTCTTTGGCACATGAAGGCTCAGGTATGTGGTAGGGGGCTAGTATGTTGCTTTGGGATATCAGGCACTCAGGCTGTTTCTATTGTATTGCTCCGCTCCGAGTGCTCTTCATTTCCAATTCCACCTCATGGTCTATCTTCGCTGCTTCACCTCCTACCCTCACATTCGCATTCCAGCCAGCAGGAAGGAAAAAAGGCCAAGGAGCTGACCTCCTGCGGTGGCTGGTTGGGCAGTTCTCTGTGCTACGCCAACCCAAGTACAGGTTTTATATGCCCCTGAGTAAACTATTCCTATTGACCTTAAACTTGAAACAGTTACTTTATCAGCAAAAATGAGTTTGTTTGGGAATAGCAAGAGAATTGCAGTTTGGGTCAAGCAAGCTATGGCCAATACCATAGGCTAGTCCAACAAAAGAGAGGAACATTATTTTATGGAGAAAGAGTAGGAAATTGGGAGGGCTTTGTTTTGAACAAAAGTCCACTGGAGAAAGGCAGGAGTTCACGGTGATGATGATTTCTCATCAGCAGAGTTGCTGGGGTAGTGAGTTCAGCATACATCTTTCTCTTCTTGAGGCCAAGAAGTGATGATCCTTTCCCATTGGAGATTCTTCTGTTGGGGGTCCTTCACTGAGTTGGACGGGTGTGAGTGCTCCCCCTGCTGGCCTCCTGGCTTCATTTCAGCAAGGTTTCCCTTCTCACATGACCAGCTGAGCAAGCGGACTGGGAGAGCAGTTTTTTTGCTCCAACTGCAGCTGGGCTCTCAGCCTCTCTATTCCTCTGTTCATATTCCTCTGGCATTTACCGCAGGGCTGTTCGGACCTCCCCAGCAGTCATCCTACTCTCCCCTCCCCAAACCTTCCTACTTGGCAGACAGCTGAATCTCCTCTTTTTATAGAAAACAAAGATCACTGGACAGGAGTTTTCTCAACTTTCTCCAGAATATCTTGAGAACCTATTTGCTTCTCTCCACTCCATCTGCCTCAGCCCAGGGTTAGATCCCTATCTTCCCTCACTTGCACCATCACATGAGCCTCCGAACTCCTCTGTCTCTGCCTGCTGGTGCTCTGAGTTTTGCACCACCTTCCATGAACCCCCAGAATTACCTTTCTGAAATACAGATCTTATCTCCTCACTCCCTTGCTTCAAATCCTCGAGTGCCCGTGCTTTGTCCCTTAGATTAAGTCCAGAAGCTTTCGCTTGGTATCCAAGGCCTCTTGCAAATTAGCCCTCACGTCCTGTGTCGCAGCATTGCCCACGTTTCAGCTGCCGTGGACTACCTGATGTTCTTTAAACTTGCCAAACACATTGACACTCTAGTGTCTTTGCAAGTTCTCTCCCCGCTGCTGGCAGCTACCCTTCCCCACCCGCTCCACCTGTTCAAATCTTACTGGTACTTTTGATGGTAAGTGAAACAGCACATTACTCACACAGTGCCTGGAGTCTTGCACGCTCAGTACATCTGGTGGTGGTTCTTAGTATTGATTTTAAGACTTCTCTTCTATGAAGGCTTCTCCGACCTCCTCCCTGGGTAGAATGTCCCCGGCTAGCATGTTCCCAGATCAGTTTAACCTTTACCAAGGTGGTTTTAGTTAGCAAACTTTTTCTGTAAAGGGCTAAGTAGGCTTTGCAAGTCATACAATCTCTGTCACAACTGTTCAGTTTTGCTGTTGTGGCAAGAAAACAGTGACAGACAGTAGTAAATGAATGGGTGTGGTTGTGTTCTAATAAAACTTTACTTACAAAAACAGATAGGAGACAGATTTGGTTCCCAGGCCGTATGTTGCATATCCTTGGTTTAGTTTGTACATCTGTGTGGTATTTCATTATATGGATGTACAATAGTTGATTTAACAAGCCATTTATTAATGTACATTTAAGTTTCTGGATTTTTTTTTAAGATTTTATTTATTTATTTGAGAGAGAGAGAGAATGAGTGGGGGGAGGGGCAGAGGGAGACTCAGGATTTGATCCCAAGACTTGATCCCGAGACTCTGGGATCATGACCTGAGCCGAAGGCAGATGCTTAACTAACTGAGCCACCCAGGTGTCCTCTGATTCTTTTTATTACAAGGGATTCTGCACAGCCTTGTACATATTCTTTGCTGACTTTTATAGATGTATCTGTGGGAGAAATTCCTAGAAAGTGGAATTACTACATCAGATGTACATTTAAAATTTTGCTCTCCATAGAGGGTGTACTTGTTTCCACTCCCATCAACAGTATATGAGAGTGCCAGTTTCCTTATGGGCTTGCCAATTCTCAGACCATAAAAAATGTTACACACTTTAGTTCTCAGATTAAACAAGTATGATTATTTGGATTGAGCTTTAAAAGTCTTTCTCTTTTCAGGGCACCTGGGTGGCTCAGTTGGTTAAACATCATCGACTCTTGGTTTTGGCTCAGGTCATGATCTCGCAGTGGTAGCACTGAGCCCCTCATCGGGCTCCATGTTCAGGATGGAGTCAGCTTAAGATTCTTTCTCTCTTCCCCTTAGCCTGTTCCCACTCTCCTGCATGCATGCTCTCTCTCTCTCTCAAAAAAAAAAAAAAAAAAGTCTTGCTACTCTCGAAAGATATAGACCAGATTAGTAACATCAATTATATCTGAAGAATGAGATTGCTTTGGGGCACCTGGGTGACTCAGTCGGTTAAGCATCTGTCTTCAGCTCAGGTCATGATCCCAGGGTCCTGGGATTGAGTCCCACATCAGACTCCCTGCTTGCCAGGGAGCCTGCCTCTCCCCTGCTTGTGAGCTCTCTCTCTCTCTAATAAATAAGTAAAATCTTAAAAAAAAAAAAAAAGAATGAGATTGCTTGTCATTTTACTTTCTTTTTTTATACTTGCTATAGTCAGATATTTTCAATGCACAGGCCCTACTTTATCAAAAAAAAAAATGTGTAAAGCTCATTATGTCTTAGAAGTAATTATGATTGCTTTATATATTTTTGCCCCATAGCAGCTGTATTCTAGAAAGAAAAAACCTTGTACAAGAAAGAGCAGTCCATCTAAAGGTTCCCAGTGTACACGAATGGTGATCCATTCACTGCCTGAGCTTCTCGTGGCTAAAATTTTCTTCTTTAGTCCACAAAGACAGCATCCCCCAAGCGAACATTTCCGAGTACCAGCAGCCCCGCTGCCATACAGGATTACTACGGTTTACAAAATGACAGGCTTGTTTGCGAGTGCTGGCAGAATCCAGCTTATTATGCATGTATTTCCTTACTACATGCCAGGACCCTGTGAGGGAGCCAGCTAATGAGAGACCTGGGAAGAAAATGCATAGCGCAGTGTCCAGAGTCTCGGTAAGCAGGCGGTGAGGACCTGACACTTAGCAGCAGTGTCCCTGCCGTATCACTGTTGCCTTGGAGGCCTAAGGCTGAGTTCTGCGTTTCCTGAATTTGTTCAGATTCCCAGCAGAACCCACCCGGTACCACAAGCAGGGACTGGTACAGCAGTTCCCCCAGAGATTCCTAGAGCCCAGCCATCTGTCGATGTACTTCAGTTATTGCGTATTTTATTCCTATAGAATGGGAACCACAAAATCATATCCCTCCTGGAACTATACAGAAGGCCTGGATCTTAGGCGGCGAAAATGGGCCCTGGATGAAACTTATGAGGGGAGAGATAACAACAGAGGATTTCTTGCAAGAATTTGGGAGCCTCTGCTCTGAAATTGTGAGTGACAAACACACTTGAATTTACATATTCTTTTTGCCAAATGGGTGGATGCCATAGTCACTCATTAAGTTGATTAAACTGCAAATAAAGAAGAAAAAACCTAATAATCTATGATAAGTTTTTTTGTTTCTTTGTTTTTTTTAATATAGCAAGTTTTTCTTTATTTTTTTATTTTTATTTTTTGGTTGGTTTTTTTCAAGTATTTATTTAAATTTTAGTTGGTTAACATACAGTGTAATATTAGTTTCAGGAGTAGAATTTAGTGATTCATCACTTGCGTGTAACAGCCAGTGCTCATCACAAGTTTCCTCCTTAATGCCCATCACCCATTTACATTATAAGTTTTTATGTATTTCTTCCATCCCCAGGTACTCAGCTTTAGCTACATATATGAATTAGTATAAGTATTCTTTACTAAGCTCTGCCATCAGCTGTTGTCCATCTGTAACAGGAGCTGTCTGCATAACGGCTTCGATCAGAAAGTTTATTTAGAGCAATAATAAGGGGCTACTGGGTGGCTCAGTTGGTTGAGTGTGCCACTCTTGATTTTTGCTCGGGTCATGCTCTCAGGGTGGTGGGATCGAGCCTCATGTTGGGCTCCGTGCTCAGTGTGGAGTCTGCTTGAGACTCTCTCTCCCTGTCTCTGCCCCTCCCGCTCATGTTGTCTCTCTTCTCTCTCAAATAAATAAATTAAATCTTTAAAAAAAATTTTTTTTTTAAAGATTTTATTTATTTATTCGACAGAGATAGAGACAGCCAGCGAGAGAGGGAACACAAGCAGGGAGTGGGAGAGGAAGAAGCAGGCTCATAGCGGAGGAGCCTGATGTGGGGCTCGATCCCACAACGCCGGGATCACGCCCTGAGCCGAAGGCAGACGCTTAACCGCTGTGCCACCCAGGCGCCCCTAAAAAAATTTTTTTAATCTGAAAAAATAAGCAATAATATTGAACCTTTTCTCTGTACTATGCATTATTCTGAGTTCTTTTTTTTTTTTTTTTTAAAGATTTTATTTGTTTGAGTGAGAGAGTCAGAGATAGCGAGAACAAGCACTAGTGGGGAGGAAAGGGAGCCTGACACGGGCCTCGATCCCAGGACCCCGGGGATCATGACCTGAGCTGAAGGCAGCCGCTTAATTGACTGAGCGACCTAGGCGTCCTTGTACTAAGTTCTTTGTTTACATTAACTCAAGTGTAGACTTCACAGTAATCCTACTAAAATATGATTTAAAATACAGTAAACAAAGTTCTGTGATCAGTGGAGGTAATGGTTGCACAATAATGAATGTACCTATAATGCCACCCAACTACACACTTAAAGTGGTTAAAATAGTAAATGTTATGTCTATTTTACCACAATTTCAAATATATATGTAAAACATTGTGGTAAATGAAAGAAAGAAGCTGGTCAAACAAGACCACATATTGTATGATTTCATTTATATGAAATGCCCAGAGTAGGGAAATCTATAGTAACAGAAAGTAAGTTACTGATTTTCTAGGACTGAGAGTATTGGGGAGTGGGGGTTGGAACGGGGAATGACTGCCAATATATATGGAATTTCTTTTCAGGGTGATGAAAATGGTCTGAAATTGATTGTGGTGATGGGCACACAACTTTGTGAACATCTTAAAAACTTTGAATCGTACAATTTATGGGTGAATTGTGTGGTATATGAATTGTATTTCAATGAAGCTGTTCTATAGTATGTGTGTATGTGTGTGTATGTGTGTGATTGTGTAAAATAGCAGACTTGCCTTGGCAGATTTTGAAATATGATGAGAGTTTTCAAAACCTACATGGATTGAATTTAAAAAAACAGAAAACGGGTCAGAAACTGAAGTTCATAGTGGTGACGCTGAGGCGATAAAAAATCATTACATGTCTTCCGGATCATTAAGAATTAAATTTGATGTGCTTCATATACCTTTGGAGTTGATGCTTTTGAAGATTGCCAGTCCATGAGTGAAATAAAGAATTCATGTAACTGGAATATTGATATAAATAACTCCATTCTCTCAGCATTGGCACTTGAAGTCCGTCTTTACAACCTTGTTCGTAAGGCTGAAGGAGAATTCCTTTAGGTAGCAATATTTTCCTCTTGTTGGTGATAAGCTGTTCCTCCTACTCTTAATTATTGTTCGTTCTCCTCTCCCCTTTTAGGCGAAGACCTCGGTACCTGTGGGCTCCTTTTTCTCTCTGCTGACCAGTGAGCAAGTGGCAAAGCAGTTCCCAGTGATGACTGAGGCCATCACTCAGATTCGGGCAAAAGGCCTTCGGACTGCAGTCTTGAGCAATAATTTTTATCTTCGCAGTGGGAAAAGCTTTTTGCCCCTGGACCGGAAACAGTTTGATGTGGTAAGCTTGAAGTGATCCAGACAATAACAACAGAGTCTCTGTCCTTGCTTCAGATTGCGTCATTAAACGCTGCCTTTTAGCAGGTCTTGAGTGAGTGGGTTTTCTCATTCAGACAAACTTGACTAAATTAGGCTTAGCCATAATAGGATGAAAAAAGGACTTTAAAAAGGTCACTGAGCTCTCAGCAAAGTCCAGTATTTTTGGGTTTGAGAACTGGTTGAAACCTCAGCTTTAGAGACTCTTTCACATTCTGAATTTGAACCTTATTCCTCACATAACACACACATTTCCTTTGGCCCTCACATCTTAAAGGGCCGGTTGAACTTTTCTCTTCAGATACCAACCCTGTTGCGGAGCCTGGCTGGCTCAGTCAGAAGGGTGTGCAAATACTGATCCCGGGGTCATGAGTTCGAATCCCATGTTGGGTGTAGAGATTAAATAAATAAATATTTTTTAAAAGATTTTATTTATTTATTTGTCAGAGAGAGAGAGGGAGAGAGCGCACATGCAGGGGGAGCTGCAGGCAGAGGGAGAAGCAGACTTCCCGCTGAGCAAGGAGGCTGATTTGGGACTAGATCCCAGGACTCTGGGATCATGACCCGAGCCGAAGGCAGACACTTAACCAACTTAGCCACCCAGGCGTCCCTAAAAAAATACTTTTTAAAAAGAAAAAAAGGGGGGTGCCTAGGTGGCTCAGTTGGCTAAGCAATCTGACTCTTGATTTTGGCTCAGGTCATGATCTCAGAATCATGATCTCAGGGCTGTGAGATCGAGCCCCTGCTTAAGATGATTCTCTCTCTCTCCCTCTCCCTTTGCCCCTCCCCCCTCAAAAAAAGAAAAAAAGACCAATGATGCTGCCCTCCATTTCTGTGGCGTTAATCCCGAGACCAGTGCTGTCTAACAAAACTTCCCGCAGTAATGAAAATATCCAATGTGGTTGCTACTAGTCACATATGCACTTGAAATGTGGCTAGTATCACTGAAGAACTGAATTTTATTTCACTTTTATTAGTTTGAGTGTAAATAATCACGTATGGCCTGTGGTTACTGCGTTGGATAGCCCAGCGCCAGACTACCAAACTACACTGAGAACATACTGAGACGGTCTTCTCTGCCCGGAGGTTATAATACCTATAAAGGATTCCCCATTTCCCCAAGAGAAAATAGATTATCATCCTGGGATAGATATGAATTATTTCTAGATGACCTGCTTGCACTTCAGTTAGGAAATACATTCGTATGGAGCAGTTACTGTGTGCGGGGTGCTGGCTCGGCGTGAAGGGATGCCGTGATACCGTCACATGTGACAAGCAGTCCTCCCTCTGGATGCGTACTTGCTGCATTCCAAGTGCTCAGTCACCGCATGTGGCTAGTGCGTGGCTGCTGTATCGGACGGTGCAGATACAGCATTTCCGTCACTGCAGAGGGTGCTATCGGATAGCGCTATGTCAGAACGTAAAATCGAGTAGAATTGACAGGCAGAAATTCTGAGCGCAAAGGTTGGAAATTAACCTCCCAACCTAGTGCTGTTTTCGCCTTCCACATCCTCCTTCCTTCCTGTAGAAAGCCTGTCAGAGATAGAGTCCTCTCCCCTCTGGACAATTTGCCTGGCTCCCCAGCTGCTTTGATTATTGGTTTCCCCACAGTACACACACAGATCTCTTCCAGGCTCCCTCCCTGCGAGCGCTCGGAACCCCAGCCACATTCAATCCTGTCTCTGCAACTTGCAAACCGTGGACAGTAGCTTTGCTGCCTTGAACCTGTTTCCTCATCTGTAATTCAGGAATAGCAATTTCTTTGTGTAGGGTAGCTGTGTGCATCCCACAGAATAATGCATGCAAAGCTCTCTGCATGATCCTGGCACATGACAGTTATTTTCAGAGATTCCTTCCATCCAGTGCAGCTATAGGAATTATATCTTCATCTGAACAACTGAAGCTAGTCAGGCTCCATACCGAGCCCTCCAAATGAAGCTACAATTTAAAAGCTACAAATTAAAAGACCCATGGGCTTCTTTAAAAAAAAATGGATGTGTTTATTTTGACTTCACAGGCTTTCTGGCGTGTGCTTTCCAGCAGCTTTTCTGGTGGGTTTTCATATCTTAGGTCTGCAGGAGACCTGGAGTTTTAAAAATATTTCCTCAAGGGGATTGGTTTAGGTTTTTGTTCTCTAAAGCTCTAAGGCACGCACACACACATATACACAACATTTGATGGAATACAGATAGTGTAAGCAATCCTGTAATCTCTTTATATTAGAGGCTGAAATCTTCAACCAGTATTATAGGAATCTGTCTTGGCTCTAAAATTTTTTAATCTAATTTTTTTAAAGATTTTATTTATTTATTTGACAGACAGACAGACAGAGAGAGAGTGCACAAGTAGGGGGAACAGGCAGATGGGGAGGGAGAAGGAGGCTCGACGCGGGGCTGGATCCCAGGACCCTGGCATCATGACCTGAGCTGAAGGTAGATGCTTACCCATCTCAGCCACCCAGGCACCCCCCATCTAATTTTTTTTAATTAAAAAAATTTTTTACATTGGGTTTTATTGTGAAAACCCACATAACATAAAATTTACCATCGTAACAATTTTTAAGTGTTCAGTAGCATTAAGTATATTCATGTTGTTCTGAAATAAATCTCCAGAACTTTTTCAGCTTGCAAAACAGAACAGAAAGAGAAGGCCAGGGATCTTATCAAACTTAAATCTGAAGAATTTTTTCACTTCCCCAACACAGAGACTCTCAGTGTAGCGGCTCCTGAGAGATGTCTGCTCATGAGAACTCGGCCCTGTCCCCTTGGCTCCATGCCCCCTCTCATCTGTCTCAGCTAGCACACCCTCCCTTGCAGCACGGACCCTGGTCTGTGTCTGAAACACCCAGTTTCTTTGCTACCCACTATTGACATATTCTTTATATGGAGCTTGTCTTTTTTAGCTCATTCCGGTGCTTAAGAGACAGGGAAGACTAAGTAGAGAGGTCCTATGTATTCAGAACATTTATTTACCTGAAAGGGCAGCTCTCACCCAACCCTGAACAATGCAGTGTGGATTAGAGGAAGGGGCCCTCAGGTTTGTCCTTGGTCTTGGAGAATGTGATTCCTTCCAGGAGGGAGCAGGGATTGAGTTCTAGTCCCAGGGTAGACCAGAGGGTAGCGGGTCTAGTCCTCTGTGGCTGTTTTAGGCCCACTAAAGGAGGTTAAGTTCCAGGGACAGTGTGAGAACCTGCATGGGGTTGATGGATCAGAGGTAGCCTGGCACCGGGACAGCTTTTGCAGGGTGCTCCTGCACCCGTGGCAGCCCCCGCCCCCGCTAGTTCCAGATCACATACACGGTTGAAGCAAGGCTGTCAGGACACAGGGAGCTCTTCGTGTGAAAGGAATAGTGTCTTTGCCACGAACAGTCTCTTTGGCATCTGTCCTAAGTTGAGGATGGCTGTTTTGTGTTTTAGCTTCTGAAGTACAGATGTTGAGGTCATGTGTCTTTTGTAGGAGTAACCAGTGCCTTCTTTCTGAAAAAATGGTGAAGTACTTTTCCCAAAGCTCTTCTGCATAGCCACAATATCTAACATTAGCAAAATGCTTTGTCATTTTGGGACTCACGCAACTTCCGTTTCAAGTTCTCGACAACTGTGGCAGTAGGTAAGACAGCTATTAGGATCCCCGTGTTACTGAGGAGGACACGGAGGCCCATCACAGGCTCGCTGTTTGCACAAGGTCACTGTGTTTGAACCCGAACTCTGGTTTTCTGAGCTTTCCCCCAGGTGGGAATCCAGTATTTCCATATCCAGCTTTTAAAAGCAACATCATTTTATATCATAACACTCTTAAGTTACTTGTTATATCAAATCTCAACTGTCCTGATACTATTCTTTTCAAAAACTATGGCAGAACGCATGTGGGAGCACCACCTTTAGAGGCACTCGCCTCTCATTCCTATCCCTCGCGCAGGTCGTGGAATCCTGCCTAGAAGGTCTCTGTAAGCCAGACCCCAGGATCTATAAGCTGTGCTTGGAGCGGCTAGGCCTGCAGCCTTCTGAGTCCATTTTTCTCGACGATCTTGGGCCGAATCTAAAAGCAGCTGCCAGCCTGGGCATTCACACCATTCAGGTAACAGTCACTATTTTCTGAACCCCTGCTGTGCACCAGGCACTAGCCTAAGCATTTCGTGCAATCCTGTTCACAATCGTAGTTATGTTTAGTGGTTTCCCCCCATGCTGCTGTAGTCTTATTTTTTTAATTAATTAGAAAATCTATGTGATGAGCCATTCGCATTTGCAAAGGGAAGTAGGACAAACACATACTAAGAAGGCCATTTGAGAAAAGAATTATACAAGGAGGTGGACGGCAGGCTTAAGATGTCGGGATGGCAGTTAGGCTGTCCTAGGGACGCTGTTCTGGGTGGAGCCAGCAGCTACCAGCCACATGGACCACCCAGGTCATGGCTGTGAAGCGTGAGAAGCCACATGAGAGGAGGTCTCTGACCGGCTTCCTATGTTTGGGTTTTCACTATGAAGCTGACAGGCCATGGGGACAGGGTGGGGGCCGCAGCACAGTATGCTGCCCTCCTGGCATGAACTAGCATCATGGACTCTTACCTGGCTGGCACTCTTCCCAGCGGAGAGGAAAGTTAAATGTGGTTAGGAATTAAATGGGAAGAGGAAGCTCCTTCTATAGCTCCCTCGTTAGCTGAATATCCTGGCCTCCAGAGTCTTTGCTCAGAGACCTGACTTCTTGGCTATCGCCCTCTAAAGAGCTACCTTTTTAGAGAACAGACCGGAGGCCAGGTCAGGGCTGACTGGTGACACATGTTCAATATTCTCTTTGAAACCAGGTTGATGACCCAGAGACTGCCGTAAAGGAATTAGAAACCCTTTTGGGCTTTACGTTGAGAATGGTTATTCCAAACACTGGCCCTGTGAGAAAGACAGTGGAAATTCCACGAGATTCCTTGGAGAAGTACCTCAAAGACTTACTAGGGACCCAAAGCACAGGTATTCCATGTTTGGATTTTGCTGACTCTCCAGGCTCGGCTTTCAGTCTGGTTCTCCCTTTCAGACCCCGGTGGAGTATGCCAGAGACAGAGGCAGTGGTGAGGAAAACAGCCATTGGGCTCAGTGGATCCGAGTGCAGCTTTCAGTCTTGCTTGGGAAAAAGCATTAACCCCCAAAGGTCATGAGCCCCCTCTTCCACCTGAGAGCATGGTGTCGTGTCACAGGGACCCCCTGGGACCTGGGCCAGTGGTGTGTGCCCAGGGGCTCTGGAGTGTCTAATTGTTTTGAGATGTGGAGGTGACTTAAGCTGACTGAGTTGACAATGGGACAGGTTGTCTCCCATCTCCTTGTAGGTCACTCTTTCATTCTTTGAATTTCACCCTCAGAAAAACAGCTGCCTCGGGGGCTTTTGAAGACCTGTCCACCTGGTGATAGTCTTGCCTCCACCCAGTCTATCCTTGAAGAAGGCTTTTTGTGTGGAGCCTCACAGTTCTGTTCTCCAGGGGCTGGATTGTTCTTAGGGCCTCTTGTACCGCTGAGGGGCCCTTTTGGAGCAGGCCAGCGAACTCAGGCAAACTCTCGTTGCCTGCTCTTCCGACCATGTGAGACAAATCTATGTCCAGAGTTCAGTCTTGTTACAAAGCTGTGGGTTAATTAGAATATTCCTGGGCAGGAGCCATAGAGTTCAGCACACTGGGGTGGGAGCGCGAGTCTCGTGAAAGCACTTTGGCCCAGGCTCTAGGCCTCTGCAGAAGCTCCTTTCAGCCGCCGCACCAGTGTCAGGCACGGTTTGGCTGTGTGGCTGAGGGACACACGAGGGCACTTTTCATCCTCAGGCTTAAAGCATTCCGTTTTGCCTCATGGGTTGCCACGACTGTGCTTGTGGCTGATGAACAGAACCAAAAGCTTTCTTCCCAGAGCCAGAGTTGGCAAGACGGACAAAATTGGACACCTGTACAAAGTGACAGAAACGGAGTGGCCTTTGCCACATGGTAGTGGACCTGAGCAGAGGGCCGGGTACGCCTGGGACTCAGCACTTCTGGTCCCCGAGAAGGAGGTGCATCCCAAATCAGAATGTTCTGCACCCCAAATGTGGTACTCATTAGAAAGCAGGAATGCCCAGCTCTGTCCTTCAGAACTGCTTTCATTTTCTTGGTTTTCAAACTTGCAGGCCCATTGGAACTCCTTCAGTTTGATCATGGGAAGTCCAATCCAACCTACTACATCAGGCTCGGTAACCACCAGCTGGTTCTGAGGAGGAAGCCCCCGGGGACACTCGTTCCATCCACCCATGCAGTGGAGAGGGAATTCAGGTAACTTCTCAGAGCTGGGGTGTCCTTACCCCCCGGCCCTCGTGGCTCAGCCCCGAACTGACAAGCCAGCACTCCGTCAGAGGGCCCTGACACATTTACATCTGCAAGTGTGAATTTCTAAAATTATTTCCAATAAGAACATGCAACCTAATTTTATTCAGAAGTTTCTCTTTTCCATACCTATACCTCTAGAAAACTAGACTTTTTTGGGAACCTCTGGGTGAAAAAAGGCATTCCTAAAATACCCACTAGTCTTACCCTTGAGTCTTAAAGACTTTAAGACGGTTAGTCTTATATTCAATGTATCAGTGGGGCTGAGGCCAAAACAAGTATGGCCATGAGGTGATAATGGGCGGTGGGCATGTGGGGGTTTGTCATATGAATCTCTCTACTGAGGTATGTTTGAAATTTTCCATAATAAAATGTGTAAAAGGATAAATATATTACAATCTCCCAATCCCTTTACAAATAGGATAATTTAAACATAGTAGGTTGAAAAAAAAACTAGCTCCAAACTCTTTGAAAGAGAGATGAAAATTCTGGATGGGCTCCAGTGGGGGGCTTACTGTCCTGAAGGTCTTTCTCTTCCTCTGCTCTCTTCTTCCTTCCAGCCCAGGATGCTCTGCAGAAGGAGTGTTGCAGAGTCGTAAGGGAAATGTGATGTCTCTTGGCCCCTTCTTGTTCGCACTGTTTACTGTCTCTCCTTTGGACTTTTTAGTTCCTGGAATCTGACTACTCCAAGTATTATAGGCACTGGTGACTGATGATTATGAAGCCATAGGGAGTCATCAGAGGAGAAAACCTATAGCTATTTCTGAGCATTTGTCTATGTGCCCACACACCACACAGGAGCAGGTGTGTACTTATAGGAGGGAAACCCTAAAAGTGTGAAGCCCCCACTCTGTTCTTATGCCTCCTGCTTGCAAACGCTCTCTGACCATTCCCAGAGGTACTGAGGAATTCTGGGGTGCTACAGTGACACTTCCAAAAATCCAGGAATGCAGGGACTTTCCATATTAGTAAAAGAATAAAATGTGCATTTGAAGATGAAATCTAATATGGTATCTGCTTATAAAATGCCAAGTGTAAATTTGGACAATTCGGGAAATTAGAAAACAGCATGACACAATTTATTAAAAACCTCAGAATAGTCACACTTTTAGATCTAATAATTCCAGTTAGAGGAATCTCTCTTTAAAAAATAATTCTCAACAGGGAAAACAGCTTTGTGCATTAATACTGCCACCACAATGTTTATAATAAAAAATTGGAAACAGCCTAATGGTAATCAAGAAATGATTAAACCTTGGCATATCTACTTGTTGCAACGACAACAACAAGTGTAACGGCCCACATTTACTGAGTGTTTAGTATGAGCCAGGCACTATAATAAATGCTTTGGATGTATTGTTAACCCAAAGCATTCTCACAACAACTCATGATACCTTACTATTATGATCCCCATTTTACTGGCGAGGGAATTGAGGCTTAAAGACGTTAAACAACATCCCCCGGGCACACAACTAGCATGTGAGTGACGGAGTTTGGCCTCACACCCGGGGGCAGTAGGATTCCACAGCCCAGCCTGTATCATGACACAGAAATGTCATGATAAAATTGTGATAAAAACAGATACAAACCACATGTAGTAGTACCCTAACTATGTTTTGTATTTTTTTTAGTACTCTCTACACCCAACATGGGGCTCAGACCCACAACCCTGAGACTAGGCATTGGATGCTCCAGCAACTAAGCCAGGCAGTTGCCCCTAATTATGTTTTTTTAAAAGATTTCTGCACAAAAACAAAAATATTAGAAAGGAACGCACCAACATATTTACCACGTTGGCGTAGCGTGTTACTTACTGTCCTTCAGCTGTGAGTGACAGAAACCCACCTAGACTGACTTAAGTGTTTTTTTATTTTTTATTTTTTAATAGGAGAGATAAAAATATATTGGCTTCATAATTTAAAATCTTTCAGGCATGACTAGATCCAGGGGCCCAAATAATATCACCAGGACCCATTCATTCTCTCCCAACACCTTGCCCCTTTTTTTTCCTCCATAACCTCAGTGAATGTTCCAGCATACCTCCTGAGATTGACTCATTGGCCCAGTATGAACCATCGTCTGGGGTCAGGAGGATGCATCAGATTGGCTGAATCTGGGTCTTGTGCCCATGCTTGGAACCAGGGATTGGGTCAGTCCCACCCAAACCATGTGGACTGACAGTGGCTACAGAGAGCGGTTTCCCAAAGGAAAGCCCAGGTATTATTATCAGAATAAGAAGCAGGGAAAGGACACCAGGAAGGGAAAAACAGGAGCCAAATACTGGCGATAAGACCGAGTAATTATTTTTCTATTTAAAACATTTTAAAATTTCCTCCTTAACGGGTGCCTTGGGTGACTAAGTCGGTTACGCATTTGACTCTTGATTTCGGCTCAGGTCACGTCTCAGGGTCATGAGATCGAGCCCCAAGTCAGGCTCCACATTCAGCACAGAGTCTGCTTGGGATTCTCTCTCTCTCCCTCTGCCCCTTTCCCTGCTGTCTCTCGTGCACACTCCCTCTCTCGAATAAAAAAAAAAATCTTAAAGAAAAAAAAGAATGTCTCCTGTAGACAGCATATAGTTAGGTCTTGCTTTTCTATGCAGTATGACAATCTCTGTCTCAATTAAAATGTTTAATTTAATTAATGTAACTATTGATGTTTGAATTAGTTCTATAATTCTGCTATTTGTTTTTTGTTTGTCCCATCTGTTTTTTTGTTCTTCTTACCTATTTCAGGGTCAATTGAATATTTTTTAGAACTTTGCTTTAATTTCTGCATGTACTGATTTTAATTCAGAAAAATAGTTTCAAGAAAATCCCATCAATTCAGCCAGCAGTGTTGCTCATTTCTCTTTGTTCTGGCAGGATAATGAAAGCCCTTGCAAATGCTGGAGTGCCTGTCCCCAAAGTTCTTGACCTCTGTGAAGACTCAGGGTAATGTTTGGATTTATTTCTTTTATTACATATTTGAACTACAGAAGAGAAAAGCCCATATAGTAGCTCAAATCCCACTTTGTTAGAGTGAAGACAAATAAAATTTGAGTGGGTGAGAAAAGAGACTTTATGGCAACCTTCCCTGGAAGTTCACAGATCTTTAAGTTATCCTGAAAGATAAAGAAATGCTTGCTTTTGTGCAAATTGGTAGAAGACATTTTTTATCATTTAAAAAATTTATATTCATCTAGTTTCATGTTGCTTGTTTTTGTTAATTTTTTATTATGGTTCCTCTAAACTGCTTTGCAGAAGCTCTTTGAGTCTGTCTCTCTTTGCCCCAACTTTTTAATTATGACAATTTTGAAACATACAGAAAAGTTGAAAGAAGAAAAAAATAGTATAAAGAGTCCTTCATCTAGATTAAAACATTGTTAACATTTTGCCACATTTGCTTTCTATATGTATATATGTATGTGTATAGATGTATATTATGTAAATAACTTTATGTAATAGGAATAATTATACAATCTAATTTTATAACTTTATACATTTTATAAATAAATGTTTTCTCTCTTTCTGTATATCAATTACTTTTGGCTGAATCTTTTGAAGTAAGTTGCATACAGCATACACCACCAAAAAATAAAGACATTTTCTTTCATAATCACAGCAGGTTATTGTACTTAAGATAATTAACAATAATTTAATAATAAATTTAACATCTAGCCCATGGTCAAGTCAGGATAAGCAGTTTTAACGGTAGAATTTTCAAAACAACTTTTTAGAATAGTAAACTGATTTCTAGTGATGACTGAAAAATGGATTAATGAGATTTTGGTGTGTCACCTTAATACCACAGAGTGGTATATGTGTCCCTCACACTACCAGATAATGATAGAAATAACATCAGTAAGAAGAAGGGATATTTATTGAAGCCTCATTGGAACCAGGGTATCCATGTATATTTGCTCCCCTAATTCTTACAACAACGCTTTGAAGTTTTACAGATTAAAACAACAAAGCCTAAAGAGGCTTAGTAAGTCTCTCACAATCACACTGCTAGGAAGGGGCAGAGATGGGATTTAAACCTAGTTCTGTATGGCTCCAAAGTCCCCCTCTCAACATGCTGCTTTCCTCCATTATCACAGTTAAACTCCATTCCCGTCGCTTCCACAAGTGGACCAAACAGAAGAGAGACATGCTGGCAAAAAAGTATAGACAGGGCTGTGTGTGTGGATTGGTTTGGGGATGGGGTACTCATAACACTCTGTGCTTATGTACAAAGGAAAGGAAATGTCTAGCAATCTGGGTCTGAACTCCTTCCCCAGTACTTAGAGCGAACAGATAGGACAGTTAGAAAGAGCAANATCACAGTTAAACTCCATTCCCGTCGCTTCCACAAGTGGACCAAACAGAAGAGAGACATGCTAGCAAAAAAGTATAGACAGGGCTGTGTGTGTGGATTGGTTTGGGGATGGGGTACTCATAACACTCTGTGCTTATGTACAAAGGAAAGGAAATGTCTAGCAATCTGGGTCTGAACTCCTTCCCCAGTACTTACAGCGAACAGATAGGACAGTTAGAAAGAGCAATGTCAGGCCACCTGAGTGGCTCAGTCCGTTGAGTGGCTGGCTCTTTTAGGCTCAGGTCATGATCTCAGGGTCCACATTGGGCTCCACGTTCAGTGAGGAGTCTGCTTGAGGATTCTCTCTCTTCCTCTCCCTCTGCCCCTCCCCATTCTCTCTCACACACACGTGTTCTCTAAAATAATCTTAAAAAAAAAAATTCCATGACTAACAGCTTGCCATATTATGAGCTGGGCCACTGAAACCCCCTGTCTGTGTTCTTCCCAGGGTCATCGGCACCCCCTTCTATCTGACGGAGTACTGCCCAGGCCTCATCTACAGAGACCCCTCTCTTCCAGGCTTGGAGCCCAGCCAGAGGCAGGCCATATACACTGCCATGAACAGAGTCTTGTGCAAAATTCACAGTGTGGACCTCAAGGCTGCAGGCCTAGAAGACTACGGGAAACACGGTGAGCACAAGGCCATTTTGTCTTTTGTGCTGACGGGTTCCTCATTGGTGCCCCTGTTTTCAGGATTTGCATGATGTCCGGGTGTTAATACACCCAGTATTTGCTAAACGTGAGGTGGGCTTCTTAGCCTCCTACTTGGTAATCCAGTTTCATTTTAATGGAGGTGTCATTTACCTAGATATATTATCCTTGGATACGTCCCTTCATGGCCTACAGAATCTCTCTTCCCTTCAACTTTGATCTTGCTGGACCATTTCAATCTTTATTTTTTCTGGTACTGGCCAAGAGTATTTAAGATACCTTCTTCTGTTTTTTACTCTTTCCCCTAAATATTCTTTTCAATAGGGACAGACTTTTAAAATGCCACTATGCCAAGGTATTGTCATTGTAGAATTTGTTTCTGCTTGTTTTTTACTGTCTAAGAGTTATAGTTGTTCCTTATCCTCCTTGTTATTGTCAGTTTGCTTTCTTTCTTTCTTTCTTTTTTAAGTCAGGTATTTTGAAGTGTAGCATTCTATAAATCTGACAGACACAATTTTAAAATCACTGTCACCATTGTCTCCATACACAAACTTTAGCACAAGCCAAAGAATTTCACTTTTTCTGCCCTGGAAAGTTCAAGAGTATTTGACTCTTCACCAGTATGTATTCTTGGCTATAGTCAAAAAGTATCTCCTAGCTAAGCTGTATTTTCTTCTTTGTCTGCTTTTAACCAAAACATGTTTTCTGTAGGACCATATCAGAGGCTGTCGTATGTCTTCCATGTACATCAACTTCCTGTCATTTCTGCCATGTCACCTAAAGTTCCACCTCTCCACAGGCACATGAGCTGAGTCCCCACAAGTAATCAGTTTGAAACATTTTGTTACAACAGAGAAAGTTTGCTGACTTCCCAGCCCAAATTGAGGGGGTTCTCCCCACCCCTTCCAAGTACAGCCAGATCCATACCATTCCCCCATATTCTAACCTGTTGACTAGAGATACCAACTCAGTGTGGGTTCCCCTCCACCTCAAATAAAATTTTATTTGTTGTTTATCTAAAATTCACATTTAACTGGGTATCCTGTATTTTATCTGGCAGCCCTAGTCACCAGTAAAAGGGCCAGTAGGCAAAGACAACACGTATTGTCCATATTGATCCATTGTTTCAAGATGGAAAGAGCATTGGAGCAGAAGTTGGATGCTAATTTGTTAGGAACCTTGGGCAAAGTCACCTTACTTTGTCATAGTTTTCTCAATAGTAAAGGTTGGGTTAAAAAAAAAAAAAGTCCTGCACTGCGTCCCTCACAGGTGGTGGCTCTCCCAGTGCTCTGAATGAAGATAAAGCCTCAGGCAGATGCAGTGATGGGCAGTGTGACATCCTGCCCTGGAGAGACAACAGCTTACGAAGTCTCTCCCATGTGCTGTCTGATCCTTTGCCTTTTATTTTTAAAGTAGACTGTTTTGATGCCTTTTCCACCTACCTTTTAGCACAAAGGGACAAAGCAGAAATCTGATGTGATTTCATGTGACCCAAGGGCTAGCATCCCGGGCCATTGGCTGTGCTTTGAGCCTGATACCATAAAGCAGCTTCATCATGCTTCAGGTTCACTGATCCAGCTACAGAGACATTAGAGCTTCCTTTTCAAGAAACCTGCAATTTCTCTGGTAGTGTCAGGAATCCAGCTGCTGGGCAGGGCACTGGCTATAAATAGATACTACCATTTGTGCAAAGGGGTGGCATTTTTGAATAAATTTACATATTCAAATGTATTCAAATATTTGCTTGCACACATGAATATCTCCAAGAAATTGGTCACGTGGGTTTCCTTTGAGGAAAAAGAGCTGAGTGGCTGGCAAAGGGTGGGAGAAAGACTACTGTATGCCCTTCTGTCACTTTATTCCAAGCCATGTGAATGTATTATCTATTAAAGAGTACACATTTACATCTGTTTAAAAAGAGAGAGAGAGAGAGATTGCACACAAACATGATTTCTAAGTAAGAAGGACTTTTGACAAAGATCCTTTAGGTACAGTCCGATTACCACAAAGAACCTTTCTAACACCAGTGACCTGCAGGGAGCACATCATCCTCTTTTCTTATCCCAGAGGGACAGTTGTTTGAGGAAGGATGTTTCAGTGCCTTGGCAGGCTTGATAGAGACCAGTGGCCAGCAGAGCCAGACACAGGGGCTGTTGTGTCTGCTTCCCGTGAGAAGGAAATGTGTGCAGCGCTGGTTGGTGTGTTTGGGGTGGGAGGTCCCAAATCCATATAGGAGATTTTCCTTTTTTTTTTTTTTTTTAAGATTTTATGTATTTATTTATTTGAGAAAGAGAGGGAGAAGAGCAGAGGCAGAGGAACAAGCAGACTCTACACTGAGCACGGAGGGATGTGGGGCTCGATCTCACAACCCTGAGCTCACGACCTGAGCTCATATATTATGTATAATATATATAAATATATATATATATTATATGTTTCTCTCTCTCTCTATATATATTTTTTAACGAAGTTGAAGAGACCCTACCACTTGACTCCTAAATACTTCTGTATCCATTTTTCTAAAAATAAGGACATTCCCCAATACTATTATCACATCTAAGAAAGTTTACAATTTTCCTTGAATATTTAAAACCCAGTCAATATTCAGATACATTTCATCAATTATCCCCTTATATCTTTTTTTAAAATGATTTATTTATTTTAGAGAGAGAAAGAGAGAGAAGGGGGGAGGGGCAGAAGGAGAGAAAGAATCTCAAGCAGACTCTGCGCTGAGCATGGAACCTGATGTGGGGCTTGTGACTTGAGCCGAAACCAAGAGTCAGATGCTTAACCAACTGAGCCACCCAGGCGTCCCTCCCCTTAAATTTTTTATAAATGAGTTTTTCCCCCCTAAATTGGGATCTGAACAAGGAATCTAGAACAGTCCCCCCCACCTCTTTTTTTTCAATGAAATTTTTAACAGACCAAGTCAGTTGTCTTATATATTTGTCTTGATTATTTCCTGTGGTTTTATTTACTTCCGTCTTCTGTTTCCTGTAATTCTGAAAACTAGAAGCTACTCCTAAAGGCTTGATTTGTTTTGGATTACATTCCTGTGGACTTCGATCTCCACTTCTCATGGCCCAACCAGATCTTCCAAAGGGCAGGTGTCTGGATGCTCCAGCTGTGAGGTGGATTCCACAGAAGGAGCTGGATCTCTCAATCCTTGTCTTCAAACCCTTCAGGTTCTGGGGACCATTTGTCTCAGAGATGAGGGCCTGACACATTTATTAATTATATTAATAGTGACAATAATTGTCAGTTGACAATAATCAGGACAATGATAATGGCCACCATTCATTGAGCGGCCTTCTGTACAGCTCAGTATTTGGCCTGTTACATATGGATTTCGGTTAGCCTTCACAACAGTCCTGTGGAATTTAGGTGTCAGTACGTTCATACAGAAGAAGCAAGGGAGGCTCGGAGAGGTTAAGTCAGTTGAAGACCTTGACTGAGCCAAGTTGACTCCAGAACTCCTTCCAGTGTCCAGTCCCAGATGTAACCTACCAGTTCCTCAATGGTGGTATCTCTTGGGTTTCTTAGCAAACAACTGAATAAAGATAGCAAATACGCATGTAGTACTTACTACATGCCAGGAATGTCTCCAGGGCTTTCCATGTTTTATCCTCCCAACAACTCTCTGAGGAGCATCTCGTTGACAAAGAAAAACCATGGTACAGAGAGGTTAAGTGATCTGTCTGAGATCACAAAGATAGAGAATGGCAGAGCTGGGAATCACACTCAGGCAGTCTGGCCTCAGAGTCTGTGTGCTTAGCCAACCACTGTTGTTTAGCCAAAAGGGGATTTTTTAAAGGCTGTTAGGAAGCTCGTGGGATGTCTGAGAGGGCCAGGGAACAGGCTTGCAGGCCTTGTGGCTGGGAACAACGCCCACGTCCCACTGATCCAGCCACGGTGGAAGAAGCATCCTGTGAGAAACTCCTAGGTTACCAGAGGAGCATTACCAGGGCTTTCACTGTTTTGATTACTTTCTGGAACCTTTGGAGGATGTTACAGTGTTCAAATTCTCTTCCCCTCAGAGGACTATATTCCACGGCAGGTGCAAACCTGGACTAAGCAGTATCGAGCCTCAGAAACCAGCACCATCCCGGCGATGGAGAGGCTTATCCAGTGGCTGCCACTCCATCTTCCCAGGCAACAGAAGATTACGGTGGTGCATGGGGACTTCAGGTCTGTGAGGACGGGTGAATATCTAGATGTGAAAAATGATGGGCAGGGCACTTGAAAGGGAAATTAAGCAGCTGGTCTGAGCCCGAATTACAGTTGACGATGGTCCCCTTTACAAAGGATCTCTCTGTGCGTAGCCTTCTAAGGCAGGGTTCTCCACCTTGGCCTATTGACATTTTGGGCCAGATAATATGTTAAGATGGCGGGCCGTCCTACTGCCCTCAGGTTGGAACGTGCACGCATGTGTGCCAGTTGCCACGACTGTATAAAAATCTCCCAGACTAGATGACTGCAAACAACGACAGCAGTTGTTTTGCTTGTGAATCTGCAGTCTGGGGACAGGATCGCTTGTTTCAGCTGGGGTGGCTCTCAGGTGGGGGCTGAAGTCTCCTGGAGGGTTGCTCACATGCCTGGCCTTGGGGCAGAAAAGCCTGAACAGCTGGGCTCCCTGGGCCTCTGTCTGTCTCTTTGTGGTCCCCACAGGGTCTCTCCAGCATAGTAGCTTCTGGGTAGCTGGACTTCTTACCTGGGGGCTTAGGGCTGAAAGATGTGTGTTCCAAGAGAGGGCTGTTTGGGAGCAGACCCCCTTTTCTGAGCGAGGCTCTGGAGTCACTTAATATCACTTCCACCTGCATTATATTTGTTAGAAGCCAACTGCTTCAAGCAGCAAAGAATTAGACTCTTCCTTTTGTGGAAGGAGTGTCCAAGAATTTGCAGATCTGTGTTAAACCTATCACAGGGAAGGAGGAATTACCTGAACCCAGAAAGGATCACTATGTGGAGAGGGCTACCTCACCAAACTGTGGCCCTGGGAGAGGAATACAACGTCCCTCAGCCATCTGCCCCCTTCCTGTATCCTGCTGGTGTCCTCATTGGCTGAGCCCACCTGAGCCAGAGGGCAAGAGAGCTAGTGGACAGGGGCCCCGAGGGGCTAAGGGGGTGGGAAGTGCATTTGGAGGGGCAAATGGAAGACACCCAGCACAGAACACACTCCGGTGCTCAGTTTCCTTAGAGCGGTCTCTCTATTCCTTCTGGGGCTTATTCAGGCTGGACAACCTGCTGTTCCATCCAGAGAAGGCTGAAGTGCTTGCTGTCTTTGACTGGGAGCTCTCTACCTTAGGCGACCCCTTTGCGGATGTGGCCTTCAGCTGCCTGGCTCACTACCTACCATCCAGTTTTCCTGGTTCCCTGCTGCGAGGTAGGAACCGCTCAGGGGGAAGGAGGAGGGAACGAGGCAGCTCCATTCTCAAAGCAGCTAAGGCAGAGAGGTAACGGTGACGGCTGGTGTGGGTGCATGAAATTGAGGTCCTGCTGGTTTGGGCGGAAATGCACTTGGGATGCGTTCCTGGGGGAGATGGGTGTAGGGTGTATGTTAAGTGAGAAGGATGTGTGCATAGACCCCTCTTATGTTTTTACACAATTAATTTCTATTTAATTTTCTAAATTAAAAATACAAGTTTATTTTAAAATGTTGGAGCCAGCAGATAACAAAGGGAAAAGTTAAAGTCATCGATAGTCCCAGGGAGGACCGTTGCCAACATTTTCATTTTTCTGTGTGCATACATACGTTTGTTTAAATGAAAATGCGATTCTATGATTTTATGGCCTGCCTTTTTTCACTTAATTATATATTTTGGACATGTTTTCATGCCATTAAGTATTTTTTCTACAGCATCATTTTTAACCATGGAATAGGATTTTACTGAATAAACTTAGTCAAGCCGTTTGATTCCTATTTGGATATTTGTTTCTGATTTCTTTTATATTACCTCCCCCCAGCCCTCACAAAAAAGTAGTGACTATCTTTGTAGGAATAACTTTGCTTATATTATAAAGTATACTCCTGGACAAAGTCCTAGGAACAAAATGTGTTACATGCTTCTAAGCCATGAAAAGGTCACAAATGAAGCAAATCAGTAAAAATTTTATTTGTCGTAATTATTTTTTTCATACTTTGGCAGGATCTTTTTTTTTTTTAAGTAGGCTTCACGCCCAGCATGGAGCCCAGTGTGGGTCTTGAACTCACGACAATGTGATCAAGGCCTGAGCTGAGATCAAGAGTTGGATGCTTAACCAACGGAGCCACCCCGGTGCCCCAGGATCAGGATTTTTCTTTCAGTACGGTTTTTATCAAATGGCTGATAGAAAATAATGTGCATCCACCCTGAACTGTGCAAATGGAAGTGGGGGCCTCTTACTCCTTCCTTTACTACCAATTTATTTTTTTTTTAAAGATTTTCTTTATTCATTTGAGAGAGAGTGAGCAAGAGAGCAGGAGCGAAGGGGGAGGGGCAGAGGCAGAGGGAGAAGCAGGCTCCCCGCCGAGCAGGAGCCAGACACAGCTCCATCCCAGCACCCTGACATCATGACCTGAGCCAAAGGCAGGCAGACGTTTAACCGACTAAGCCACCTGGGTGCCCTGCCTTTACTGCCAGTTTTGAGGGCTGGTTTGTGAATAGCTTCATGCCGGGATCCCAGACTTGTGAGGACAGAAGAGCTGCTGAAATAAGGAGCTGACCTGTGAACTGGCTGTGAAGCTCACTGCCAACGGGGGAAGTGATTTTCATAATTTAGACCCCGGTGGTCACAGGGGAGTGTGGGGCCCTAACTGCCCAGAGATGGCTCTGTCACCTCAGGTTTGCGCGACTGTGATTTCACTCAGCTGGGAATCCCTACCGCAGAGGAGTATTTCAGGATGTACTGTCATCACTCGGAGATCCCTCCCCCTGAGAACTGGAACTTCTACATGGCTTTCTCCTTTTTCCGCATGGCTGCAATCCTGCAAGGAGTCTACAGTCGCTCGCTCACAGGTAATGCTGCCTGAGGGTCTGAGTCACAGCCACGCAGCTTCTCCCCCTAGAAACCCACCCGTGGTCCTAGAGGCTTCGGAGGGACCAATTTGCCAGAATTCTACAAGATTCAGTTAACTTAACCATCTGTCATTAATAGCATATATATATATTCTTTAAAATATTTGAACTTTTAAAAATTATTTTTTAAGAGTTATTTATTTATTAGAGAGACAGAGAGCATGTGCAAATGGAGGGAAGGGCAGAGGGAGAAAGAAAATCTCAAGCAGACTCCCCACTGAGAACAGAGCCTGACTTGGGGCTCGATCTCACGACCCATGAGATTATGACCTGAGCCTAAATCACAAGTCAGATGCTCAACCGACTGAGCCACCCACATGCCCCAAACTTTTAAAAATTATTAACATAACATAAAAAAAATTATAAAGTAAAAACCTACATGATAAGAATTAAATCATAAAGAATACAAAATTATTTTCCTTTCTTCTCAGTATCATTTCTCAAAGATAAATACTACCCTTAAATTTTCATGGGCCCCCAATTTTTTCTATGTACCCATCTTCTAAGTTTTTTTAAAGATTTTATTTATTTATTTATTTGACAAAGAGAGGGTGAGAGAGCACAAGCAGGGGGAGCAGCAGAAGGAGAAGGAGAAGCAGGCTCCCCACAGAGCAAGGAGCCTGATGCTGGGGCTTGATCTCAAGACCCTGGGATCATGACCCAAGCCAAAGGCAGACACTTAAGCAACTAAGCCACCCAGACGCCCCTCTCTCTCTTTAAATTTTATAAAAATGTGATCAGCCTACATGCATTTTTAGTACCTTGGTTTTAAAATTTTTTATGCTTAAGAATTCCTATGAAATCGTTGTGTCTGTATATATGTAGGGTGTTACGTGTGTATGTTTAGGATATACACATATATATGATTATCAGAGACATACTTTACAACAACATAAGATATATTCCTTGCTCTTTTTTTCTGCGCTTAACAATGCTTCATAGAGACCTTCCCAGATGAGTATGTGCAGGTACACATCATTCTTTTGATTTCTATAGTACGTTCCATTGTATGGATGTAGTATAATTTATTTAACCCATTCTCCTATTGACATATTTTTGGATTGTTTGCACATTTTTGCAATCACAAATGCTGGTTGGTGAATGTCCTTTTTCACACATGTGTGAATATACCTGAAGGATAAATTCCCAGAGTTAGAATTGCTAAGTTAAAAATATGTGCATTTTAAAATTTTATAGATGGTGCCAAATTGCCCAGTAGGAGGATTGCTGGAGGAGAAAAAAGATGATGTGTTTTCTTAAATGGTGCATTTACATACATGAGAAAATGCTTTGTCGAACCAGCTGGGAATTAGTTCTACATTGTATCTTGTGCATCTGAACTTCTGGGAAGAAAAGTGAAGTGTTGACAGTTGAGTCAGATATGTATATATAAATGAACATATCACCTATAGAGTATTTACATATATGTATATGAGGGTATGGCACAATCTTATTAGTTTTAATTCTAAATCTTATGGGATAGCAAATGAAGAAATCTGTATCCTAAATTAGTTAAGAAGATAGAAGGCAGATTACAGTTTGCTTCCTATGTGGAAAGGAAGACAGGCAGAACGAAAGTACATAGAACCTGCCAGAAAGTCCTAAAAATGGTGGGTATCCCAGTAGCATTATGTACTCCCAGTTTTTCCCATGGCACAATCTCTAAATTCCATTCCCACCAAAAGGAGCTGGGACTTCTTAGAGAAGTGGCTGTGTTCAGGTTGAGGGCAGGACGTCTGCAGGTGAGCCTGGTGCACCTTATGGTACCAGTAAGCAGGGGGGGTGTTGAAGATGACTGGGGTCATATCTACCACACTTAGGAGCTAGCCTGAAGAGGCTCCCACTTGTTAATGACAGGATCTATTGAGCACCAGTAAGGATGAAACTGAAATGGGTGGGAACCCATCAAGTGTGTTTACGTCCATGAGTAAAAAGCAACACTAAAACAGAGTCAAAATCTCATTGGTGGCTTTGGAGGACACCAGGGAAGCAACCCATTATTCTAAAAATTGATAAATAAAGGAGAAAAAAATCAAGGATTTATCCTGCCTTTCGTGTACAAGTTCTGTGTCAAGCTAACCGAGTAACTGATGAGGGAAAGCTTCTCTCTAGGGAAGCATCCCAGACAGAATGACAGAATTAACAGATCACCAATTTTCCACCCTTAATACATGAATGGATCTGGAAAACAAGCAGCAACAGTGCTACCATCAGCAAGAGCGAGACAGCCAGACATCACGTACCTCCTGGTGCTTCTCCCAAGAGTCAGACCTGGATCTGACCGAGTCTCTAATGCTACCTACCAACTCACAGGAAGCACCGGGTTCAGAGGGGCACGTGAAACAGGACCCCTGGGGCACAGCCACTTACCAAGTCCAGATTTTGGGATACTTCACGGATTCTTCAACAAATGAATGTCAGGGGGGCAGAGAAAAGATGAAAATGAAACCTACAGATCAAAAGGGACAAACAGCGCCTGGGTGGCTCAGTTGGTTGAGCGTCCAGCATCTGACTCTTGGTTTCAGCTTAGGTCATGATCTCAGGGTCATGAGATCGAGTACCACGTACCACATAGGGCTCCACGCTCAGTGGGGAGTCTGCTTCAGATTCTCTCTCTCCCTCCCCCAGCCCCTCCTTCCTCTTTTCTGGCTCTTTCTCTCTCTCTGTAAAATAAATAAATAAAATCTTTAAAAAAAGGGGGGGGATTTAAAAGACACATCAGCCATTATAGCATTTGGATCTTTAGAGCCCTATTTGAAAAAACAAATTATAAAAAAAATTTTATGAGTTAGTCAGTGAAATTTGAATTCTCACTGGACAGTCTGGACAGCTGATGACATTAAGGAGGCATTTTTAAGCGTGATGATGGTATTGTGTGTCTTTAAGTCTTTGTTATTAGACATGAATGAGGTATTCATAGATGGAATGATGCGACGTTTGGGATTAACTTCAGAAAAACCCAGGGCAGTGAGGGTGGGGGTGACAGAGAATGAAACAAGATTGGCTGTGCTCTGATGATTGCTGAAGCTGACTGAGAGACACCTGCAGATTCATTATACTCTTTGCTCCATATTTGTTTATCTTTGAAATTCTCCAGAATGAAAAATGAAAATGAAACGTGAGTAGAAAGAAACCCAGCAGTGGGTTTGGTAGTACTGCAGGAATGTCTTAGCTTTGAGGTCGTCGACATCCCAAGCTTGGCAGCACGTGGACCTCAGCCAGGTTCCCGTATTCTAACGAGAAAGGCCGTTGCAGTCGGGAATTGATCATTCATTCACAAGTACCCAAACCTCTAGTAAGCCAGGTACTGTGCAGAGTAGTACTAGCAAAATACAAAGTTGTGAGCAAGAACGGTGTCCGGAGAAAAATCAGCATCCAGAGGGTTTCCAGTTTAACCCTCCCTGATCTGGTAATAGAGGTCTCAATAAGCAGGAATTCTTGGAAACCATATTTTCTCTTCCTCCGACAGGATTAGCTCTAACCACCTTTCCCAATTTGTGTTAGGGCTTTGCAATGAAAGCTAACTGGATATATTTAACTAAGCAGAGGGCTGCTGGGTCCGTGAGGTGCCAAGCAGGCCTGACTGCCTGTAGACGTTTTCTAGGGGACCACTGTGTTCTCACTGGATTCTGCTCACGTGCTGGGGGTAGGCTGAGTGGATTTTGAATTAGCCGTTCTGGAATATCTACACGCGTAAACCCCATTGGATTGTCCCCGATTGGCTATCGGGGCACCACGTGACAGTTTCCAAGTCCCCATGTGCCACATGAGTGGCTTCCTGCTTCTCTTGTGCTCTTCTCCCTTCAATGTGCATGTGACTCTGGGAAGGGGGCTGTCTGGCCCATACCCAGCACCGAGCAGGTGCTGAGTAAAGACTTGTTGAGTGGCCTGCATTCCCTGCTATGTAGCAGATGGATCTGGTTCCTCATTTGTAAGGAATAGCATAGTATCTTTAACACCAAAGCTGCATGAAAATGGTTCTTGTGGGAAACTGACCACGGCAGGGGCCAGGAGAAAAGCAGGCCTCTGCAAAGATCCATTTATTGATACAGAGAGAACGAGGAAAACACAGTCTCTTTAGAATATGGAAAGGCTAAAAATAACCTAGAGCAGCTGGCTGTAAAGAAGCTCACGATACGGAGACCATATACACACTCCATGGTTGGATCTCAGATGCGGTCCACCGAATGCCAAAAGCCATGCTGAAAGACTGCACACCCTATGATGTATATATTTATGTGACATTCCAGGAAAGACCAGCTATAGAAATAGAGATCCAAAAAAAGATTTAAAAAAAAGAAAATAAAAGAAATAGATTAGTGTTGCCAGGGGCTGGGGCAAAGGATTGAGTACAAAGGGACACCATGGAAATTTGGGGATGAAGGGCATATTCTCTATCTTGGTGACAGTGCTGGTTACCTGACAAAACTCACAGAGTTGTACACTTTTATACAGAGGGTGTATATATACACTATACCTCAATTTTTAAAAAATTTACATTAAGGGGCGCCTGGGTGGCTCAGTCAGTTGAGCGTCCGACTGGGTTTCTTCTCAGGTCGTGATCTTGGGGTTGTGGGATGGAGCCCCATGTGGACTCCCTGCTCAGCGGGGAGTCTGCTTCCCCTCTCCCTCTGTTCCCCCCACCGTGCATGCATGCGTGTGCTAGAATACATGCACACGTGCTTTCTCTCTCTCTCTGAAATAAATACATCTTTAAAAAGTTTACGTTAAAAAATCCTTCTCAAAAAAATGTCTCGATGCACGTATTTAAAAAAGAAGAGAGCAGTGAGCGTGTAAATTGGAGTGAGTTAATATGGCGCTGACACTGATCTGTGCAGAGCAGTGTCCAGAGACCAGCCACTAATCTGGTTCCCAGGGACCATGTTACCAGTTTTGCAGTGGGAACAATTCAGGGTAGTGCAGGGCTCTCTGGCCCACCGGCGACAGCAGAAGCGACCTGGGGTCTTCCTGATTTCATGTAGTTTCTTTAGAGGTGAGGAGCAGGGGGCAGTCCAGCTGAGCCTGACTCCTGGCTCCCAGCCCACTGACGTAAGCGTGGGCACGCCTCCTCTCGAAGACCCAGATCCTTGTTCGAAAAGCCGGGAATAAAACTGTCCTCGTGCTTCAGGAATTCAGTGAGCTACAGTCATACACGCAGAGCACTCAGCACCATGTCTGGTACAGCAAATGGTGGTAGCTGCTAACAGCATTATCTTGAAGGCTTGTTCGGGAGAATCACTGTCGTTCTTCACTTCTGCTTAGGGCAAGCAAGCTCGGCAGCCACCGGACAAAGTGAAAAGCTGACTGAGTACGTATCTAACCTGGCATGGGATTTTGCAGTCAAAGAAGGCTTCCGGGTTTTCAAAGAGATGTCAGCCACAAAACCGCTAGTGAGGTCCCACCACACTCAGGCTGGCCTGAGTCCCTGCTGAGCACCCCAGCACGAGCAGTTATATCCTCTTTACAGACTCTTCTAGAGCTCCTGCCTCAAAGGGAGCTCTGGTTATCTGTCCAGAGGGCCTTCCCCCGCACTCGGAATGCTGTATCAGTGACCACAGCACCCCGCTAAGCCAGAGCTGTGGACTCGCCAAGCCTCAGCGGAGGCTTGCACCCCTTCCCTGCCGATTGAACATCTCAGTGCAAAGCAGCGTATCAGGAGTTGGTGAGACGTCATCAGCGTGGCAGAACCTTGGCTCACGGGCTGGACACATCTGTTCCCCTCGTAGGCAGGGGACAGACAGGAGGGCTGAGGTGAATTATCTTCACTTTCCATCCTCATTGGGAGGAGGCGGCTCTAGATGAGTCAGTTTTCACTTTGTGGCTCTTTCTGCGAGACCGTGTCCTTGCCGGGTAAGTCAGCCCCGGCAGAGGAACCGCCACGTCTGTGGTTCGTGGGCTTATTACTTTATGCACATTTGTATTCTGTAAATTTGAAGAAGGGGAAATAAAATGCATCAGTTCATCAGGTCTCTCTTTAAAGAACCCATAAGGTCAAAGCCAGAGGGCTGGAGTCCACGGCAAACTGTTTCTGCTGTTGACAGGGAAACCACTTTAGCTGATAATGGAAATTCCTGCTGTTCTTTGCCAGGAGTCTTGGCTTGTGTGAGTTTTTAAGTTATTTGAGGTCTTCAGGAGTGCACATTTTGCCTATGATGCAGCCATCATCTACTTTTTAAGAAAATGGCTTTATCACTTTTTTTCTGGTCACAAACTGAATGCAAAATAACGGAAGCTCAAACATGACAAGAGTAAAAAAAGAGTTCATGACATAGAAAGACGTCTCTAAAATTCTCTGCTCTCTGAGATAATCTCTGTCAACAGCTTGGTGTATTAGGCTCCCCGGCTGCTTTTCTCTGTGACACACTAACATATTCCATGTTGTTATGGATTGTTATATGCATTTGAATCTCCCACTTGCTTATTTAATTTAATGACATGTCAGTGTCTGGAGATGGACCATCCAGGGTTTTCACTGTATGGGTGTACGTAATTTGTCTACACTCTCCTTGGCTAGGGACGCGGTGTGTGTCTCATTTGGCAGGCCAGGTCATTCTGGATCACTTAAGCTAAAAGGACATCAGCTAGCTGCTGACATGGACAGGGAGGCTGAAGACCCAGCTTTAGAAATCAAGGGAAGGCAGGCCACAGGGAGTGTGGCCAAGGTTGTTACAAGAGCAGCTGGCTGGGAGGTTTCTTGGGGAAGCTTCCCCAGGACTCTGACTCTGAGTTTGAGATGGGAATTTTCAGAGGGCAGGGGAGCCGGGGAGTAGGTCCCAAGGCCACGCTTCATTGCCCCGAAGCAGGGAGAAGAAGGGCATGTCTGGCCCCTTCACCTTCTGCAGTAGGAGACTGCCCTGATCCCATCGAAATTTATATAGTGAGGGAGTCCTCCAGAGCAAGAAGGTGATTTGGGGCGCCTGGGTGGCTCAGCTGGTTAAGTGTCTGACTCGTGGTCTCAGCTCAGGTCTTGTTCTCAGGGTCGTGAGTTCAAGCCCTGAGTTGGGCTCCACACTGGGCATGGAGGAGGGGGAGGAAGGGGAAGAGGCAGAAGGAGCAGCAGCAGCAGCAAGGTGCACGGGATGCTCTTACACACTTCCACGTACATTTTCTGTTTCTCCAACAGGATAAATTCTTTGAAGTAAAAATACTGGTCCAAGAATGAGACTATTTAGTGTTTTCACAAATACTGCCAAGTTTTTTTTAAAGACTTAAAAATTTTTAACTAATCTCTACACCCAACATGGGCTCAAACTCACAAGAGTCACACGCTCCACCAGCGGAGCCAGGTGCCCAAATATAGCCGAGTTTTGGTCAAGAAGGTGCTTACTGATTTATGCTCCCATCATTAATGTGTGGTTTGCCCTTCCCACCACTGCCTCCTGCCAGCACACTTCATCCTCGCACATGTGATGTAAGCCCATCAAGGGCACAGAAGCCCTGGAAAAGGAAACACTCACGCAAACACCTCCAGACTCTAGAAGGAATGCCGAGGCAAAACTAGATTAGGATCATTCTACTTCAGTTATATCTGAATGGGAACTTAATGATAAGTAAGATTTGTGGGTAAAGCGGTGATACTGTAGTTCATGGCTTTTATCCCAAGTCTCATTCCTCCCATACATGGGAAGACATATTTGGCCATTTACAGTGCATTTCATAAATCCTGTGAGGTACATACACATTGTTAATCTTGATTTAAAGGTGAGGAAACAGATTTGTCCAGGGACAGAGTTAGGAATAACAGCATCTGGATTCCTGTCCAGACCTCCTGGGCTCAAAATCTTTGGGTCCCCCCACACATACACAAGGACATGATTAGATCCGTTTCCTTATTCTGCCTCTTCAGAACTCCCTTGCTTCTTACTCCCCATGCCACCCCCCTCCCCGGCCTACTTTATGTGTTCCATTTAATCTGCCCTTTTGCTCCTTGGTCATTGCTCTCTGAGCTAATGAGCTTAATACAAACAGTGAGACCAGTGCATGTACTGATTCTGGAAGTACATCATTAGACCAGGCCCGATATAAATGTAAAAGTCAGGCCTGCTGGTGCCCTCCCCATGAGAAGAAGTGATGGTGATTATATTCATAATCGCTAACATTTAGTGCAGCCTGTCAGCTTCCGTGTCAGACGCTTTATATTCCCTGTGTCATCTCATTTAACCCTTACAGTAGCCCAGTCGTGGACCCTGCTTGGATTTGGGCTGCTTAGGGTTCCATCCCCTTTCTTGGTGGCAGCACCCCAGTTTCCTTTGGGGCCACTCCTTTCACCTCTTTGGATACAGTGGCAGAATTGTCAGGGTGCCAGCCCAGCCTTCCCTGGCCAAGGAGCAAGCATATGAGCCAAGCAAAGCCAGCCAGACTCTCTGGAATTGGGAGAGTGAACAGTATTTTCAAGAAGAAACATTGGCACTCACTCATTCCCCATCAGGACTGCTGAGTGTCCTGTCCCCTGTAATCCTCCAGGGTGCCTAGGTTCCTGTCTGTTTTGGACCCTCATTCTCTAACCTGAGCTCCCGAGAACCTTTCCATTCAGTTCCTTTTCTCCCTTTAGTTAGCGACATTTGGTGTCTACTGCTACAACTCAGTAGTCCTGACTGATAGGTGGGTAGTCATGTCCCATTTCACAGATGAAGAAACTGATCAAGTATCTTGCCCAGCCAGGTATGGCAGGAATGGTGCTAAACTGGGCAATCTGACCCTCAGGCTGGACTTCCTAGTTACCTGGCCAGGAGCCAGGTTTAGAAATCTGGGGTTACTTGTCTGAGGAACATAGTTGCCCCTCATAAAGGAAGCTGGTTCAGGGGTCTGCTATATCACCATATCAAAGCAGCTGACGCTGCAGCCACATGTACTGGGCCCGGTTCCTATCAGGCACACTAATGGATCCTTCAGTCTCCTGTGTTCACGGAGCATGTTCTAGAAGATTCACTATAACTACAGTAACGCTAACAATGATGGAAGGTGGGGTACGTGGGGTGTCTGGGATTTGGATACTGCAGGGAGTGAACTGACAGCCACCATCGTAGCTTAGGACCCTGCACCCAAGGCCTCCTCGTGATCACCCCACCCACAAATCTGCAGGCTTTCTCTCCAGCCCGATGATGCTGACTCATACTATTATTTTTGGCACACACTTCCTCTCTGGCTGTCTACTTTCCTCCTTCCAATCCCTTTCACAATTTTCCATAGGCCAAGATAAAAAATCATCCACTGTAGTTCCCTGACTTATTTTTCGTGGGATAGGAGAAAGCCAAGGCTGAAGGACTTTGGAAGCTGGAAGATGGATCCTGAGAAAAAAATACGGAGCAGGACTGACTAACATTGAGTGTGCACATTTGTGTGAACTCCTGGGCATGTCTATGCTCCCGAGTTTCCTTCTTTACAATTTTCCTAAGCGTGCAAGGATATTCTAGTCCTCCTCAAGAACACCAGTCCCCCTCCTGCAGCCTCGGGTTTCCCTCTGGCTTCACTGGCTGTGGGAACACTGATTAGAACTCAAACTGCTCATGAGGGAGGACAGCTTCAGGCAGCTGGCTGCAGCCAGAGCAAGAAAGCAGCTCAGGATGGAGTCTTCCAGAAAAGATGGGAGCCGTGCGAGGTGTGGGCCCGGCTGGCTTCTGTGAGTCTTCAGCCCCCCAGTTCCAGTCGGTTTTCTTTCAGCAAAGGATGTTCATGGCTGGGCTTCGGGAAGAACCTTCATGAAGGTGTCAGAGGGCAATGTGACTTGGAAGGAGCTCTGGCTCATGCTTCCAGGGTATTTGAAATTTTGAATATGGATGGAGAGTCACTGTCATGCCTTCTCTCTTTTTCAGATCTTTAATTGTTCTGCTCCAGATTCAGGGAACACGGAGCTTCTGGTGCAATATGGCCCTAGGAGCCAAAGGCCCACTCGCTGATTCTGTTGAAGGGAGAGGCCACCTCCCATTCTGCTAGGACCCAGCCCCAGGCACCTCACTGGGGGCACCACCCACCAGAGCTCCTCCTCATCAGGCCAGACCCCCGCGGGGGCCCGCAGGGAGCTGGGAGTGAGGGGCCCTGGCCAGCTCCAGGCAGATGTGATCTCACTCAGGTTGTCGCATCATTGCCACCAATGTGAGGCTTCCATCTGAGAGGAGGACAGCTTCACAGTCGCCAGGGGTGGATCGCAGGCATTGGGCCAGACATTCATTTTCCCGTGACACTGAGGTGGGCCTGTGTTGATAAGCATGTCTCTCTCTGCCCTGCCGTTGCCTGGGAAACGGGATGCAGAGAGGATTCTGTCTCCATGCTCCCAACAGAGACAGCAGAGCCCAGGAGAACAAGAGGTCCTCCAAGGGTCACCAGATGCATCACACATGTGACGCGCTGGGCATCTCTCCTTCACTCCCCCACTGTCTTCGGTGGGTCCTGGGCATCTCCGCTGGAACGGCAGAGGGTCACTTGTCCATGGCTTCCCCCTCCCGTGAGATCACACGTGCAACATCACAGGGGCTAGTGATAATCCCGCCCTTCATCATGCACTCACCCTTCAGGGCCCTCCCCAAGTGCTGTGTGGACCTCACCTCTGCAGGCGGTACGAATTATCACCCCCATCTTACAGAGGCGGAAACTAGGACCGAGACGTGACTTGAGTCACTTGGCTAAGGTACTAGCCCCCTGCTCATGAGTAGGGAACTGAGAGTGCAGGGTTGGCCTGATTCTGAAGCCTGTGCCCCTTATGTTGACAGTGCCTGTGGGAACAGCAGAATGGGCTGCCAGTGATAACGTAGCAGTTTTCAGCCTCTTGTCTCTAAATTATATTTTCACCTCTACACGGTGCTTTCAAAAAAAAATTGCTCTTACAACACTGGCTTCATTCTTCACTGGGACAAAAACCAACAGCTCTCATTTCTAGTCAAGAGCCTGCATCTGACTGTGTGAGGTCTTAGCGCTATCTGCTTGCTGGCGGCGGCTTTCCTGGGCCTGACTGCGTCTGTGAAGAGAGCTGATGGCCCCTGCGGCAGATGAGGGGGTCTGCCTCTCTCCTTTCCTCTCCATCCTGGATCCTTGCTGCCAGCTTGGTGTGTTGTTGGGAAAACCAGACCCACAGGCCTCAAGCCACTGGCAGCAGTCATGCTCTTAGTCCCCAGGGATACTCCGGGGATGAAAATCATTCAGGCTGTGACAGCGTATGGGCTGGAGGATGCTCCTGGTTAGCGTCCCAGGAGCAGCTCACCTCTGTGTGTGGCTCTGGGCAGCACTTGCTCTAGCCCAGGGTGCAAAACCTCCAAAATATGATGCATTTGGAGGGCCACATGCTCCTGCATTTGATTTCCATACATGAGTATCAACCACAAGGCAAATTTCAGACAGGTATTTTTATACTTTTTTTTTTTCCCCTCTTCTGAACTTAGAAGATAAGCCAAGAATCTGTGAGATGAGGAGGCCATACAAGATTCAAACAGGAGACAGGACATGCACTGCAAACTTTCTCTTCTAGATCCCAGTAGAGAGCTGACCCCCAGGCGTAGAGCCCCTTCCACAAGGGCTTTTTCTCTGTGCTAACAGCATTCACATTTTTATTTTCAGTGTTTCCAAAGGATCACTACACCATTAGAGTCACATCACCAAGGAGTTTCAGTTCAAGGTAGAGTCATCATGTTTTAGAAAAGGAATGGCAAAATAATCATTTAACATTGTAAATCAGTGATTTATTTTCCATCTTTAATAGGCTCCTTCCTGCCCTCCCTTCCCCATCAACCATGTCCCAGTTAGAAGGCTGAGAAAGGGCAGGAATATGGCCAGCAGCTGACCTGAACTGTTGCAAGGAATAAAAACATCCAAGGGAAACAGGTAAACAGACTCCTCAGTGGGAATCTTTTGGGTGTTTCAGTAGTCCTGGTGAAGTCTTGTTTGAACAGGTGGGCATGTAAGGAGAACATGGTCTGGGCCCCTGGCCGAGGCTTCGAGATCACCCAGGGCAGACTGGATCCCAGCAGGATTCATCAATGCATGCAGTTGACTGGGTCCTCACAGAGGGTCCTGGTGCTCAGGGAAGTTTGCTGAGTGCTTCTCCTTGTGTCTGCTCTGACCCGCAGCCACCCATCTGTTTTGCCTTTGGACATCAAATCCTAACCATTTCCTGAGAGCATTCAGCAGATGAAGCAACATGGTGTTCTTGCCAAGAAGCTATGTCCCTGTCTTTGCTTGGCATCTGTTACTTTGGTGAAGTTTGAAATTCAGAGCAGAATGAGTCTCCGTCTGTCGAGGTGAGTAGAAGGAAAAGGCCAGCCTCTATGGCAGGAGGGGGCAAAGTTCCAAGGTCCAAAAGGTCATGGGCTGCTGAGGACCACTTCTGCTACCAGCTCATCTTTAAAAATCAAATACCAGAGAGACTGGTGGCTTTTGTTCCTGGGGTTCTAGAGTCTAGCCCTACACCACCCTCCTCCCCCAGCATGTCCATAGAAAACTTTATTCTTTGATCCCCTGAAAGGTTGGAAGCCCATACAAAAGACAGCTGTTGCTGGGAATGGTAATTCAAATCAGTGGCATCAATTTCACAAAAATGAAACAAACCCTTGAGACAAAAGAAACATCTCACAAGTATCTCTGTACCAAGAACAAAGGCGGTGCAATGTGTTTGGATTACTGAGAGAACCTTCTATGATTCACACCTGTTTGAGCTGAGACTGACTAGTTCATTTTTCTTTAAAAAGAAAGTGCTCCTCACAATTCAACACCAAAACCCCCCACAAATAATGCAATTAAAAATGGGCAGAAAACATGAACTGACATTTCTCCAAGGAAGACGTCCAGAGGGCCAACAGACACATGAAAAGATGCTCAACATCACTCGGCATCAGGGAAACGCAAATCAGACCACAGTGAGAGACCACCTCACACCTGTCAGAAGGCCTAAAATTAACAACACGAGAAGCAATAGGTGTTGGTGAGGATGCGGAGTAAGGGGAACCCTCACACACTGTTGGTGGGAATGCAAACTGGTGCAGCCACTGTGGAAAACAGTATGGAGGTTCCTCGAAAAATTAAAAATAGAACTACCCTATAATCCAGGAATCACATTACTGGGTATTTACTCAAAGAATACAAAAACACTATTTCTAAAGGATACATGCACCCCTATGTTTATTGCAGCATTATTCACAATAGCCAAATTATGGAAGCAGCCCGAGTGTCCAAGCATAGACGAATGGATAAAGAAGATGTGACATATATGTACAATGGAATATTATCCAGCCATAAGAAAAGAATGAACTCTTGCCATTTGCAATGACATGGATGGAGCTAGAGTGAAATAAGTCAGAGAAAGACATACAGCATCTGATTTCACTCATATGTGGAATTTAAGAAACAAAACAAATTAACAAAGGGGGGGAAAGAGAGAGACATATGAACCAAGAAACAGACTCTTAACTCTAGAGAACAAACAGATGGTTACCAGAGGGAGGGGTGGGCATGGGTGAAATAGGTGATGGGGATTGCATGAGACTCTCAATCTCAAGGTCGTGAGTTCAAGCCCCACGTTACACATGGAGCCCACTTACCAGGATGAGCACTGAGTAACGTATGGAAGTGTTGAATCACTGTATTGTACACCTGAAATGAATATAACACCGTATGTTAACTACACTGGAATTGAAATTAAAAACTTAAAATTAGAAAACAAAGAAAAGAAAGTGCTCTTCCCTAAGGGCTCCGGTATGGTACTTCAGGCCCATCCTGTGCCGAAACTCGGACCAGCCTTCCTGGGGAGCTGTCTGACCATCCAGGTCAGAAGTCTTCAGAAGGTACACAGCACCGATGTGGCAGTTCCACCCATGGGACTTGGTCACACGGGAGTGAACGAGTCGATGAAAGGTTTGACACTAGGCGGTTCACTGCAACACTGATTGTAACAGCAAAATGTTGGGAACAACTTGTAAGGACAACCTAGAAGGAGTCTGGTCAGATAAATCCAGGTATGAGCTACAGGGAAGTTCCAAAATGATGCCGGAGAAATCTATTTCTTAACGTAGATGTTCACTGTATACTCTTTCTTTTTCAGATTTTATTTATTCATTTATTTATTTGAGCGGGGAAAGTAGGAGCAGAGGCAGAGGGAGAGAGAGAATCTCCAGCTGACTCCCATGTCATGACCCTGAGATCATGACCTGAGCTGAAACCAACAGTCGGACGCTCAACTGACTGAGCCACCCAGGAGTCCCTGTCCTCCTTGGGGAAAAAAAAAAAAAGTTCTCATGTATTCATTTACGTGATCTCTAACCCCACAACCGGGGGGCTCGAACTCACCTCCCCAAGATCAAGAGTCACAGGCTCTTCCAGCTGAGCCAGGCAGGCACCTCTAGGTTCTCCCTTTTTTAAATCTGAAAATGTATACCTTTTCTGCCATAAGATACATTATTTGTATAATTGTTTTTAGCTTAGAAAAAAGGAAAAAATGAAAGAATCCCTTATAACCTTTTCTGATTGCTTGTGAGTTTCAAAGACTCTAGAATCTCCGCTGCAATAACCAGTGACCACAAGGGGGCTCCGGCACCTTGCTCTCACCTTGCTCCCAGGCTCCCTGAGGATGTGAGGCCGGGCCAGCCTGTGAGGAGCCCACAGGCACCACCTCATTTCCAGAAGCTCTGGGCCAGTGGCCAGCTCGGATTTCTGCCTGGCAGCCAGGCCTGCCAGAGGGGCCTGAACCGTGGGAGGAAAGGGATTCCCGGAAGTAATCTGTGTAGCCACCATGGTGATTAGCTCTGCAGTGCATGTCAATGTTGTCTGCGTCTGGATCTTCTCCTTGGAAATCGCCTACAAGCTGCAGACACCTTGTAGGCTCCTGCTTTGCTCCCTTTCCTGTCCTGTCTTCTCCCATGTGTGCTTCCACCCACCTCCCCGGCAGGGCACCAGCGTCACCCCTCTGGCTGCGTCTCCTGTGCTCAAGGGTGAAGTCCCATGGGGCCTTCAGGAAGCCCCTGGCAGACATCCATCACCCTGTGGCCGTGGAGATGGAGCAGTCCCGGCTGCTGGTGCAGAAAGCTGCCCACCTCCGGGACGTGGCAGGAAATGAGATGGGAGGCTGAGGGGCCCCACGGAGGACAGGTTGTGAGGCCGAGGTGAGGGAAGCCAGTCTGGACATCTACAGACACTGACACTTCCCCATGCAGCAAAGCATGGAGAAAGAGCTTGGCTCCTTGACATTAATAACTTTACTTTACTTCTGTTTGGAAGCTTTTCAAACTGGGAAAGGGACAATGAAAAAGTTCTGAACTTTCTGTCTGTTGGCTTGGTGAACTTCTGTCCAAGACGGCGGGGCGAGGGGCCACGCAGTTGCCCGGCCTTAGCTATGACCGACCAGGTGCGGCTATCAGGCAAATTGAGGATGCAAGGGAACTAAACAAAAGAGATTTATTTTCACGCGTGACCTGATTCCTTAAGCAGCTCTTCCTGAGGACTCTCATGGGCTGGCATGATGCTCACAGCGAGCCCTGCCTTCTCCAGCTCTTCACAGGGCAGCCTCCACCCCTCAGCTGAGAAGTCTCAGAAGTGGGAGGGCAACCCAGGCTCAAGGTCCCAGTTCCTTGGCATTCTAGTGCCAGATATGGGGGAGGATCACAGGGGCCTCCCTCGAATGCCTGACCCAGGGCAGATCCTTGCAGCTCGATTCCCCAGAGTCCTGGATGGCCTTGGTCCCTTGTCACATCAGAGACAGGGCTGGCTGTGACCTTGAGGGGAGTACAAGCCACTCCTCGTTCTGTGCTGTGTGTGCTGGTGACGCTCCCCGTGAACTGGGAAGATGTCCGTGTCCCCACGTTCCTGAGCCTGTCCTTGGCCTGGCACTTGCTCACAACATCCTGGGTCACCCCTGTGTCACCACCACCGAGTTCTCCACGCCATCTCACTAGGTGCCAAGCACACCCCACACACCAGGCAGGGGCTGCTTACAGAGCTTGTGGTCCAGCTGGACCTCAGGTCTCTGTTCTGAGCTGCTGTTTCCACTCCTCCTTTTGAAACTGATGGTTCTTCCAAGCAGTCTGCCCTCAGGTGTGCCCTTCTAACCACATCTCCTCCTCGTCCTTGCAGGTTGCAGCTTTAGATATTGCCATGATGAAAATGGTGGCCCCATTCACGGCCTCCCAGGAGACCGATGGCATTATTCTGGCGAGCACAGACAGTGGACTGCTGTCTCGTTTGACCTTCCCTTGCCTTCAGCCACCCAACCTCCTAGAAACTCCAGCAGCTGCCTATTGTTGCCACGATGTGATTTTCTGTTTCCTCCTCAAATCAACCCTATAAGGGGGCCCCATTCCTACCCCATTTTGAATATGAGGAAACAGGGGCCCAGAAAAGTTAAGTGACCTGTCTAAGGTCACTCAGCCTGCAATATCTGATCTTGGAGTTTTAGGAAATCTAGGTCCCTAATACATCGGAGCCTGGCCTCCTAACCATTCAGTGATGTCTCCTTCCCAAATCTGAACCTAGAGATCTCCTGGTGGCAGATGTCACCTAGCAGAGGGGACAGTAGGTATGACCCCACCTGAAGTCTTCTAGAACCTAAGTTATCATGCAGCTGTCAGGGGACATCCACAGGAAGAGAGCTGTTCTGAGCCTTTCTGAGCCAGGCACTTGTTCCTGGGGCCCTCAGGGATAGGGGCTCACCCAGGGCTTCCTCCCTTCCCACCTTGTGTCTTCCAGGCCTTTGGAGCAGCAGGGCTGAGCAGCAACTACCTCTTGGCTCTGTTCTTTGCCTGGGCCCCTGCGCAGCACTTTGCTGGCAGCCTTGATGAGGTGCGCCAGGCAACAGTGGCTGAGATGGAATTGGAGGATGCGGCAGCTGGAATGCCCCGCCCCGCCTGCAGCGCCCCAGATGGTCAGTGATGTGCTCCGAAAGGGGTGGAATGTGTAATTCTTGCACCGTGCCCGGCAGCTTTATCTTGGGACGGTCACTGTGAACTCAACCTTCTTGAGTCCCCACAGAAGATGTTTCTGTGAGTTTGCTGTTTCAGGCAAGGAGGAAGGGGGGAGCTGAGAGCTGAGTGGGTTGTGTACAGAGCCTGGAAAGCTGGTCTTCAGTCTGGTGCCAAGCTGGGCAGGCCGTGTCTCCTTGTTCTCTGGCTGTGGGGTGTAAAGGCTGTGGGAGTCTGGACGCATATTAGGAGCCCCATGCTTGCTCCCAGACCTGCGGACTTCCTACTCCCTACTCCTTAGGGCCCTCCCCAGCCAGCAGAGGGGCAGCCAGAACTGGAAACAGCCTAAGGACCCAGGGCCAGAGCGCTCCCGGGAAAATGAAATGAACCCAAATCATGAAGCCACTGGCATCTCATTTTCTTTGTTTGAATGTCCACAGCCCAGAATGCTAATTAAGATATTATTTTGGAAACGGCTTTTGGGGACACAAGGGAGTAAGAAAATACATCAGAGAGAGTAAGTGGATGTTCTTAAAAGGTATTGAGAATAAAGGTTTGCACTAGAGCCCCTCTGTCTCAGTGCATCCATTCCCTCTTGACCGTTGTGTTTACACAGGATCTTATCAAGTGCATTGGCTTATACGAGTGGGGGATTCAGATGCTGTGACCCCTGATAGGTCCTGAATCAGCCCTCTCACTGATGCGCATGTAAATGTTACCAAAGGACCATACTCGCTGTGCGCAAGGGCCCCTACAACTTCCACACCCTTTCATCTGCTTCATCGTCATATTTTGGGGGAGGGGAGATGGCAGACAACATCCCATAACAATTGAGAGAGCAATATTCCCCTATTTGGGGAAGGTAGAAATGCTCACTGCTTGAGGTCTGAGTTCTTCGAGAAATAGGTGACCCATGGGCCCAGGTGGCATGCAGAGAGAAGCCACTGGCTCTTAGGACCCAGTCTGCTAAGGTCATAATTTGTGAGGATGTAGCCAAAAGCTAGATGCCCTTCCTGGATTGGTCCAGATGGGCAGGGACTGTCCAAATCTGCTGCACTGCACACTTGCCCTCCTCAAGAGCAGTGCTTCACCCAAGAGAGCAGCCAGCAGCTCCAGCCAGGGTGTGTCATCCGGGTACTGGAGAGTCTTGGGTGACTTGTGAAAGGGCTCACCAGAGATCCATGCCTCAGCAGTCTGGGGCGGCAAGCCCTCCTCAACTATCCTGCTGGCTGCTCTCGAAAGATAAAGTTCAATTCAGACCCCTAAGCTACTGGCTATTACAACACTAGCCACCCTGGCAAACAGTCCTTTGTCAACTCTGGCAGGGTCCTAGCACAGCCCCAGTTCTTGCCTCCGGCCACAGGAGGGACTCCTGGGTGGCTCAGTCGGTTAAGTGTCTGCCTTCGGCCCAGGTCTTGATCCCAGGGTCTGGGGATTGAGCCCCTCATCGGGCTCCTTGCTCAGCAGGGAGCCTGCTTCTCCCTCTGCCTGCCTCTCCCCCTGCTTGTGCTCATGCCTGCTCTCTCTGACAAATAAATAAATAAATAAAATCTTTAATAAATAAAGGAAGGAAGGAAGGGCCTGGGCTGGTGGCCTGCCACATCATGTGGCACTCAGAATTTCTCTCATAGAGGCGCCTGGGTGGCTCAGATGGTTAAGTGTCTGCCTTCGGCTCAGGTCATGATCCCAGGGTCCTGAGATCGAGCCCCACATTGGGGTCCCTGCTCAGCGGGGAGCCTGCTTCTCCCTCTCCTTCTACTGCTCCCCCTGTTTGCGCTCTCTCACTCTGTCAAATAAATAAATAAAATCTTGAAAAAAAAAAAAAGAATTTCTCTCATGGCCTCTGAGGCTAACCTTGCCAGTTCAGTACTGCACCTACAGGGATGACAATTGAAGCTATGCTGTGGGACGGCCTCCTGGCTCCCTCAGATCCTCTGCTGCAAAAGCTCTGGGCACTCAAATGCTGCACAAAGTACAAGAAGTCACAGAAGTCTTCAGGAGGCAACCTCCAGCAGCCCCTCACACTGGGTCTCCAATTCTGGTAAAAAATCCTATTCATCAATGTTAGCTGCACCCCAGCTCTGGGCCTGGCACAGTCTAGGCATTGGGGAATGTTCAGGTAAACAAAACAAGAGCTCACATCTCACTAGGGGATGGCAGTGAGCATCCCCAGACAGTGGTGGGTGATGTGGTAGGCACTGGTGGGCAGGTGGAGGGGTGGGTGCTTGGGAGCTTAGGGGACTCTTTCCAGAAGACGCATGGTGCATGACAAAAACAGGCAAGGGTGCTCCAGTAGGTCTGGGTTGAGGAGCGGAGGCAATAGAGATGCCAGGTCACGAGGGGCCTCAGGGGCCTTGGTCAGGAGTTGGTGTTGATTCTAAAAGTAACAGGGGCACCTGGGCAGCAAACTTCGTTAAGCGTCTGCCTTCGGCTCAAGTCATGATCCTAGGGTCCTGGGATCAAGCCCCGCATTGGGCTCCCTCCTCATCAGGGAACCTGTTTCTCCCTCTCCCTCTGCTGCTCCCCTTGCTTGTGTGTGCGCTCTCTCTCTCTCTCAAATACATAAATAAAATCTTAAAAAAACAATAAATGTAACAAAGTGGTGAGTTTAGAAGGTGGTGTGATATGACTTGATTTGAGTTTTAAAAAGATCCTTCTGTTCTCCAAAGTTCACCAGAATGAAGAAGGAATTAAGGAGGATTACAGCTGGCTTAAAGTCCCCTAACACTGCACACAGCTCTAAAAGAACCACCTGCGAAATTAAAAGAGAGAGAGAGAGAGAAGGAAGTGGGGGCAGAGCCTTAAGAAGATACAGAGCAGGGGCGCCTGAGTGGCTCAGTCGTTAAGCGTCTGCCTTTGGCCCAGGGCGTGATCCCAGGGTCCTGGGATCGAGCCCTGCATGGGGCTCCCTGCTCTGCTGGGAGCCTGCTTCTTCCTCTCCCACTCCCCCTGCTTGTGTTCCCTCTGTCGCTGGCTGTCNAAAAAAAAAAAAAAAAACTTAAAAAAAAAAAAAAAAAAAAAAAAGAAGAAGATACAGAGCAAAGGATCCAGAGAATATAGGAAATCTAACCTGGTCCTAATCTGATGTTTTTTCCACCTCCAACAAACAGTTGACATTTCTGACAAGCCGAATGTGTTAACAAATGGAATGATGCTCTCAGCATTGTGCTTCTCTGGAGTGCAAGTCAGTTGTGGTTGTGGGTGCACGCATGGGCGTGAACAAGCTTGGTGTGGTAATGATCATGCCTGACCAGTTTTATTTGTGAAATACTAAACATCTTGCCACCATCCTTACGTGTCTGGACCTGTCTTCTTCTTAGCTGTGGGAAAGGGAACAACACGTGATCATAACATGCTAATGATTTTCCCCTCTCACAGCAATATTCTATTCCAAAGCAACTGAACGCACATTCCTCTGTTCCTCTCTTGACAAGCATGGGGGGCTGGACTTCCATAGGGCTGAACCCTCCCCAGTGATCCTGTGACAGTCAAACGTCCACAGGGTCCTATCAGGAGTGACGACTCTGGTGAGACCTTTCAGCTCTTCCCGTTCTCCCAGCTCCTCATTCTCCCCGCAGCAACTCGTGGACGTGGCATCGGCAAGATGCCCATGCTTCCCCAAGCCCCAATTTCAGATACTATCAGATAATTCCAGAATAATCCTACAGAGGCTGAAAGAAAGACTGACTACCAGACACCTCTCCTGGCTGGGGCACCCTCAAGACAGCAGCTGGGAATGATCTCAAAGAATAGGCTCCGTATTCTCCACCACATACCCCCCATCTCAGAGTTTCCCCTGGCGGCTCAGAGATGCCCATTACCTGTCAGCAGCCAGGGCTGCAGAGCTCCCCAGGGATAACGTGGGCATGCCAGGCTCTGTTGCAGCTTGCCCCTCTGCAGTCATAGTGAAACCCCGTGTCAGCCCAGGGTTGAAACGATGGTTGAACATCTCTGAGACACGTCAGCTGGTATTTATACTGCCCTCTGTGCTGCCACGTGGCTACAGACTTGTACCCTCTGTCAACCTCCCTAATGTGTGTGAGCATCAGAGCACACGGATGGAAGCGTCTCAGACTCCAGCAACCTGGGATCCAAATCTGCAATGGTCTATCTGTTGGAAAAGCACCCTGGGAGCAGCTTCTTTTAACCAAGATGGCTGAGTAGAGAAATGGCTTCTGGGCGTTCTGTATCATATCAGCACTAAATAGGTAACACAGGGTAAAGAGCTGTCAAAGAGAAAGGCAGATGCTAATTACAATGGGAAGGACAGACATTAATCAATATTGTACTGTTGCAACAGGCTAGAGGGCCCAGCATAAACTGACCTCAACCTCCATTTTTATAGTGTGCATTTTCAAGGGAGGGAGGGGTGGTGGGGGTTGTACAGGGAATTTCCTGCTGGTCTACAAAAAGCAGGAAGTGGGGGCTGGTCCATGTGAAACCCATTTCCTAACTGGCACTTGCTTATTGAAGTTGGGCTCCGGGCCTCCCAGAGAGTGGGAGTCAAGTACCCTTTCCTGGGGTGTTGGCTGGAACAGAATACCTTTTTTTGGGCAGCCTTGAATTTGTCTCAGGCAGCACTTTTCCTGGGGGCTGAGACCATTGCAGAGATGCAGCCTCGAGTTGTTAGAAACTGTGTTGCTGTTTGTTCGAATCTTTTGATGTGGTGGTGTGGGGGTGGAGGGAAGCTAAATAGATCTTTTGTGCTGAGAGTCTGCAGTTTTTACAGGCCAACTTTGAGGGCTACTTGAGAAGAAAGCTCAGAGAAGCTGAGCAGAGTTTGGTTAAAGAGAGAATCTTCGTCAGCTACGGATCTGGATTCAAATGGCCCTGGGTTTGAACCCTGGCTCCGTGACAGACTAGCTGCGCGATGTTGGAAAGCCATTTTTCATCTACTAGAGCTGGTTTCCTCATCTGAGAAAAGGAGAGAACAGCACTTGCCCTCCAGGACTGTTTGGGGATGAGAGGAGATGATGAGCGGCTTGTTAGAAGCCTGCAGTATACGTGCGTATTTCTTATGTGGCTGGAGTCCAGAGGGGGCTGAAGAGGAGGCTGTGCTTCAGTTGAGATTTAGGCCTGCAGGGGCGAGGTCCAGCTGGCAACAGCTAAGACTGCAACATTTCTCAGACTATAATGTCCAAGGGAATCATCTGGGGATCTGGTTAAAATGCAGAGTGTAATTCAGCAAGTCTGGCAATGCCGCTTGCTTGGGGCCCCATCTGGAGAAGCAAGGATGAGGCATGTGGCTAGAACTACCCTCACTTGACCCCTGGGAGTGAGGCTGTACCACGTGGATGGAATAATAGCTATGAGGTATTCAGTACATACATATTAGGTGCAAGAACCATCTCTATATTATTTGAACCCTTACAATAATTGGCCGCTGCTTTTTCTCTGCCCATTTTAGAGGTGAGGAGCCTGAGGTTCAAAGAGACTTGTTTAAGGCCAGTGAATTTGAACCTGAATTCAGGGACTGCAGAGCTCTTTGCACTCTGAGGCATGGATTTTTATGATCTCTGTGGGGCTTCCTGAGAGGTGTTGGCTGCCTCACCTGGAAAAGGAGGAGGAGGAAAAGGAAGCCCTACCTAGTCAAGGGGAACATGTCCTGCCATAAAGAAAGTGTATGAGTTTTCCCCAATGATTCTACTTTCCAAGCTGGGTAATCTTTCCCCGCCTTTCAGGGACAGCCAGCACGGAGTGGAGGGGTCTGCTCTGCTGCCTGGCTGCATGTGTGGTGTGGTGAGCTAGCGGAAGTATGTCACAGATTCTGTGTATGTGCAAATCAGGAGGGTAGCCGGGACCCAGGGCTGCACCACATTACCTCCTGCTTCTGAGGCAGAATAGCTTCCTATTTAAATGTTGCTTTGGGGGCACCTGGCTCAGTTGGTTGAGCGTCTGACTCTTGTTTTCAGCTCAGGTTATGATCTCAGGGTCATGGGATCAAGCCCCATGTCGGACTCCACGTTCAACAGGGAGTCTACTTGGGATTCTCTCTCTCCCTCTGCCCCTCCGCCCTGCACTCTCTCTAAATAAATAAAATCTTTAAAATAAATAAATAAATGTTGTTTTGAATTGCCTACCTCGCATATATTTTTTTTGGGGGGGGGAGCTTCCATTAGATAGAATCAGTGTTCCAGAATGAATGGATACTAACTAACCAAATATCTAAACTCTCACCATTGGTGACTCCAGAGGACACTTTAGTTACCACCTGTTTTAGAGAGCAGGTGGAACTAGATTATTTTCAACATGAAAACACACAATTGGGCTCTAACCAGGAAATGTTCCGGAGTATTGCAAAGCTCAGAGTGTGTATCTTCTCAAAGCAACTGAAAGGACTCTTACTCAGCTTGCTGCTTCTCCCAATGAGCTCATCACAGTGGGAGGACAACACTAATTCATGTCCAAGTGTTCACATCTCTCCCTGCCTCACTGAGTCACGCTAAAAAGAAATTTCATTGTGCTTGCTTCCATCCTCCCCCTGCTTCACTCTTCTGCCCTTTAAAGATACTTTGCTTTTGTCAGCTCAATTCCTGACAATGAGTCCACAGACAAAGGGCAATGGAGAGCAAGAGAGAAAGTTATATCTAGAGAAAAAGTGAAAATTTTTTTTAAAATCAGAACAAAGACTTAAGAGCAAGAAAATGAATTGAAAGAAAGAAGAGAGAAAAGACCAACACACACTGTCAGGGAGAAATCTCGGTGGAGAGTTAAATTTTATTTAATGCTCTGGACAGACTGAACCACATGGAACCACAAGTATATTAGGGTTTCAGCACATCTAGTTAATTTTGGTCTGCAGTGTGTGGATGACTTGGAATTGAAGACTGTGTGAAAGCAGCTGACGAAGGCTAATGTGGTTATGGAAGACTTCCCCAGGGGATGGGATTTGGCCAGAATCTTGATAGGTAAGATTTCTTTAAGCAGAGAGGGTAGGATGGACATGGGGAAGATGGGCCTCCAAAACAAAGAGACCAGGGGTGCATGGGTGGCTCAGTCAGTTGAGCGCCTGCCTTCAGCTCAGGTCATGATCACAGGGTCCTGGGATCGAGTCCTGCATCAGACTCCCTGCTTGGTGGGGAGCCTGCTTCTCCTTCTGCCTCTGCCTGCCGCTTCCCCTGCTTGTGCTCTCTCTCTGTCAAATAAATAAAATCTTAAAACAAAACAAAACAAAGAGACCAGGGGCAGGAAAGCTGCTGGTGGGAGGTGGTGAGCACCACAGAAGAACAAACTAAAATAAATAAACCTGTGAACCAATGTGTACGCTATACTGAGACACGCAACCATGCACGCTGGCAGGGACCCATGCATGTCGCTGCCCACTCTCTCAACATATACGAATGTCTGTAAGCTCACGAATTTCTCCTTCCTCTCCCCACAGCCAAATTCATGGCTTCCCCTTCTTGGCGAACAGCACAGGGTGGAAACATCAGCATCATCTTCCACCTCTCCTTCACTTAGCTCTCACACAGCAACCCATCATTTCTATCTCTACGTGCTCCCTCCCAGCCATGCCCATTGCTTTTAACGAGGCCCTTGGTCATCTCTCATGTCAGCTCTTCGTCACTAGCTTGTCTCCTCTCTATGTTGTCTCCAGAGGATCCCTCAGAGGACATATGCAAACTTGTTACTTCCAGGCTTAAATATCTTGGTTAAGAGAAATGATAAAAATGATACTACAGGGGCGCCTGGGTGGCTCAGTCGGTTAAGCATCTGCCTTCAGCTCACGTCATGATCCCGGGGTCCTGGGATCAAGCCCCACATCAGGCTCCCTGCTCAGTGGAGAGCCTGCTTCTCCTTTCCCCCACTTGTGCACACGTGCTCTCTCTCTTTCTCTCAAATAAATAAATAAATAAAATCTTTAGAATAAAAAAATGATGCTACAAATGACAGTACAAGACTTACAAGAAAGCTACAGTGATCAAAACAGCATCATACTGGGATATAAAGAGACAGATCCAGGAAACAGAATATAGTTCAGAGATACTCAACTACTTAAGGGCACATAGTATACTAAATGATGACTTTTCATATTGGTGGGGGGAAGGATGAATTATTGAATAAGCAGTGTTAGGTACCCTGAGAAACATCTTTAAAAAAAAAAAAGAAAAAGAATTGGATCTCTAAATCTTTCCTTCTACCAAAATTAATAAAATAATCACATTTTAGAGTTTAAAATACAAGCAATAAACGTACTAGAAAATAAACAAACATGCAATAAACTGTGGTGGGAAAATTAGATAACCAGATGCAGAAGAATGAAATCGGACCCCCATCTTACATCGGTCACAAAACTTAACTTGAAATAGAATAAAGACTGAAACATAAGACCTGAAGCCATAAAACTCCTAGAACAAACTACGGGAAAAGCTGCTTGACATTGGCCTTGGCAAAAGTTATTTTGCGTATGACTCCAAAAGCACAAGCAGCAAAAGCAAAAATTAACAAGTGGGATTACATTAAACTGAAAAGCTTCTGCACTGTGAAAGAATCAACAAAATGAAAGGGAATGGAATGAGAAAAATATTTCAGGGCACCTGGGTGGCTCAGCCCAGCATCAGGCTCCCTGCTCAGTGAGAAGCCTGCTTCTCCCTCTCACACTCCCCTTGCTTGTGTTCCCTCTCTCGCTGTCTCTCTCTGTCAAATAAATAAATAAATAAAATCTTAAAAAAGAGAGAGAAAAATATTTCAAATTATATATCTAATAAGGGGTTAATATCCAAAAGATATAAAGAACTCGCACAACTCAATGGCAAAACAAAACAAAACAAAACAAAACAAAGAAACAACAACAAAAATTCCCTATCCAATTAAAAAAATGGACAGAGGAACTAATAGACATTTTCCCAGCGAAGACACACAAATGGCCATCAGGTACATGGAAAGATGCTCAATGTCACTCCTTGTCAGGGACAAGGAACCACAATGAGATACCATCTCACACCTGTTAAAACGGCTACCATCAAAAAGACAGGAGATAGTAAGTGTGGGTGGGTGCATGGAGAAAAGGGAATCCTTGTGCACTCTTGGTGGGAATGTAAATTGGTGCAGCTACTGTGGAAAACAACATGAAGTTTCCTCAAAAAATTTAAAATAGAACTACCATGGGGCACGTGGGTAGCTCAATCAATTAAGCGTCCAACTCTTCATTTGGACTCAGGTCAAGAACTCAGAGTCGTGGGATGCAGCCCTGTGTGGGGCTCTGAGCTCAGTGGGGAGTTGGCTTGGGATTCTCTCTCTCTCCCTCTGCCCCTCCCTCCCATGCACACTCTCTCTCTAAAATAAATAAATAAATCTTAAAAAAAAAAGGGAAAAAGAAAGAACTACCATATGGTCCAGCAATCTCACTTCTGAGTATATATCCAAAGGAAATGAAAACAGGATTTTGAAGAGGTATCTGCACTTTCATGTTCACTATAGCATTATTCACAATAGCCGAGATACAGAAACAACCCAAGTGTCCAGCAACTGATGAATGGATAAAGAAAATGTTTATAAATACAATGGTATATGATTCAGCCATGAGAAAGAAAGAAATCCTGACATTTGCAACAATATGGATGAACCTTGAGGGTGTTACGCCAAGTGAAGTAAGTCAGACAGAAAGATAAATGGCGTATGATCTCTATTATATTTGGAATCTAAGAAGCCAAACTCACAGAAAGGTGGTTACCTGGGGCTACATAATGAAGGAAATGGCGAAATGTTGGTCAAAGGGTACAACCTTCTAGTGATAAGATGAATAGGTTCTGGGCATCTGGTAGGGTATGGTGATTACAATGACCAGTGATTACAATGACCGTTTTATACTTATATACTTGAAAGTTGTTAAAAGTGTATATTTTAAATGGTCTTACCACACACAAAAAGAAATGGTAACTATGTAACATGATGGAGACGTTAGCTACTGCAATAGTGGCCATCATTTTGCAATACATAAGGGGATCCAACTGTGAACTTACACGATGTTATATATCAATTATATCCCCCATAAAGTTGAAAAATAACAGAAAAAATATAGAAGACATTTAAAAAATAATTTGAGGGGCGTCTGGGTGGATCAGTTGGTTAGGGCATCTGCTTTCAGCTCAGGTCATGATCTCAGGGTTCTGGGATTGAGCCCCATGTTGGGCTCCCTGCTCAGCAGGGAGTCGGCTTCTCTCTCTCCCTCTGCCCCTCCACCTGCTTGTGCTCTCTTTCTCTCAAATAAATAAATAAAACTTTAAAAAAAGAAAAAAGAAAAGAAAAAATAATCTGGGTGGAAGAGGTTTTCTAGGCATGACATAAAAGCCAGAGACATAAAAGACAACACTGGACAGGGGTGCCTGGCTGGCTCTGTGAGAAGACCATGCGACTCTTGATCTTGGGGTCATGGCTTCCAGCCCCATGACGGGTATGGAGATTACTTAAATAAATACATAAATTAGAGAAAAGAAAACACTGGACAACCTCTCCTCCCAAAACACCACCAACAAAAAAACCCCTTAAGACAAAACCAAAACCAAAAAAGGCATCAGCTAAGTAAAAAGATTAATGATGACTGGCAGAAAATATTTGCATCATATATGAAATGAACGGAATGCTTATTGCGTTGACATATATAAAGCACCTCCGAATCAGTTTTAAAGACAAAGACAACAATCCAATGGAGAAATGAGCAAGGTACCTCAACAGTTTGTAGCAGAGGAAGAACACACGACTTCATGTAGGCAAAGATGTTCAAGCTCACTCCTGAAAAGGGAAATGCAAGTTAATGTGACAGTGAAATCCTGTTTTTCACCTATTTGATTAATAAAGCTTAAAAAAACCTGATAAATTGTATTGGTGAGGGTGTGAGGAAACTCATATATGACAACAGGGGAGTGGGCAGGAGGGGGCAGGGGGAGAGCGTTGTAAATTAATCAAACCTCTATGGAGAGTAATACAGCAATATCTACAGTTAACCTTTGAACAATGCAGAGGTTAGGGGTACTGACCTCCCATGCAGTCGAAAATCCACATGCAACTTTTGACTCCCCCAAAACTTAACTACTAGTAGCCTATCGCTAACCAAAAGACACCGATCCCATGCATAAATAGTCAATCAACACGTTTTGTATGTTATACGTATCATGTACTGCATTCATACAATTAAATCGGCTAGAGAAATGAAGATGTTAAGAAAATCGTAAGGAAAAGAAAATATATTTACAGTACTGTAAAAAATTTGCATGGAAATGGACCTGCACAGTTCAACCCTGTATTGTTCAAGAGCCAACATATAATTAAAATTATAAATATCCCTTGATTTAGCAGCTCTGTTTCTATGAATTTCCCAAGTAAGTCAAGGATATATACATTTTGGCATTGTTTATGATGGCAAAAGGTTGGAAACAACCTAAAAGCCCAACCATAGGAAATTCATTAAATAAAAATTGTACATGAATCCAGGGGAATTCTATGTAACTGTTATAGAGAATGGGGACACATTTATTGTGTGCTGGTGCAGAACCATCTCCCATATACATTATTAAGTGAACAAAGCAAGATGTCTTGGGGAAGGGGAAGTGGGGACTGAGTGCTGCATTCAGATAAGAAGGAGGTTCACTTTTCAGTTTATCTCTGAAGCTGATCTCCAAACCTATTGCCCTTTCTTCCGGGGCACACGGCTCATTTTCCAGACTCCTTATATGAAGGAACGGCCACGTGACTGAAGACCCAATGAAACAGGCGCAGCCATAAAAGCTTCCCTGTGCCATCTTTCACGCTTTTTTCTCCTCTGGTTGTCTGAAATGACGCTGAGCTCCACCGTGGTTTTGGGAATCAGGTATTAACCTCAGAGTCATACAAGGAAAAGAGCCTGGGTCCCTGGGCTTCTGCCTGGAGGGGAGCATCTGTGTGAGACACAATGTGAGCAGGGACTCTATTGTATGTAGTCACTGGAATTTTGTGGCATATCTGTTGTAGTAGCTCTGTTAATTATTGTGTTATCTTTTTGATATCACACTAGCTCCTTAAAGCAAAACAAAATAAACACACACACACACACACACCACATAGCCCACATACCCCACATACCATGTGAGTCTCCTTCAGACCTTAGAACCCTTTGCCTTGTGCTTAATATCCGGCATTGGTCAACCTCTTCAGCCTTAGCTCCAGCGGCCGGAGACTCAATAGTTGCAACCCATACACTTGCTGCCTAGATCTGCCCCTTTCCTCTGCTTCTCTGCTGTCAAAACACAGCCCGGATCTTCCTGCCAGGTTTCTTCACCTCCTCCTCGGACTTCTGCTGATATTATCTGGTTGAAATGCACACAACTGACCTAGTATCCACCCCACTTCCTAGCGAATCTACTCTGACTCCTCCCTGTCCCCCCAGTGCCCAGCTCCAGGATGTTCCCAGAATTAAACAGTTTGCAAGATCCTTGCCCCCACCCCTGCTCTCTTGTAGTCCATTCTCCACAGAATGAGAAACCAGTGAGTTTAAGATGCAAATCAAGCAAGCCATCCTCTGCGAACTCCTCACATCTATGTGTGAGATTTTCCGAAGACAATTCAGGTCTCACCTGTCACTTCCTGACCAAGGGGTTTAAAAGCAGTGCTCTCTGCTCCAATCGTGTCTTCACCCTATTCGTTATCTTCGCATTCCTTACCACTTTCCGAAATTACCTCGGAATTAAACCTTTGGTTTAAGGTCAGCCTCTCTCACTAGAGCGTAAGCCCCCGTAAGTCAGGGCCAGGGTTGCTCTGGGTCAGGCCTGTTCACGTTAGGGTTCAGGCACACATTCAGAGTTCAAGGCACGCTGAATTCGCTAGGTCGGGTTATTGCATATACTCGGTGCGCCACGCGGGGGGGCGGTAGGGGCACAAAGGGGAGCCGAGGGGGATCGGCCCAGGGCGGGGGGCCGGAGGAGGGGGCGCCGCCGCGCAGCTCCGACAGGGACCGGGGCGGGGGGGGGCGGGGAGGAAAGGGGAAGGAGGGGAGGTGACGGGCACGCCCCCCGCCCCGCGCCAGCCCATTGGCGGCCGCTCCAGGGGCGGGGAGAGGTCGCGGTCGCCGTGACCCCCCCACCATCTACCCCACAGCCTCGCCGGGCAGCTGCCGGACACGCACTGTCCACGCAGCGTCCTGCACGGCCGCTCCGTCCTCAGCATGTTGCGCACCGCTGCGCTCGCTGCCGCTGGCCTCGGGCCCAGTCTGGGCCGCCGTCTCCTGTCGGCCGCTGCCACCCAGGCGGTGCCGGCCCCCAACCAGCAGCCTGAAGTCTTCTACAACCAGGTGAGGACGCCGGCCCCGGGGCTTTGTTCTCTCGGGGAGAAGGAGCCCGCCGGATGGAAAGGCCCTGGGTCTCTTTGGGCCCCAGTTGACCCAGTTGGGGCTCGCGGGGTTTGCAGCGTTTGGGCTTTACGCACATCTTCCTTTCCTTCCGATCCGGCCTTGGGCCGCTTGTTTGTTCTCGTCCAGCCGCAGTCCGTTTTCCTGCGCCAACTTTCCGGGTTCCGTTCTCCGCCCCTCGGCCTTAGTCGCCGCAGTGTCTGCACAGAGCTTTAACCATCACCCACCCAGACGACGTTTCCATCAAAGTCCGTGTTTGCGGGAGCTTTTCTGTCTTTTCCTTGGTCATTTCTTACCTGTTAATTTTTGCCATGTCCAAGGAAGTCCGAAAAACAAGAAAAGGAGGGGGCCTTCTCAGCTGAAGTTCACCTTTTAGCCAAGGAAAAGGCCAAGGCCCCTCGGCCGAGAGCGCCCACGTCCACTGCTGGGAATGGGGAAAGGGTGCGGGACCTTCGCCTCCGGGGCGCCACCCCCAGATGGCGTCCGTGCCCTCCAAGGAGCTGGTTTTCTTCCAGCAAACCAAGGAGGGGCTTTCCAGGATAACACCGATTCTCAGAGGCCAGTTTCTTGCTCAAGGAGGACTTTGGAATATTCTCTCTTTTGATCTTTGAGTTTGGGTAAAGTGCTGGACTTCACAGAGAAGGAAATCGTTGTGAAAAGAGTTCGGTTTGTATGTGCAACAAACTTCCCTTCTGTGAGCTTCAGATTTTCTTCTGTAAAGTGGGAGTGGGTGAAAGGGTCAGCACCGGGCCTACTACACTTGGTGACCACCTATAGCAAGAACAGCTATTCTCTGTGCACCTGGCACCATTCTGTTCTGTCGTTTCATCCTTACAACAGTCCAGTGAGAGGGGCACTGAGATCATCTCCATTTTATAGATGAACAGGCTGAGTTACAGAGAGGTTTTGTGAGTTGCCCACATATTGAAGCCAGTGGCAAAGTTGGGATTCCTATTTCGGCTCCCAAGAGAAAGCCTCTAACCAGAACATTCTGTGCTACTATTGGTGCAACTAGGGGTTTGAATAGAGGGGTCACTGCTGATTTATGATGCCATAGAGCTGATCCCTGGCTGACTACTTTCAACAGTGGACCTGCTTGTCTGGCCCAGAGCTGGGCTGCAAATGTGCACACAGGTGGTGGGTTAAGACACATCTGTGCGATAGTAAGGAGTGTTAAAAATGGTCATTTGCAAGGGAATAAGAACAAAAAATAAAATTGCCTTTGCATAACACAAGCCCCCAGTGCAGCAGCTGTTGTTCTTTTGGTAGGCTGCTTAATGAGGAGTTCATGCTTGAAAGACTTGAACATCAGAAAGATCACGCAGAAATATCCTTAAGGGAAAGGTGTCAGCACCCCAAGCCTTTGTGGACACAAGATCTAATTAAGATCTTCCTCCTTTGTGGTCACATGGAGGTGAGGAAATGGCATCTAAACGTACCTGCACTTGGGTCTTGTAGATAGCCTGAGTCCTGCTCTCCAGACTTAGTCTGGGGATGTGAGTTGGGGGAGAGGAGTACAATTTCCCTGCAGCTTCTTTCCTTTATATCACAGTTTTTGAGATCATAAAAGTAACAGTTGCTCACTGTAAAAATACAGAGTACTGTAAAACTTCCCTCATCCCCCATTGCACTACCTCCAAGAGCACGTTAACAGGGAGGTCTGTGATCCTGCATTCTCCCTGCATTTTCTTTGCGTGTGTGTGAGAAGCATGCACCAGATTTTTTTTTTCATAAATGAGATACTAGCACTTACTGTTCCAAAGCACTGTGTCATCGAACAAGGTATCTGAGTTATCTTTCTCAGTTAGCACATTGATATCTTTTTTATTCTTCCCAAGGTTGCAATGCATCCCACCATGTTGGAACTGGCCCTTAAACTTCCTTGGGCTGTTTTCAGTGTTGCATTGCTGCTAACCCTGCTGGCGAGCGTGCCAAAACCTAATCTGAATATTTTGAGTCTCTAGGAGCCAGGGGATCCAGGTACAAACTAGATTGTATTACTGCACATTTCCTGGGGTGTTACTGGGTCCTTGAAGTTCAATAACTATTGTGGAGTTGAGCTTCCCCAAAAGGAGCTCTTCCAGTAGGCTTTGAAGTTGCTTCTGCAGGCTAGGTTTTCTTGCCAAGGGCATTGGTGGGGAGGCGCTTTTGGACACTTCAGGCTTGTCGGGTCTCACCTGGATGGGTGGGAGGGGTGCAGGCAACAGGTCTTCTCCTTCCTACCTCCTTTTCTCAGTCCAAAAGGGGTTGAGGGGGGTGGTTTGGCTCACCTTCCTGGGGTCCTCTTGCCTCTACTTGTCTTGGGTGAGGCGGCAGGGTGGGGTAAACTTATTGATTGGGTTAGGAAGATTTCAGGACACATTCTCCTTCCCCCACTCACAAGCAGGGACCTGTAGGGGGAGCTGATGATAACCAAGCTTCTTGAAGATCAACAGTTCTTATCCTTGGCGATTTCAGGGACACACCTCTGTCAACAAATGGATTTTCATTTTTCATTCTGTTTTTCTTTCCTGACTTGGAAAGTAATTAAGATCTGGAAAGATAACTCAAAGGAAAGCAAAAGGGACTGTGGCTTCAGCAAAGTAACCTCTCTGGATGGAGTGTGACTAATACCTTCATCTTCAACATCATCAATTCATGTTGGTTGATAATAAATACCCTGAGTTAAGCCTTGCTGATTTTAAAAGCTCCTGAAGTTAAGCCCCACTAGTTTTCAGAGCCAGGTATCATGGGGACTTGTCTTCCCAGTGTGTGTCCCCAGTGCCTGGTGTGCCTAGTGTAGGGTTTGATCTCTTGCGTTTGCTTCTCCAAGCTTGTGGTGTCCCTCCCCTTTGTGGTTAGTCTGGCCAGGGGTTTGGTTCCCAACTGTGTCTCTGTTCCTCCCACCCTTTTCAGTGTGGCCTCCTATCTGTGATGAACTGTGGAAGGTCTGTTCTGCCAGTCTTCAGGTCGTTTTCAGAGTTAGTTGCACAGATGTAGCTGTTATCTTGGTATGTCTGTGGGACCAGGTGAGCTCAGGATCCTCCCACTCTGCCATCGTCCTGACTCCCCATGTTGGTTGATAAATAATAATGAAGACCAGAATATTGTTAGATACCATGTTGCACTCTGGATTCAGACCGCCTGCCACTCATTAGTGTTGACTTAGGCAGGTTCATTCATTCAACAGACATTTCCTGAGTACTCCCAGTTCCAATGAACAAAACAGACAGGAACCCCTGCCTGTGGGAAGTTTGTGGCTGGGATGGTGGAGACAGACAAGTAAGTGAAATGCATAGTATGGCCAAGGCAATCAGCGCTATGGAGAAAAACAAGGCAGGGAAGAGGGGGCTATGGAGGGTGGTACAATTATTTAACACTGTACCTCAGCTACCACATCTGTAAAATGGGGTAAAAATCCCATCTACATCCTAGGGTTGCTGTGAGGATGGCGTGAGGTCATCCTTATACAGCCCTTAGCAAGTGCCCGGCTTGTGCCTGTGAGGGCATCCAGCCTCACATAAGCCTACTTATGCAGCCTTAAGTAAAAGCTGGGATAAGGGTGATGCTGTTAAGCTTACAAGATAATGGTGATGTAACTCCATTATGTGGGTGCTGTTGTAGTTATAATTTGTTTCCTGAAGGGGTAAGCTAGGTTCTGGTAAAGTTGAACGGGAGTTTGGGGTGAATTAAATTTGTGTCTCTATTCTTAGCCTCTTGACCACAGCACTCAGGAACTAAAGAGAGAACTGAGAAAAAGGAAATTAAGAAAGGATCTCCCTGGGGTGCCTGGGTGGCTCAGTGCCTGCTTCTCCCTCTCCCTCTGCCCCTTCCCCCTGCTCATGCTCTGTCTCTGCCTCTCTCTTTCTCTCAAATAAATAAATAAAATTAAAAAAAAAAAGAAAAAGAAAAGAAAGGATCTCCCTGTATAGCATTTTCTGGTTATAATATTAATATGTCCTCAGTACCAAAAGTCAAGCATTACAGAAGTCTAGAAGGTAGAAACTCATGGAAATATATATAGGCATGCACAGATGTTCATTGCCCCGTAATTTACATTAGCAAAAACCTAGGAAGCCAGCTTTCCATCCACGGGGAAACAGAAGAACAACATGTGCTATGGTTAAAGGAACGAATAATTCAACGCATGCAGTAGTTACAAGAATTAGCTGGAGCTGTATGAATAATGGGTCTCAAAAACAATGTGTCAAGGCGGGAAAGGGTCTGGCTTTCTGCAGATATGAAACTTATTAAACTACCCAAACAAACTTTTACACTGAATGTGAGTAAACCTGTCTCTATATAGAATGTATGTAAGTGTACAGGAAGGAATATGCCTTGGTGTGAGGGTAGTGAGTGCCTTGTGGGCGGCGGGGGTGCTGCACAGAGAATCTGTTTGCCGGTAGTGATTAAAGGGAACTTTGGCTTTATTTAAAACTTTTTTTTTCATTAAAGCTAAGTAACCTGTAAGCAAATATAAAAAGAAAAAAGAAAGTGACAGGCCTCTGATATCCCACACCTGCAGATAATCACTGCTAACAGGTAGTATATTACAGAAGAGAAATTTGATTTTCCTTGTTTTCCTTGGGAGATTCTTACATAATGAGCCAAAACTTATGTTGGATTAAGCAGTGGTTTGAAGTGGCTTTGGGATGAATGAGTCAAGTGAAATATCTCCACACTGACCATAATGGTTTTATTGCTTGTGAAAAAGTTTTAAGATCCTCAAGAAATAATAGATTCAGGTAACAGCAGAGATTTGGAGGATTTCACCAGAACTCCCTTGGCACCTCTGCTTCTAACAATAATTATTTTATATTATGAATGAACACAAATGCCTCCCCAGAATCTGTGCATTTGTGGAAACACATGGAATTACAGGTGACTTGTGGTGTTGAGGTCAGGGGGAAAGGACAGATGTGTGTGTACGTACGTACAGAGCCCTGGAACCAATAATCGTGATTACCGATCTCTTAGGATCTGTCAGGCCCTGTGCTGAGGCCGTAGAACTATATTTTCACCTTTTATCCCTCCGACAACTGTATGAAGCAGGTATTGTAGCTGTTACAGATGAGGGAACTAGGCTCCGGGAGGTCATGTTAACTTTAAGTGGTAAGTATGGAATGCTCTGACGTGTGTGCCCTTAGCCACATTCTGTGCTGCCTCATGACCAGGTCCTATGGTCAAAAAAGGATGTCAGTTTTTTTTTTTAAAGATGTATTTATTGGGGCACTTGGGTGGCTCAGTCAGTTAAGCATCTGCCTTCGGCTCAGGTCATGATCCTGGGGTCCTGGAATGGAGTCCCACATCAGGCTCCATCTGCCTGCCGCTCCCTCTGCTGTGTGCATGCTCTCTCTGACAAATAAATAAATAAAAATCTTTAAAAAAAAAAAGTGTTTATTTGAGAAAGAGAGGTGGGGGAGGGGCAGAGAGAATCTCCAAACAGACTCCCTGCTGAGCACGGAGCCCAGCATGGGGCTTGATCTCACAACTCTTGAGATCATGACCTGAGCCAAAGTCCAGAGTCGGACACTCAACCGAGCCACTTGGGCGCCTGAAGGATGTAAATATTTAGGGGATTACTGAACTTAAATACTTGAGATCAGAAGGGAGGAACCGTGTTTGTGTTCACATGTGTATTCCCAGCCCCTAGCGCCAAGATCAGAAATAAGATTGCTGCTCGGTAATATTTATTGAAGGCATGAATGGTTGCCATTTATGAAACTATGTTTATAATTTTGTGTTCCAGTAGCAAGGAATGGGAACACAGTATTTCCACCCAGAAGGGGCTTTTTCAAAGAACTGGGGAGTTAATGTGAATAAGAATGTGAAGACATGCAGGGAAGGCTAAAATTATCCAAGGGGAGTGACTGCAGCAACATAGAGTTTGCCTAATTAATGATACGCCCAGAGAACATCAACAGATTGGAAACATGCCTGCCTGGCAAACAGTCCACAGTAGTACCCATCCTCCCATGCTGAATGTGGTGAAAAATCCAGGAATGCAGAATGAAAGGCCCTGGGAGCGAGGAGAGGAGGCGAGGGCTCTGGTGAGCTGCCAGAATGTCTCCAGCAAGCCTGGGGAGGTGGCTGCCCTTGGCCTTATTACTAAACTAACCCCGAGGTTTCAGAAACGTGAATGTGTGTAGCATTTAGTGTTTTCCTTGAACTTATTTTCTCAGAATCTTGCAATACAAAAGACAGTATCTATTTTCTATTAGACATAAGTTACGTAACTGCTGTTGAAAAAGCAAATGCCAGCAAGTCTCCCCAAGACAGAAACCTGCCCCGTTTGCTACCTCACCCCTGGGGAAAGTAACATATTCGAGTGAGGTAGATTTCCTAGGTAATCTTCTTTCATGAATGAAAGCTTGAATTAAAATCTTTCTCGAATGCATCCTGTCTGCTAAACTGGAGCTACTGAACACCACTGAACCTGTTCTTGAAGACCTTGCACGGGTGATGGCTGTCCAGTGCCTTGGGGTGGGGGTGGCACTGGAATGTTGCTCTGTCCTCACCTTGGTTTGGCCTCCTCCCTGGGGCCCCCAGCTTCTAGGCACCCACCACACCACCCAAGTTTCTGGAGGCAGCCCAAGGATCATGTTATCCTCTAACTCAGCAGTTGTGATTTTTACACAGTCATCTGTCCCAAGTTCGCAAAGATGTGCGCCCATTTGCTGCAGCAGCGCCATCAGGAACAGTGAAAGTCATCCTCAAAGTGCACGTGTGGGAAATGCTTACGTAAACTGTGGTCTGTTCATATTGAGGACTGCTGTGTTGCTTAAAATAATGGGGCCATCTGCTTATGGAATAATGTCCAAGAAAAACTGTTACTGAGAAAAGCAAGTAAAGAAATTAGAAAGTCGACGATCCCCACTCAGAGCAGACGCTCCTCTGTCCCATTCCCTGTGTACCCCAGCACCAGCACAGCTCCCCGCACACAGCTTCCATTCCTCACCCTTACTCTGCAGCCATGGGGCCCTTTGGGTTCCTCCTGTCCCCAAGCTCTTCCTTCAGGTCCCCCCTCAGGTGTGGTCTGACTCCCTGGTCTGCAGCTCACTGTTGCTTGTTTGTTTCTGCTTCTTGCTTTGTTGGTCTGCTTATTGATAGCATTTCTCCTCCCTAGGACTTGAGCTCAAGAAGCCAGGACTTTGCTTTTTCACTCAGTGCCCAGCATGGACATGGCACTCTGTTAAAACTGATCAACTGCAAGAATGAGTGAGTCCAGCTTGTGCAGAACGAAGGGAGGCATATTTATTAAAACATGGAGAAAATACGGCATGTTGATGGAAAAGCTCTAGGAGTTTTGCCTGGAGTCCAGATTCAGGGCATCAGCTCCTGATGTCGCTAGGATGTCACTAGGGTGTCTCTCTGCATGTTGCTCTGACTCTAGAAACTTGAGTAAGGAAGTGCAAGCTGGGAGAACCCTCTCCCAGGGTGACTGAGTTAAGCCTGTTATGGAAGTCAAGCTTTGGGTTTCCGGCCAGGACGTTATGAAGCCTTTGGCCTGATGTTGGCCCTTGTGTTTACTTAAGTGAATGTGGTGAAATTCTCCTTGCTCGAAGCAGAACTTTGGCCAAGACTCAGGGTGAGAACAGTTCTTAGCCTGTGCCCCATCCCTGCCCAAGGGTGGATCAGGGAGTCCACTGAAGGCTGGCTGTAGGAGGAGGGAAAGGGGAACTCGAAACAGAAAGAAGATTCTAGGTTCCTGCTTGGCAAATTCAGGCTTATTTTATCAGGGAAAAAGAAGGATTGATTGTTGAAAATTCAACAATGGGGAGTGACCCAGCAAGTTCAGGGCTTTGAAAGGCAAATAGGTGCCAGGGAGCGGTCTTGCCACAGTCCTAGTCTAAGATCAGGGGAAGGGTGTGGGCCTTGCCCAGGGAGGAAGGGGTGAGGACTGGGGGTTCGGCTGACTGGCCTACCTCTCTGCTTCATACTTCCTAATCTTTGCAAAATAACAATTAAAATTTCTTCGGGACAAACTAACTTAGTATGCTGTGGTACGGGGAATAACACAGGCAGGGGTGTACGGATCTGCCTGGCTTCTGCTCCTAACCATCTTCCACCTGACAGAGCCACAGGATCCAGCTGTGTCACAGTGACTGTTGTGGCAAGAGCCACTGGGTGCAGAGTCCTGGCTCAGGAGCTTTACACCCCTTGTTACAGTTAATCCTCACATCAGCCCCAGACAAATTCTCCCCAGGGCCTGATGAAGCATCTGCAAGTGAAGGGATTGGCCCAAGGCCACAGCCGGTGAGGGGTAGAGGCGAGATTCGAACCCAGGTCTGCGCAGCTTAGAGGCTGGTGCTTTTTACACCACCCAGAATAAAACCTCAAAATCAAACTTGCAGTTGGGCAGTAAGTAAACCATGAAGATGGAGATTAGGAAGCAAGAGTTCTGACCTCCTTGAAGGCACACCAGGGCTCTGACTGGAGGCTGAACTGGAGGAGAACCAGGTAAAGAGCACAGGCCTTGGCGTTCATCAGGAGGGGGAAGCCAGTTCTCAGGGGAACAGGTGCGCAGGACTCGGCCCACTGGAACTCAGGGCCACTCGGCTTCAAGCCAGAGCTCTTTCTGCCACCCCTATCCCCCACTGGAAACTACTGATGGCCTGCTTCTCAGCAACAGGTGTTTGTTTCCCTCAAGCTTAATGATCAGCCAGCTAATGTGAATCCACACGAACATACTTCCAAAGACTCTGGCTGATGTTTGCCTACGTGCTCCTGCTAAATGCCAGAAGCCTTTTACTGTAGGTGCATAGCTGCGGATTTCTCCCTGATGGTGGGGTGGGGATTGTGCAAAAATACCAAATTTGAGCCTGGGAAAGTGACCCCTGGGAGACCCTTTCCTAACCAGCTCCTTCCTGGGCCACCCAATCCCCTGGGCACCGCCACAGCATTGCACACTTACTCCCCCCGAAGCTTTGTGCATATACCTGGAACCCTCACGTGCCACGTCACAAGGGGTACTGTGATGATTCTCACTGCAGAGTGAGGTGAAGTGCTTTGCCCCATGTGATACAACTACAATCAAAACAGCCTGGATTCATCCGGGTGCTCGTCCTGACCCTGTTCTTGCCCATGGAGCCAGGCCAGCACTCCCTGGGCCCTGCTGGCCCTGAAATCTTTGGCCCTGGACAAACTCCTGACTTTGCTTGGTGGCTTGGTCTTGTTTGTGGTCCTAGACTCTGGCCCAGAGTAACTGGAGATGACTCCCTGCGGTCCTCAGCCAGAGCCAGACCATATTGGGATGCTGGGGCCAAGGAGAGCCCTTGAGGAAGGCAGGCAGAGTGGCCTTGAACAGACAGTCACCCTGTGACCTTTGCTCAGCCCTGGTGAAGTGACCAAGTGTCCCCGACCCCCAGACCAGCTTCCCCATCCTGAAGGGGAACAGCTTGCTGGGAGAGTTCTTCCCTGTTCTCCCTTGGAGGCCATCGCCTGGCTCTTAGAAGCAGAGAGTGAATTTTGGCACTTAATTAAGCAGCTTTGGATAAGGACCTTTTCTCCGAGTGAATGAAGAGGCTTCCGCCCCCCTTGACTGGCCAGCGTACAGTCTCTCTCCAGACTTGGTTGCTGTTAATCCTCACAACGGCAACAGCAGTGACGGCTGCCAGGTGCTGAACCGAGGGCTTCCCAGGACCCACCCTCCTCTCTGATCCCATCTCCTTGCACTTCCTTCTTGGTTGGCCAATGAACTCTAGCCACTTTGGTTTTTTCTCAAATGCACCAGACTTATTCCTCCCCCAAGGCCTTTGTACTTGCTATTCCTGCTGCCTGGACTGCTTATCCTCCTACTCTTCCTGCGGCTGGCTCCTTTTCATTAGTCGGGGCTCGAGTGAAATAGCTGCTTGTGAGAGACCCTCCCACCCATCCCATCTAAAGTTCTCTGTCTTCCCCCACTTTAGGACTCTTTGTGGGTCCTGTTTTCCTCCTCTGCACCTATCACGGCAATCTGAGATTGCCTTGTGTATTTCTTCTCTACTTGCTTCTCTACTGTCTGTACCTACCAGAACACAACTTCCATGAGCGAGAAAGGTCCTTATTGGATTTGGTTTCCACCGAGTCCTCAGCCTTAGAACAGTGCCTGGCGCATCGCAGGTGCTCACTACATGTTTACTGGATGGTAAAAGAATAACCTGACCCTGTTCTCACGACAGCCCTGTGCAGCAGCATGGTCAAGGAGAGATGGTTGCCAATTCGTTGCTGCTCCTTTCAAGGAGAAATAGAGGCTCTCTCCCCTCCCGGAGATCTAGACTGCGCCTGTGACTCACACCGACCAGTGGAGTTTGGTGGCAGAAATGAGGCCGTGTTACTTCAGAAGCTGGATCTTAGGAAGCCTTTCAGCTTCTGCCTGGGTCTCTCAGAACACTCTCTGAGGAAGCCAGCTGTCATGGGAGAAGGCTGACGAGCCCCGGTCTGCCATACAGTCAGGAGGCTCAAGCAGATATGTGTGTGGTACAGAACCCTCTCGCACATCCAGCCCCACGCACCCTTGCTCTGCAACCCCATAAGCCAGCCCAGCCCAGCCTGTGCATCTGAGCCCAATCAGTGGACACGATTGTGAGAGGATGACTAATCATTTAAGCCACCGACTTTTGACATGTTGCACAATAGTATGGACAACTGATATGGCAGACACATTCTCTTCATTTCTCAGATCAAAGAAACGAAGGGCAAATGACTTACCCAAGGTCGCTTGGCAGAGGGGGCATTCCAACCAGGTTGTCTCCAGGTCTGGGGCTTGAAACCTCACACCACATCACTCTAAGGATAATTCGTATGTGTTCTGATTTTTTTTTTTCTCCCACATCACTGATTGCGAGTGTTGGGTTGAGAGCCAGTCCTGAGAACTTTCTTCCTTCTCATTGTAGATCTTCATAAACAATGAGTGGCACGATGCTGTCAGCAAGAAGACATTCCCCACCATCAATCCATCTACCGGAGAAGTTATCTGTCAGGTAGCTGAAGGAGACAAGGTGAGAATTGGTGACCTACCTTGGGGCAGGAGCAGGCAAAGATGATTTCAGTGTTTAGTTTATATGTTTTTACGTCGTTGAAACTTTACCAGGTGTGTATTACTTTCATTACTTTCATGCCATTGAATATCTTTTGAGTAAATGAATCAACAGAAACTCTTCCTTCAGACAAAGGTGCTAGATTATACCTGGGTTCCGTAATTCACACAGCTGTGGAACTGTAGATTTGGAACTGAATTTGGGAACATCTAATCCAATCTCTCTTTTCTAGACCTGGAAGTTGAAGGTCGGAGAAGGGAGGTGCGCACCTAGTTGGAGGAATCTTGTGGGGTAGAATTTGGGTCTCCTAAGATCTAGTCTGGTGTTGGTAGTGTACTTTGTTGGAATTATATACACTTGCAATAAAAAATAGTAATAGTAATTTTACAACTTAAAAATTAGACTTTTAGTGAAAAAAAAAAATTTTTTTTTTTTTTTTTTTTTAAAGAAAAGGTATTGAGAGGAGCCTGGGTGGCTCAGTCGGTTGAGCGTCTGACCCTTGGCTTCAGCTCAGGTCATGATCTCAGGGGTGTGAGATTGAGCACCATAGCAGGCTCCATGCTCAGTGGGGGATTCTGTCTTTCTCCCTCTGCCTCTCTCCCACTTGTGCTCACTCTCTCTAAAATAAATAAATAAATCTTAAAAAAAAAAAAAAGCATTGAAGCTATTTTAAGAATGACTCTTGCCTTCCACTTTAAGACAGTTTTCTATATTCATGTATAATGTCCTGCTCCCTCTGCTAAAAGCAAATGTGAATATAGTACTTTTCTGGCTTATAGGGTAGTAAATATGTTTAATATTAATCAAAACCATGCTTCCATCCTCCTGATACACATCTCCCTATATGAAAAATGCTAACTGTTGATTTTACTGCTTCTCCAAGGAGAGGAAAGCTGGTTAAAGCTGCATATGGTGGAGGCAGCCAGTCATCTTAGAAGGAATTTGGTTAAGTTCCCTGGGCTTGCTTTCTTAGGAAGGGGGGGAAATGGTCAAATTCTAAGCACGGAGCCCTGAATGCTTCCCTCCAAGACTCGGGGGGATTCTGAAATGAAAATACAGAAATGGAAACTGTTGGGATCTGCACTCCCTCCGTGACGCCTGCAAAGGAGAGCTGGAAGCCCCTCGGGCAGAGCCCTTCACAGTGGGGAAGGGCTGTTCGGGCAGGTTTGCACACGGGCATTGACTGAAGTCCCATGGTTGTTTTTGGCAGCGGGGTGGGTGGTAATTGGAGGCAGTTATTGCTGAGAAGGCCTGAGCTGCCTTGGTGGGTATTTTCCAGGAAGACGTGGACAGGGCAGTAAAGGCTGCCCGGGCTGCCTTCCAGCTGGGCTCACCCTGGCGCCGCATGGATGCGTCTGACAGGGGCCGCCTGCTGAACCGCCTGGCTGATCTGATTGAGCGGGACCGGACCTACCTAGCAGTGAGTTCTCAGCCCCCTCCCCTCTCGTCTCACGTGGTGAATAGGCTCCGAGCATTCCATAGACAGCCAGGAAGGGGACTGCGTTGCTGACATATAACTGGTCAGAAATGCATAGGCTGGACACTTTTGGGGTACACACCCCTATACCAACCAGAGGAGCCTCTCATTGTCTCCTATGATGGCTAAGAAAAATGGGGGGTGGGGAGAGGAGTCACAATAGGGAGCCTTCCCCGAGACCCCAGGGATGGACACCTCCGTCGGAGGCCCTCTCTGTGGTGGGCGTTGTCTCTGGCTGCCAGAAGCAGAAGAAACCAGGAGGCAATACTCTCTCGTCTCCCCAACCCAATCTGCAAATAGCAGCCAAAGTGAACCTTCTAGAAGGCAAATTATACCATGGTGCTCCACTCTGAAGCCTTCCATGGCATCCTGTATATCCTTAGGATAAAGTCCTGTTCCCTCAATATGGTCTATAAGGCCCTGCCTGGTCTGATTCTGTCTTCCAACTAATGCTGGACCATGGCCCTCACACACACAGCCCAGCTCACCAGCCTTCCCCTCAGTGTCTTGACTGCCCAGCTTCTTTGAGCCATCAGGGCCTTTGCACATGCTGTTCCCTCTGCTTGGGGTGCTTTTCACTTGTCATCATTCGTACCTTCCCCTTTGCCTAGTTACCTCCTACATATCCTTCAGGTTTAGGCTAGCGGGTGTTTCTCAGACTGGGCTGGGCAGCCTGGCTTCTCCTTTCTAGCACTCTTAACACTCGTGATTGAGGCTTCATGTCATTAGTCACTGGCGCTTTGCTCTTTCAGCCTCTGTGTTTGTCTCTTATCCCTAGCCCCTGGATTTGGCTTAGAGCAGAACCTAGAAAACACGTGCATGTGAAATGACTGCATGAGAAGCTGGTGCAGCATTTCTCTCCCCACCCCTCGCTCTCCTGCCTTTGGAGAGGGAGGGGCCATGGGCCAGAAATGCTACGGCATTCAGTGGCACGAAGTGGCCCATCAGCCCTTCTGGGTCTGTGCTGCGTCGTCACCAATGGCTTTGATTCAGTCTGGTGCCTGCACGTCTGTGCTGACCTTTCTTTCTCTTTTCTCAGGCCTTGGAGACCCTGGATAACGGCAAGCCCTATGTCACCTCCTACCTGGTGGATCTGGACATGGTCCTCAAATGCTTCCGGTACGGGCTTAGGCTTCCTGCTCTTTGTCTGGCCGTGCCCCAGGGGAGCAGGTGTTGCAGGGGCCAGAAATAAAATAATCTAACAGGATCACAGGAGGTGGGGAAACATGTTCTATCAGACTCCATCGTATGAGAAAATCCCTCAATATCAAAGTTATAACTTACTCATAAGCATTTTCTCTTTCTTCTCAGGGCCGTTTCAGTCATTTCTATGTTAGATGGAATTTGTCCATTTCATGTAGGTGTTACCTCATTTGTTGGCTAAGTTGTTCATATATTCTCTTTATAAGCCTTTTTATCTCTATAAGTCCGGTGGTAATGTTCCCATTTTCATTTTGGTTTTCAGTTGTTTGTGTCTTCTGCCTTTTTTTCTTAGTCTAGTGGAAGGTTTGTCAGTCTGGTGAGTTTTCAAAGAACCCACTTTTGGTTTTGTTGATTTCCTCTGTTGTTTTCCTGTTCTCCATTTCATCTGTCTCTGCTGTAGTCCTTATTATTTCTTGCAAGCTTTGGAATTAGTTTAATCAAACATCTTAATGAATGAGACATGCAGGATGAGGAATAAGAACTTTGTTGGGGTCTTTGGGGCTGCAGGTAACAAAGCCTTGGCCTGACTCAGGCACCGCAGAGAGTCAGACGTCTGAAATCCAGAAGGCCGCTGAGCCTCACTGTGGCCCGTCTCAGCCCTCTTGCTTCATTCTTTGCTCAGTTACCCCCTGGCCGCTGTCAGGGCCAGTGTGTGTGCTGGAACCTGGCTGCCCACACCTGGGCTTGCTTCTATATGCATGATCCCACCGACTACACCGCGATCCCTTATCCTAGTGCCAAATGCCAAAGTCTTAATGCCAGACTCAGGGGCCAGGTGCCACCCTGATTGGCTGGCCTCAAGTCTGACCAACTATGGTCCAGGTGGACAGATCATTGTACAAATAACAAGTACTCCCCTGTGACCCTGTGGACAGAGGTGGAGGGGAAGAAGCTGTGCCAGAAAAGTAGGGGTTGGACAACATAATGGGTTCTCAACCAGGGTAGTTAGTCATGTCTCCCAGCTGACCACTGGCAATGCCTGGAAACACTTTTGGTTGTCACAGCACAGGGGGGAAAGGTGCTACTGGTATCTAGTGCATAGAGGCCAGGGAGGCTGCTAAAAAGCCTACAGTGCACAGCACGGCCCGCACAGCAAAGAAGCTTCCAGCCCCATATGACCGCAGTGCCAAGATTAGAATGCTCTGCGAGGATGCCCCAGAGAGAGCAGCCTGGTGAAGCTCAGGCTGTCCTGTGCCCTCCTGAGCTTTAGGAATATGCCTTTGTGCTGATTAGGTAACCATTCTGGGGCCTGCAAAACATATGTCATACAGACTGGGAGGCAGGGAGTGGTGCTGCCTTCCCTTGTAGAGACTGGCAACTCCCTGGCTGTTTTTCTCTCCAGGTTCATAGACCCATGTTTGAAGCCAGGTCAGCGTGGGGCTCAGACTCACATTGCCATCCCACTCATTTCAGAACTCTTCCTTTTACCCCACATTTCATCTTTCCCCTTCTCTCGTTTTTCCTACTTCCCTGAAAATGTCACCATTACATGCTGAAAACACACGCTGCTCTTTTCTCCCCCGTGCCAGTGTGCTGGGCTTTACTGCCCCCTGTGTCCCTGTGTGTCTGGATGGGAGGCTTTATGAGGGGCTGGGCCAGTTGAGGATTTATTTCTGGTGGCTGTTCCCTCAGTCCTATTTTGGGATCTGCATACAGGAAGTGCTGGCTGTGAGAGAGGCTTTTACTTCCTTACCATGTCCAACTCACGGTTCTCAAACACTAATCTGTGGTGCTGGGCTGCTTCAACATAGTTTAATAAATCCGAATGTGTATGAAAAATACCGATTCCTGGGAATTGGTGTCAGAGCTCCAGACTGAGTAGGTTGGAAGTGGGTGCCTAGAACATGGTGTTTTTTATAAGCATCCCAGGTGATTCTGAGGCTCAAAGTTTAGTTGCCCAGAGTGGATTATTGTGACCCTAGCAGTTAACCAGGAAGTCTTTCTGGGAATAAGCCAAGAGCAAGGGCAGTTGGGCTTGTTTGGGCCTTATAAGAGGCCTGTTTGAGTCTTTTCTTTCGGCCAGGGTATACAGGGGTTCCTGACAGTCATTGATTAAGCTTGGATTTTTTTTTTTTTTAAGTTATTATGCTGGCTGGGCTGATAAGTACCACGGGAAAACCATTCCCATTGACGGGGACTTCTTCAGCTATACCCGCCACGAACCCGTCGGGGTGTGTGGGCAGATCATTCCGGTGAGTGCTCAGCTCCTATTAAACAAGGGAAGGTTTATCAGGAGTGCCTTGAGATGCAGCGATCTCGGACAGGCTGATTGCTGAGGTGGGAGGGTCTGCGGGCTGCTGTCGGAAGGCGGCCTGGGTGGTGGGTGAGAACACAGGCTTTAACAAAGTCAACTGGTGCTGCCCTGCGTGGACTCTGACTTTGGGCAAATCATTGATCCCTATAAGACTTGGTTTCCTTATCTTTTTTTTTTTTTTAATTTTTATTTATTTGACAGAGATAGAGACAGCCAGTGAGAGAGGGAACACAAGCAGGGGGGGGGGGAGAGGAAGAAGCAGGCTCCTAGCAGAGGAGCCCTGATGTGGGGCTCGATCCCATAACACCGGGATCACGCCCTGAGCCGAAGGCAGACGCTTAACCGCCGTGCCACCCAGGCGCCCCTTGGTTTCCTTATCTTAAAAGCGGAAGGGAACACACCATCTTAGGGCAGGAGGGGGGATAAAATGCAACAACACAGCACCGAGCCCAGTATGGGAAAAGCTCTAACGAGCCTGAGTTGCTCTTGCTCCTGCCCACCTGCCTTGTCCATCTGTCTTCGACTCACAGCTGAGTTGTGGGGGCAGCACAAGGGCTCAGAGAAGCCGCTGTGGCTTCTCCCCGGGCTGCCACCTGCCCTGGCCAGTACAGCTCTCAGCTTCGGTTCCAGGAGCAGTTGTTGTGTTTTGCAGTGGAACTTCCCGCTCCTGATGCAAGCCTGGAAACTGGGCCCAGCCCTGGCGACCGGAAACGTGGTTGTGATGAAGGTAGCTGAGCAGACTCCGCTCACCGCCCTCTATGTGGCCAACCTGATTAAGGAGGTGTGTGGCTGGTGTCTGTCTTGAACTCTGAGTGCCCTTGTACAGGCTTGCTCCTTGGGGGTACTTAGGAGGGGCTTCGGAGGCCCCAAAGTGGGGCAGGTGTTTGTAGAGCAGGGATTGAGCCTCCTCCCAGTCCCCCGTACCTCATCACAGGCCAGCCGAAATGGCCCCCCCTTACTTGTTCTCTGCACTGAGCTTCACTGCCAGACCCCTTTGAAGAGTGCCACTGGGGAGGGACAATAGCCGCAGGGAACCCTGAAAAGCAGGTTCTCTGCTGTGCCGTTTGGAATTCCTGAGCAGTGCCCCATGGACTGGTGTCTGCTTGTCTGGGTACAGGGCAAGCTGCTTTAGCCTCTCTGGGAGGGGTATGTGTTCTTCTGTCCAAGCCCTTTGGAGAAGGAGAATGACGCCCAGTGTCCCTGTTTGTCCACAGGCCGGCTTTCCCCCTGGAGTGGTCAATATTATTCCTGGGTTTGGCCCCACAGCTGGGGCTGCCATCGCCTCCCATGAGGACGTGGACAAAGTGGCCTTCACAGGTTCCACCGAGGTAAGGCATCATTAGGATCTCAAGCTTGTGGCATATTTGGCCCAAGTTCCCACTGTCCTCAAAGGAGGACACATTGAAGATTTGCCTCTGGGTACTGTGTGGAGGGTTCCCCCAAGACTGCCTCCGAGGAGCTCGAGTGAGGGGCCCCATGTATGCCAGCGGTGGCTGTTGGGGTGAGCCCTCTGTGGGTTGGTTGACACTCTGGCTGCTGTTGTGGGGCCAGCATCCCACGTGGAATAAAGAGGCTGAGACCATCTAGACCTCATGAAGCCCTGGGCAGACAGCCTGCCCAGGGTCAAAGCCCTTCAGCTGTGTCAGGCTCCCACCACTGCCCTGACAATTATAGAGCGTGGGCTTCAGAAAGACAGGAGTTCAAATCCCAGCCTTGCCATTATGACATGGGGTGATTCACATGTCTTCAGGGCTCCACTTGTTGTCTTTAAAATGAGGATGGCAATATGGAGGCGGTAGAGACAGTACGCCAGGCCCTGGAGAAACAAGGACAAGTAAGACGTCCAGTGATTCCTTCAGCATCATCTCTTTCGAAGCAGGGACAGAACTCCTTCTGAAGAGGAACCTTTTCCTCTCCGTGAAATTTTTGGGAGGCTTCATCGCATGGCTCCAGAGAAGGCACAATGAATAATGTAATGGACGTGCTCTTCAAACCGTTACCCCGGAGATAGCTACCGTTCCATATTCAGTCTGTGCGCGGTGATGACGGTTCCAGAAGGGCAGAACAGAGCCCAAGATAGCACGTCCCAGCTCTTTCCTTGCTTTGCTACTGCCCAAATTAATGCGTCGAGGTGATGTTGAGAATCTCACAGAGGGGGGATGGTTTCCTGACAGAGATAAAGATTTGTTCATTCAAATAGGTTCAGGGCGGCTTTGTGCCAGGCTCTGGGAATAAGGAGGTGAGAAGCATCCCATCGTTGCCCCCACAGAGCGTGCCATGGGCTGGGGGACCACACTCACAACACTGTGGGAAAGGGGCACGATAGCGGTTTGACCTGGTGATGGATTCACACTGCCCTAGTGTGAATTCTGATTCCACATTCACCAGCTGTGTGACTTTGGGCAAGTGACTTGACCACTCTGAGCCGCAGCTCCCACATTTCTAAAGCAAGGCAAAGAGTCGTACCTATCTTTGAGGCCATTGCAAGGATTGAACTAAATGGACACAAAGCACTTGGCACAGTGTCTGGTATGTAGGGTGCTTGGTATATAGAAGCCATATTGCTCACGTGGTTACCATCACTCTCGTCCTGGAGCTCAGAGGGTTGGGCAGCGGTGGTAAGTGAAGAGCTAGATTGGGTGAAATTCTCCAGGTCTCTTGTAGTCCAGCTGCCCCCTCATGTTGTGGGGTCCTGTGTCTAGAAGAGCATTTGGTTTTTCCTTGCTCCTCCTCAGAGCTTGTCTGTGTTTCTGCTTCCCCATAGGTTGGCCACCTAGTCCAAGTTGCTGCAGGGAACAGTAACCTCAAGAGAGTGACCCTGGAGCTGGGCGGAAAGAGCCCCAATATCATCATGTCAGATGCAGACAGTAAGGTTCTTGTGGGGAGGAGGTGTGGGGCAAAGGCAGCCACTGGCTGTCCATACCGTGGCTCCACTCACTTCTGTGAGCCTCAGCAACCACTGGACTCAGTGTCTGCCCCCCAGGCCTCAGGATAAAGGTCAGAGTCCGCAGCATAGCCCTCCAGCCTGCATGACCTGGTCTCTCCCCGGCTTCTCTCCTCTTTGCTCCCCATCATCCAGCCGGGCTGTGCTACTTAGTTGCCCAGCCATATTGCATGCTTTCTTTCGGAGCAGACTGCTCCTCCTCCCTCATATTCCCTTTTCCTGGTCCTGCTGAGGCGCCCCCTGATTTGCCCTTCCCTGACTGCTGTGGGCTGGCTGGGTGGGTCCTGCCACCACCCTTGTGTCTGTTACCATGGAGGGCTGTGACCTCCTCTCTCTTTGTCCGCTGGGTGGCCATACCCCAAGAAGGGAGAGAGCAGGTCTGTCCTGGTCGGTGCGCTATTGGCGGCATGAACGGGTTAAGACGGTAAGCAGACACTGGGGCCAGGCTCATTCTCCATCTCTTCTCATGGTTGCCCTTCTGCCTCCCTAGTGAACTGGGCTGTGGAGCAGGCCCACTTCGCCCTGTTCTTCAACCAGGGCCAGTGCTGCTGTGCGGGCTCCCGGACCTTTGTGCAAGAAGATGTGTACTCTGAGTTTGTGGAGCGGAGTGTTGCCCGGGCCAAGTCTCGTGTAGTTGGGAACCCCTTTGACAGCCAGACTGAGCAGGGGCCGCAGGTAAGCCCGGCTGCTGCAGATGGGTCTGGGTGTCTGGAGGCAGCATGGAGAGGCAGAAGGGGTCTCAGACTCAGAGGCAGGCAGGTTTGGCTTCAAGTCTGAGCTCTGCCATGGGCCAGCTGTGTGTCCCTGGGAAGCCACGTGCCCTCTCTGAGCCACTGTTCTCTCATCTGTAATATCCACCTTTCCTGATTCACAGGCTGGCTTTGATGTGGAAATCAATAATGGAAACCAATTTTTAAATTTCATACACACAATAAATATTAGGAGTGTCTGTGTAAAAAGGAATGCATGCTTTCTGGACCTTGGCCATCCATAAAAATGCACCTTCCAGAAGGACACACACGTATCTGTTAACTGTGGTTATCTCTGGGGAGTGGGGCAGAGGGCCATGGCTTGGATAGCAGAGGGACTTTACCTCACTTTATGCTATTCTGAAATGTTTGATTTTATGTATATATATATATATTTTTGAATCATAAGCACATATTCATTTTAATCAAAACTACAGTCAATAGGAATTACAAGAAGAAGAAATACAGTGCCTCTGCCCACCATTTCCTCTCATGTCCTGGGCCTTATTCCAGCACTGTTCTTAGACCCTGCCTGTCCTGGGCTCTCTCTCCATAGGATCCTATACTGGCCTCCCCCAGCAACCCCCCCCAAGAAGCAAGGAGTCCACAGGGTCAGGGGTGCTCCCAGCTCCCACTGGTCCCTGTGCCCACTTTCTGGGGCCCATGGGAGCCTCTCTACAGGCTCCATCCTCCTGAGGGTGTCTGCTGCTGGTGTCTTCTCCCCAGCCTCCAGGGCTGGCCAAGACCAGTCTTTTTTTTTTTTTTTAATTAATAGACTTACTTTTTAGAGCAGTTTAGGTTTATAGAAAAATGGGCAGAAAGTATGAAGTTCCCTTTACCCCCCATCCCTCCCCTCTAGTTTACCTGATTATTGACATCTTGCATTAGTGTGGTACATTTGGTATAACTGATGAGCCAGTATGATATATTATTATTAACTAAAGTCTACAGTTTATTTTAGGGTTCACTCTTGGTGTCGCATTCTGTGGGTGTGGACAAATATATCAAGACATGTATCCACCATTGCAGTATCATACAGAATAGTTTCGCTGCCCTAAAATTCCCCTGTGCTCCACCTATTCATCCCTCCCCTCCCCCCAACCCTAGGCAACCAATGATCTGTTTACTGTCTCCGTAGTTTTGCCTTTTCCAGAATGTCATATAGCTGGAATCATATAGTATGTAGCCTTTACAGATTGGCTTCTTTTATTTAACAATGTGCATTTAAGTTTCCTCCATGTCTTTTGTGACATGATAGCTCCTTTTTATGACTGAGGAATATACCATTGTATGGACATACCACATTTTCCTTACCTACTTATCTGCCGATGGATAATTGGGTTGTTTCCACTTTTTGGCTATTGTGACTAGTGCTACTATGAATCCCAGCATCTTTTTTTCTCTCCTGTTTGTGGCTATTTAATTAGTAACTTGCATAAAAATTTTAATAAAAAGTGTTTAAAGGAAAAAATAAGACCCCGTGGGCTTCCTTCCACGTCTATTCCCCATAGATAACCACACATGCGCATGCGCACACACACACACACACACACACACAGTTACGTTTTTGTATGTTTGTTTTAACAAAAATAGGATTAAATAACATATTCTACAAGCTTTCCCCACCTTTACAGAATACCTTAGGCTATCTTTCTGTGTCAGTTCACAGATTTTTTTTTTTTTTTAAACTGGGCTCTATGCCCAGCGGGAGGCTTGAACTCATGACCGTGGGATCAAGAGTCCCATGCTCCACCGACTGAGCCAGCCAGGCGCCTCACACGGATCTATTACTAACAAGGACACAATATATATTAAATACACATACATTATTTTAGCCAGCCCCTCTACTGATGTATACTTAGAACTGTTTCTGTTTTTTACTTTTACAAAGCGCTCCTCAGTGACTATCCTTGTTTAGATCCCTTTGTGACATGTAGAATAAATTCCTGGAAGTTAAATAGCTGGGTCAAAGGGTAAAAGTATTTCATTTTTTGGCCAATATTAATAAAGTACCTACCAAAAGGGCTGTACCAGCTTATAGGCCTTTTTTTTAAATTGAGATACAACTGACACACTGTATTAGTCCTTCTAAGAGCATATCAATATTAGAATGTATGTAACATACCCTTGTCATCAGTGTATTTCCTTCTTATCATTTTTCTTGATCTGGAACGCTTCATGAATCTGTGTGTCATCCTTGGGCAGGGGCCATGCTAATCTCCGTATGGTTCCAGTTTTAGTGTGTGTCCTGCTGAAGCAAAAGCACATTTACTCTCTCACTATTTTAAATTCTTAGTAACTTTATAATTGAAAATAAAAGCAATGGGTTTGATTTGCATTTCTTTGAGGGCTACTGAGGTTGGTTGAACCTCCTCTCCTGTTTACCGGCCCTTCTAGCTCCTCTTCTGAGGCCTATTTATTCCAAAGCCTGGCTTTTGCTCAGTTGTCTCATTCACTGCCTGTGTGGTTCTAAGCCTAAAGCGAGGAGAGGTCTGGCTCTAGCATCTCTGAAACTTTGGACTTCTTTTCCCACAGGTGGACGAAACTCAGTTTAAGAAGGTCCTTGGTTATATCAAATCTGGGAAGGACGAGGGGGCCAAGCTGCTGTGTGGCGGAGGGGCGGCTGCTGACCGTGGCTACTTCATCCAGCCCACTGTGTTTGGAGACGTGCAAGACAGCATGACTATCGCCAGGGAGGAGGTTAGCATGGGGCCAGAACTCTGGGGAAGGTTCTTAGGAGAAGTGGACAGTTAAGTGTGGCGTCTTCATAGCTGGCTTTGGGCCAAATCCTGGCTCTATGCCTAAGACAAATTATTTACAATTCTATCTGATCTGGTTGCTCTCGTCTTCCACCTCTTACGGCTACCTCCTGATGGGGAGAACTTCCAAATTCCCTTGCCCGGTTTCCGGGCCCTTTGTGTTGTGGTCCCCGCGAGCCATGGGTCAAGGAATGGTTTTGCTCAGCCCTTTTATGATCTTCATATAAGGAGGACACTGGACTAGACTGAAGGGCTGTGACTTCTTCACATGGCAAGGTGCCCGATGTTCTCCCCCTCAGCACTCATTATGAACGCAGGGCAGCAGCTCTGGCTCACTCACTCATTCATTTCATAAATATTTATTGAATGCCTGCTATGTGCCAGGCTATCTACAGACCCTGGAGATCCAGAGGTATCCAAGACGTGTTCCCTGCCCTTACAGGGTCCACACGCGCTCCCCTTCCACAGTGGATTAGGCCCTTTAGAAACCTTATGCAGGGAAAATATTTCCCCTTCATGTATAATTCAAAATAAAATAACACGAAAATGCAAAATCAGGGCAAGAAAGTCCAACAGAGTTCTGCCTCTTTCCCCATCATGACTACTTTGATGCTTTTTTTGAAATCTCAAATATCACTTTCCCAGAAGGGTGGGGGTGTCTCTGCTTTGCCAGTGCCCGAAGCACATGACGCCCCATCTCACAGTCCTTCTCCAACCATGATGAGCTCCTGGCACTCTTCTCCTGCCTCTGTCTTGACACTCCCCAGGCAGTCCTAGAATCAGCCATTTCTTCAAGAAGTCCTGGTTCCTTTTAGTGGAAAGTGGGATTTCATGAGGATGGTGTTGTGTGTGTTTATGCCTGGAACTCCATTTCCCTTCTCCCTGCTTCCTACCTCCACTCTGGTTTGGTCAGTATCACACCACACAGTTCTGCAAAGCCTCACCCCTCCCCTCCACTCGGTCTGTCCAGGAGCTCCTGTGGACTCCCAGCGCTCATTACATTGCTTGTAATCGTTCCTTCCAATGCCCTGATTAATCAGGACCACCTACACTGCACTCTCCCCAGGGCTCTGCCGAGATAGGGCTGAGAGTGGCTGCACCCTGACAGCAGCCCGCACATCTGGCCTCTGTGGCTTGGCTTTTGAATCTCATTCTCCACTAAAAAGGACTAGATTCCTTGAAGAAATGGCTCATGCCAGGAATAAGGCAGGGAAAGTACAAGATAAACTTGGATGTCTTGAGAGCTGAGACCCTGTTTCATTCACAATTACTGCTTCAGCTTTTAGTGTGTGCCTTGCTGAAAAACTGATGTAAATTCTTTGAAACTACATCTACGTGTAACATGCCAGAAACCCCTATCTTGCAGGATTGTTCAGAAATAAGATCAGCTATGTAAAGCACATGGCATATAAAATATAACCCATCCCCATTAGCTTCCTTGCCTTTGTGTTTCATTGAGCTTGGGAACTGCTGTCTCCCTGTGGAACTCTTAGGGTATGTCTGGGTACTCGATCTAGAATGATCTGCTCAGTACTGTGAAAGCTGGATGGCAGGTGGTTTCCATGTCTGCTACACCCTTCTAACTGTGCACTCTCTTACCCCAGATCTTTGGGCCAGTGATGCAGATCCTGAAGTTCAAGACCATAGAGGAAGTCATTGGGAGAGCCAACAATTCCAAGTATGGGCTGGCTGCAGCTGTCTTCACCAAGGACTTGGACAAGGCCAATTATCTGTCCCAAGCCCTGCAGGCTGGCACTGTGTGGTAAGAGCCTCCTGGCAACCCCTCAGAGCCCAGGCAGGGATCCCCAAGCCAGGGTCTTCTCGAATCTAGTGCTCACACCCCAGAATTTGGGGTGCTGGGCTCAGTTCCTCCTGGGTCAGGGTGTGGTAAAGCAGACAGATATTTCCCATCCTGTCTCCTCTAGGAGATTAAACTTCCCTCTAGTACATATGCTCATTCAGCTTTGTTCTCAGGCAAACAGATGGATGAGTGGGGTGGGGCCTCCTTACCAAGTGAACAAGAGCAGGAGACCAGAGCTGAGGGTCTACAACTATGTGTAATACTGGTCTTAAGAGCTTAGCACCTACTTCACACCCACTAGGATGGCTGTAATTTAAAAAAAAAAAAAAACAGAAAATACCAAGTGTTGATGAGGATGTGGAGAAATTTGAACCTTCACATATTGCTGGTGGGAATGTAAAATGTTGCAGCCATCATGGGAATCAGTCTGGCAGCTCCTCAGCAAGTTAAATGCAGAATTATCATAGGATCCAGCAATTCTACTCCTTAGTATGTATACTCAAGAGAGATAAAAACCTCTATCTACACAAAAAAGTACACCTGAAGGTCACCTGGGTGGCTCAGTTGGTTAATTGTCTGCCTTCGGCTCAGGTCATGATCCCAGGGTCCTGGGATCGAGCCCCATGTCAGGCTGTCTGCTCAGCAGGGAGCCCGCTGCTCCCTCTCTCTCTTCCTGCTTGCTGCTCCCTCTGCTTATGCTCTGTCAAATAAATAAATAAATAAATAAATAAATAAATAAATAAATAAATAAAATCTTAAAAAAAAAAAGTATAGCTGAATGTTCATACCAGATTATTGACAATATTCAAAAGGTGGAGACAACCAAAATGTCCATCAGTTGATGAATGGATACACAACATGTGGTCTATCCACACAATGGAATGTCATTCAGCCATAAAAAAGGAATAAAGTGCTGACACATTTTACAAACATAGATGAACCTTGAAAATGTGTTACTAAGTGAAAGAAGCCAGACACTAAAGGCCACATATTGTGTGATTCCATGTATATGAAATGTCCAGAATAGACAAATCCATAGAGACAGAAAATAGATTAGGGGCTTCCAGGGGCTAGAGGAGGGGGGAGTGGGGAATAACTGCTTATTGGGTGCAGGGTTCTTTATGGGGTGATAGAAATGTTCCGGAATTGGATGGAGGTAATGATTGTACCGCATTGTGAATCTGCTATATCCACTGAATTGTGCACCTGAAAGTGGTGAATTTTAAATTCAATTAACATTTAATAATTTTTAGAGGCTCCTGGGTGGCTCAGTTGGTTAAGCATCTGTCTTCAGCTCCAGTCATGATCTCAGGGACCTGGGATCAAGTCCCACATCAGGCTCTCTGCTCAACACGGAGTTGTCTTCTCCCTCTCCCTTTTCCTCTGTGCTCTCTCTCAAATAAATTTTAAAAAACCATTTTTTTAAAAGGTTTTATTTTTTATTTGACAGAGAGAGAGAGACAGCCAGTGAGAGAGGGAACACAAGCAGGGGCAGTGGGAGAGGAAGAAACAGGCTCCCTGCTCTGCATGTGGGGCTAGATCCCGGGACTCTGGGATCAGGTCCTGAGCCGAAGACAGACAGTTAACAACTGAGCCACCCAGGCACCCCTAAAAAAGAAAATTTAATAATTTTTAAAAACTGCAAAAAAAGTACCTAATTAGCAAAAACGACTCATTAAAATGTGAGGCTATGATGTGGTACATGCTGTTACTAACATTCATCTGTGACTACATCATGAGGGGTGATGGCTTATGGCTATATTTCATGTGGTTTGCTTTTGGCTCCTATGTGGCTGGTTATAACTGTGGTTTGACCCATCCATTTTTCCTCAGTAATATTTTAGAGCCATTCAGGAGGTTGGAGGGTTATGACACACATATCTCCTACAAGTTACTTCTGAAATCTTGTTTCAAATTATAGGGTCAACTGCTATGATGTGTTCGGGGCCCAGTCACCGTTTGGTGGCTACAAGATGTCTGGGAGCGGCCGGGAGCTAGGAGAGTATGGGCTGCAGGCATACACCGAAGTGAAAACTGTGAGTATGGGCGTCTTCTCAGCTCTCGCTTCTGCTGGACTCCAACAGTACTTATTACTAGTTTCTTGTTTTAAGCCACAGAAGCTACAGAAAAGGGTGATGACCCAGTCTCTGCTCTGTCTCAGGAGAAATAACTTGGGACCTGGCCACCACTCTGCCTACACTGTCCTTTGCTAGGCTTTGTTATATGCCAAGTTCTGTAAGACTTGAGAGGAAGGAAAGATCCTAGTGAGCCGAGGCAGTGGGGAAAAGCTTCTAATAAGAATCAAGCTGTGAGGCATTAGAGACCAAGGGCCATAAATATACCAATATCCTTTGATTTCATATGTCAGTGATGGGAATATAGCCTGAAGGACTAATTAGAAATACAAAGAAAGTGTTATTCCATAAATACTCATCACAACATTATCTCTCAAAGAAGAAAAAGTCAAATGTAACCTAAATGCCCAATAAAGTATGGAACACCCAAATCGTGGTTTACTAAGGAGCCATTAAAAATATTTTTGTAGGGGGTGCCTGGGTGGCGCGGTCGGTTGGGCGTCTGACTCTTTGTTTTGGCTCAGGTCATGATCTCAGGGTCGTGAGCTTGAGCCCCATGTTGGGCTACATGCTCAGCACACAGTCTAATTGAGGGTTCTCTCTCCCTCCCTCCTCCCCACCACTGGCCTGCTCTCTCCCTCTCTCAAATAAATAAATAAATAAATCTTTAAAAATATATTTTTGTAGGATCTTTGACATGGAAAATCATCACCCTTTAAAGTGAAAAGACAGGAGACAAAGTAATACATGCAGTATAAGCCCAGTTTAAAGGTTATAATATACAGGGACGCCTGGGTGGCGCAGTCATTGAGCGTCTGCCTTCAGCTCAGGGCGTGATCCCAGTGCTCTGGGATCGAGCCCCATGTGAGGCTCCTCCGCTGGGAGCCTGCTTCTTCCTCTCCCACTCCCCCTGCTTGTGTTCCCTCTCTCACTGGCTGTATCTCTCTGTCAAATACATAAATAAAATCTTGAAAAAAAAGAAAGGTTATATATACATATATATACTCATTCAGGTACCTTTATTTATAACTATGCAAAAGACAGGAAAGAAAGGCACCAAAGTGAAAATAATTTTCTTTACAGTGGACACTAATTACTAATTACAGTTTAACCAGGCAACAGACTCACAAGTGATATTTGTAATGGGCTGAGTTGGGCTTTCCCGGGATTGGGAAAGAGAAGGCTCAGGGCAAGCAAATCAACCAGGGGAAGCAGGGTGAGAAGGGCAGACAGTGGTTTTCGTTCAATACTCGGTAGTAAGCCACAAACTATGCTCTCAAGAAGCTTGTTGGAATAAACTAAACCTGTTTGCTTATTTATTTAAAATTGTCCCGGGGCACCTGGGTGGCTCAGTTGGTTAAGCCTCTGCCTTTGGCTCAGGTCACCGTCCCTGGGTCCTGGGATCGAGCCCCTCGTTGGGCTCCCTGCTCAGCAGGGCAGTGTGTTTCTCCTTCTTCCTTTGCCCCTGGTCGTGTGCTCTCTCACTCACTCTTTCTCTCAAATAAATAAATAAAATATTTTAAAAATAAATAAAATTGTCCCATATAAGAGGCGAGACTGAGATTTGAACCTGACATTGGCCTATAACTGTTCATCAAAACGGTGATGAGATTATTTAGGGGTGTGTGTGGGGGGGGGCTGTGGTCTAGAACTGAGCCCCAGGAGTCGCAGTGTCAGGATTGCCTGGAGGGCCGTGGAAGGGAGAGCCCAAAAAGAGGAGGCTTGAGTTGAGGTGGTTCGTGGGAGAACCCAAGTGTAAGCTGCTGATGCTGGAGGCCTCCCACACTGGGATGTTGGGGAGAATGGGAAGAAGCTTTTTGAAGAAAAGAAGTGGCAGGACTTGATGGCTGCAGGCGAAGGAGACAAAAGCTGCTTCCGCCCGTGCCAGGCACTGTGCTTTGAGCTTGTGATAAAGATGCCAGTATTTTGAGCCTGGGGAACTCAAGTGATAATCCTAACAAAAATAGGATTAAAAACTTTTCAGAAGAGAATCCAGGTTTGCAAGGGGAACTGCTGAGAAAATGTCTTCTTCTGAACTCATCTTTACTGAGAGCTTTGTGCCAGAATCTGCTAGACTTCCTTATGCAGGTTATCTCAATTAATGCTCAAAGCAACCCCAGGAAGGAGATTCTGGCCTTGTCCCATCCTACAGATGAGGAAGCGAGGCACACAGAGGTGAAGTCCTTTCCCAGTAAAGCTGGATGTAACCCCCAATCCATCTGAGCCTGGAATCTTCCCACTTAACACACTGGGGAACCTGTGAGCTTTAGGATGGTATTTTTTTCCCCTTCCTTCGATTCTTTTGGAGGAAAATATGGATGTAGGTCAGGATGTCTCAAGCTCAGCACTGCTGACATTTGGGCTTGTGTAACTCTTTGTTGTGGGTTGTCCTGTGCAGTGTGGGACGTTCGATGAGCAGCGTTCCTGACTACTGGTTCCTACTAGATGCCATAGCAATCCTGCCCTCTTCTGCCCCATGACAATCAAAAATGACTGGATTAAGGGGAGGCAGAGAGTGTTCTCATGCAGAACAGGGCCCTAGCTATGTCCCTGGGATTAGCCAGTTGGCCATCAAGCTATCAGAAGTAAAGGAAGCCCTTGTGCTTGTCCTTGGGCAGCACCCCAGCTGAGAGAGGCCACAGATCGCAGGAAAGCATGAAGATTTAACAGCTGCTCTGCACCCCTCCTACAGGTCACGGTCAAAGTGCCTCAGAAGAACTCCTGAAGAACCGGGCCGACTCCCTCCCTCATCCAGCAGCGGAGGCCAAGGACATCAGCCGCAAAACCAAAAAAAATGACGCTTGCATGCTGAAAGTCTTAAAAGAGAAATTCTCTCACAAATCTCTTGATCAAGAAAGTCTCAGACCTTGAATTGATAGATGGGGTAGGTGTGGGGCAGAGTACCGGGAAAGCCTTTTACACGCCAGCAGTACTACTAGCTTTCAGGCTGATTTTTTCAAAACTAGATTCAAATATCTTATCCTTTCCATCTGATAGACTTCTGTAACTTGCCTTTATGGGGGAACAAAAAGCCATTGTTCATACTTGTACTAACAGGTCGGGGCAACAGCTAGTGCCTTCCTCTGTATTCTGGACTAAAATTCATTAAAAACAATGCTGCTGTTCACTTTTTGGTTAACTCTTCGTCCATCTCAGTAACCCAAGGAAATACCGCCACATAGGGATGTTGTCCCCTCTGTGTGTGTATGTCATACTATATACGGCTACTGCCCCTCCCCTCCTGTGGGGAAATAGCTTTCGCTTCCTACCTCAGTCGTTGTGGCTGGCCCTGTACTAAGCCCTAGGGAAGTCACTGAAACAGGACTGCCAGGATCTGCCCTCAAAGAGGGGCCGGTCAACCAGAAAAGACACACTTCGAAGTCCAAGGTTATTTGTCCTTGTTTTAAGTTAAAAAACTTGGGTCAGACTAAATGAGACAGGTTCATGCTGATGAATCTCATGAGATTAATTTGGAAACCAGATGTCTGTTTATTCATCTTAAGGGAGGCCTGTATTCCTGTAACCAGACCTTGTGAATCTCCCGTCCAGAGCACTGCCTTATTTTAGTTAAGGGACCTGTAATTAGGATTATTAGTAAATCAGGAATCCGCAGATTCCTTGGTAAGCAATGGAATCAGCAAAAAGCTGAACGACGGTAGGAGTTTGTGAAGGTTGTGCACATATTTGGGTCACAGATTAACAATTTGAGAAAAAGTCTGATCCTCTCCTAAGGAAAATCCACCTTCTGTATCATTTTTGCAGTGTCCTGGGAGTGGTGAAGTGCGCTGGCTGACCCTGCCTTACTTCTCTCAGACTAAGCCACATCTTGGTCAACAATCCCTATTCCACTAAAGACCAATCTGACTTGTTTGAATAGTGCTTCATAATTTTTGTCATGTATGCAGATACCTGTATCATTTAATTTTTTCTTTAAATTGACTCTTATTTAGATAAAAAATTAAGCACCTTATTGCCATACATAGAAAAACTGCATTTAACTGCCATAAATAGAAGGCACCGTAAAAAAGAGGAAAGCAAAACAATGTTACTAAATTTAAAATCAGGAAATATGAATAAACTTAATCATTTAGATTATGTATATATTGTTATATATATACAAATAAATCTACTCATTCCACAGTTGTTCATACCTGAAATCAGTGTGCCACAATGAGGAGCCTAGGACTTTAGGACCAGTGGGCAGAATGAGATGGGGTTCACTGCCAATAAAATGATTCTGTATTTCAGCTTTGATGCTAACCAGCAACAACAGTGTCACAACACATGAGGCTAGTGGCAGACGGCAAAGCTTTGAACCCGTGCCTGTTCTCCCATCCTGCTTCGCGGCCTCCCAGGCTGAGGGTGGCCGGCTGTAGCTGGGATGGGCTGGTCTGCTGAGCCATCCGTCCCCGCCCTCAGGGCACTCACAGCTGCTCTACCAGGGGAAGTGGCAGTAAACATAGGGACATAAAAGGAAGAGGCTGTTTTGAGAGTGTGAAAAGGGAGATGCTTGGCTTAAGCCAGCCAGCTGGAGGAAAAGATGCCACACCTTCAGGAAAAGATCACACACCTTCACACTTAACCTTCATCCTCTGTAAACATTTCTTGGGAGGTTACTGAGAGCTAGGTACTGACGATGCAAGGATGAATCAGGCACATTATACCTCCAGAAGCTCAGAAACTGGTGAGGCAAGTCAGACTCTCAAAAGAGGTGATTATACTACAATATAGGTGCCAGGTGCAGTGACAGTGAAAAGGTAATGGTGTCATGCAAGGCCAAGGAAGGCCCCTGCTGACTGCAGGCTCAGAAGAGAGCCTCCCTAGAGGGAACTCACACTGTCTTTTATTTATTTTCCTGGCCTCTTATCAGAGGTTCAGTTCCTGAAGGCTTGAGCCTGGGTTATTTCCTTATAACTTATGCCCCTTATGTAAGTGGCAGTACCACTCCTATCTGCTTAATATTTACCCTAAGCTAAATAAAGGCATGTGAAAGTGATGTGGGACACAAAGGCAGAAGGAAATGTGGATAAAATTAAATACCTTTTAACCTGCAGCCTGACAAATACTGGAGGCAGGTGGAGTATAACGTTCCTCCAGGAAACTCCCAGCTGTCCTAACTGTCCTAACTACCTCAGCTTGACAGTGGCAAGGCCTCCAGGACGCTGTGAGTCTTCAGCATATGAAAATCCTTTTGGAACTTCCCTGAGGTTTAATTTCCCCAACCCCAAAGTATATATATAATCAGTTGCCCTTCACAATCCTGGGGCAGCAGCTCTTTCTGCCCAAGGGTCCTGTCCCTGTGCTTTAATAGAACCACTATTTTTGCACCAAGAGGTCTCAAGAATTCTTGGCCGTTGGCTCGGGCAGGCCCCCAACAGCGCGCTACTCAGAAACTACATCATTTGGCACCCACGTGGGGCTTTAAGTCTTTCATCTGGACTCTGAACCTTGGTGTGAACTTGGTGAGTACTTTCCTCCTCTTCCTTTACTCTCAGGGGCTTCTCAAGCACTATGGTCTTACTGGAACACTTCCATATGGATCGCTCAGGCTGCAATCCTCTAGCCTGTGCCTACTTTACGGGGAGGAAAAAAGCCTGCCTTTTGGCTGGAACTTAACACCCTAGCCAGGATGGTAATAAGACCCGGAAACTTGATGCCCTCTCTTTATTCCTGTCCTTATACAGAGTTGTCTGTCTTGGGCATGGGACAGTCACCTAAGTGACTAGAACAGCTGCGAATCTCAAGACTCCCATGTGAGGTTTCCTCCTCATTGGTCTAATGCGATCCCTTCCACAACTCTGGTTGATCCCCTCCGCAGCTGCTTCTGGCTGTAAGACCTCCACCCGGAGCTGGCTGAGATCAGTATCCAACTGAATTAAAACCCAACCGGGGACTGCTTCCTAGAGACGTTGGCTGTAAAGACTACCTGTGTTGGAATACCGTTTAGATCATGATGGATTTCGGTCTTTACTGTTTTCTGTCAAGGTCCTCTACTAACTACTTCAACTACAAAATTGGGTAATTTCCCCTTGTAAAACTTTCCTTATGATTTCCATGGGTTAAAAATGGCAGGTTACTCAGTCCATATGCCAGGCACCCATCTGTAGCCTAGGATGCAATGGAGAAGTGGGGGGACGCTAGCATCCCTCCTACGGGGCCTTTCACAGCAGGCCTGCCTTCATGACAAGGCAGGATGGCGATCAGTAGCACTTTTCGTTTGAGGGGCGCCTCCAGTCGCTTTTGACACCTGGAACCTCTTACATACCTTGCACGGGAGTCACCAGGGAGTCAGGAAGCATTACTGGTAATGGACCTTCTCTCTTCTTCAGTGCCCAAGGATTCTCCCTTGGGATGCCTTTTATCCCACTGGAAACAATTCCGATTGCCAAAATTTAAAAGAGGATTGATCTCCTATAACACTACATGGTCTCCGTAGGATCTATCAGATTTCTTCTGTAGGAAACAGGGCAAATGGACAGAGGTACCCTCCTAGGTCCAGTCCTTTGGTGCTCTACACCAGGACCCCAAGCAAAGGACCTCCTGCAGAATGTGAACTCCCTCCCCATATACTGGATAATTATCTAACTAGGCCTCTGAATGAACCCAGGTTGCTGGAGGAAACAAAGGCTATCCCTGATGAAAGGGACACTGACTTTCTCTCTCACTGTTTATCCTAATAGATGTGGGGGCTTCTCCCTCATTTCCTGGGGTCAATGGCTATAATTAGAGCCAACTGTGGTTAGTCTACCTCAGAACAGGGACTTTAAGGAATATTCCCAAGCAGCTGCTGAAACCTGTTTCGGGGAAATTCCCTGTCTTCTCTGGGCTGACATGGACTGCATATTTCCACTTTGGTGGAAAAACAGAAAACAAACCAACCAACCACATGGCGACCGCTCATCTGCCCGACCTGACCAGGTTTAGAACCAGGAACCCTTTCTCTGCCTTCTGGCAGCACTTCACCCCTTCTGTCTCCCCCTTCTCCTGTTTCTGCACCATCTTGGGTGCGGCCTGCATAACTGGCTTCTTTCTAAAGCATCCTCCATGCCTCTGGTACCATTGGCTCCTCCTCCCCTCAATGTCAAGGAGCGAAGAACAGGACCCCCTGGACCTAACACCACCCACCACCAGCATCTCAGGTAAAAATTGAGAGTGGGTAATAAACTGATTGACTTTTAAAAGAGAATCCAGGTGGAACCTAATTCAGTATTTAAGCTAATTTAAGTTTGTTGGTCTAATTAAGATAGACATGTCTTTAGAGTTATCAGCATTAAATATGAAACTTTTATTCTACCAAGGTTTACTGAAGGTCAAATAGGCTCATGTTCTCTCTGTTGCAATTTGTCAGCAAAAAGATGACTTAAGATAATGGTTATTTTTGGGGTGTCTGGGTGGCTCAGTCGGTTAAGCGTCTGCCTTTCAGCTCAGGTCATGATCTCAGGGTCCTGGGATTGAGCCAGATGTCAGGGTCCCTGCTCAGCAGGGAGCGTGCTTCTCCCTCTCCCTCTGCTGCTTCCCGCTGTACGTGTTCATGCATGTGCGCGTGCTCGCTCTCTCTCAAATAAATAAATAAAATCTTCAAAAAAATAATGGTTAATTTTGTCTGTCTCAGAGTTTTCATGGGTAATTGTTAAGATAGCTTTCAAAGTCTTTAGTAACCTGAAACTTTCAAGTTTTGCTTGGATGAATAATGGGATTAAATTTGTTGGACATGTAGGTCTTTTCCAAATAAAGTGCTAAAACATTAATTACTGAGCATAGGTTTGTGCTTCTGACTTGCAGAGAAACAGAATATTTGAGTCTGCTGGAAAATATGCTTTGTGCTTAATTGATTCACACATTTGCCATCTAAAGAATTCTGGTGTAACAGTTTATAATCGGTTACTATTTAGTTTTCACTGGAGACTCAGGTTTCTAAGAGTTAAAATTCTGCTACATGTAATTAAGACTGATGGAAATAAGGGAAGCAACTCTGTATATAGGAAAGCTGGAGATATGTATGAAAGATATAAGAAATGAGAATACATTTTTTCTTGAAGGTAAAAGGTAATTTTGTCCTAAAATTAGACTGGTTGTTTGCAGAGAAATGACTTGGGACAAAGTCTAAATACAAAAGAAAGTTGTAGAAGGTTTGTGAAGGGAAATCTTTGGAAAGGAATTTTATATGCATTTAGGACAGGCTAAAGTTAAAATTAGTGCATTCTAAAAAGTACACTGTGGGGTGCCTGGGTGGCTTAGTCGGTTGGGTGGCTGGCTCTTGATTTCAGCTCAGGTCAGGATCTCAGCATTGTGAGACTGAGCCCTGCATCAGGCTCAGTGCTCAGCGGGGAGACAGCTTGAGGTTTTCTCTCTCTCCCTTCCCTCCCTCCACCACTCCCACCCTCTGCTTGTGCATCTCTTTCAAATAAATAAATAAATCTTTTTTAAAAAGTACACTGGTATAAGATTGAAAGTCTGCTTTTCTCTCTGTTCAAAAGTCAAAGCTTCCTTGGATTATTGGTCTGCTCTCAGAAGGAAAATGTAAACAAAGGTTTTTTACCCCCTTTGGTCTGTTTTGTCTTTATCAGGTCTTTGATTACTTAGTTAAAATTTCTCAATATTAAAAGAGCTAAGTTTTGCTAACAATTATATAACCCCACATATTTGCCTTTGGAATCTTTTATTGTCACCTTGGTTGAATAAATTTTTAGTTTTATAATAATCTGTAATCCTATTTAGGCATGTCCTCTACAACTTTCTGAGGGACTTAAACAAACTTCCCCAAGATTTAAATTGCAAATGAAGTCTTTTTGACCAACTGGGCTTGTTTATTCGGTCTGTGAAGTTACTTGAAAAGCACTGTCAAACAAACAATAATAAGCCTTAGGTTCCGTTTGGGTAAATGCTGTAACTATTCGAGATCCTATGCAATCCCTAAAGTTTTAATATGTTCTGGTATAAGGTCATCACTTGATATTGATTGTTGAAGTGCTGTGTGTCCCAGAAATACCCAGATTTCCTTGCCAGCTATGTTGTAACCTCTCATCAGATCTTTAACCATGTCCATTTTTGAGTCTTTTGTCATCTATAGTTATTCTTCTTATTCTCTTGTGAAACATATTTCATCTTCAAGGAGATTCAAGATAAAGGTCTTTTGACAATTGCAAGTATTCAGTATCTTTAAAATTATAAAACTAAAACTGACAAGAATTTCCAGAACTAAATTAGTTCCAGAACTAATTTCCCTAATGTTTGCTCTTCCAGATTAAGGAAACTTTCTCTCAAGAATTCCATGATATACAAAAATAAGATAAAATATTCCTCTGTGAACAAAATGAAGCCTTTAACTTTTCTCTCTGTCTGAACCCTCTGAAATTCAAAAGGTCTCAGTAAGCAGTCTTTCTTCCATGGCAATTCTAGTCATTTGCATAAATTCAATGAGAATCTGTTCAATCTAGACTTTTTATGAAAGTTCCAGCAAAGCAAATTTGAAAGATCTATGTGATCACTGTTCTTGCTGAGCTTATGTAAATAATTAGGCCAAGTTTGTTAAAACTGGACTTGTTTTTCTTTCTCTTTTTTTTAAGATTTTATTTTATTTATTTCAGAGAGAGAGAGGAGAGACAGAACACGCAGGCATGAGCAAGGGGAGGGGGAAGGGAAGAGGGAGAAGCAGACTCACCGCTGAGCAAGGAGCCTGACTCCAGGCTCAATCCCAGGACCCCAGCATCATGACCTGATAAACTGGACTTGTTTTTCAAATACACTTAGTCTTGATTTGCTATCAGATTAGAAATGAGGGTTTTTATAGAGAAAAAATGTTTCAATAACATCTTTGTAAATATTAAATTTTAATACTATTTCTTATAAACCAGATTAGATCCTGAATTCTTCTGGTTTCCTCAAACATTTGACTACAGAGTTCCAACTAAGGTTTCCAATCTACTTGGAACTCCATTTTCTTGGCTTAAAAGTCATTAAAAACTAAAACTGCCTTTTTCTTAAAAGTCCTGAAAACTGACGCTGGACAACTTGAGACAAACTTAAGAGAAATTACCACAATAACTCATGTATAGACAATCTTCATGCTTACTATTCTGTGGAGATAATGGATGGTCCCACTTTCCCTATGACTGAATTAGATGATGCACTTGGGGATGCCCTTATCTCCTGAGACAAGTCTCCCACTTGCCAGTGATTCCTTGTGATTAGGATATTGTTAAGGCTAGACTTCAGATAAAGAGGGCTTTTTGATGGTTTTATTCCTTAGTAATATGTATCTTAGAAGCCACCTCTATTGATGTAAATTTGCAAGTAGAGGCTTCCACCTTTAACTAAGCTTGCCATGCAGTCACCCACAAATTCAAAAGGTGGCCCTCTAAAACTGAACAGCCTTTGATATCCTGGCTGCAATTCAAGGAGGCCCAGAATTAGAGGCTGGCTCCTAACGGGACCCAATGGCTATGCGCCTCTATCTTGTGGCCATGGCTTCCCCCAGGCTGGATAGGCTGCTGTACTCTGGGTTTTGCTTGGATGCAAGGACACATTATTAAAGCCATTACCAAACCAGCCAACCATCCAAATTTAAAACAATGGTGGACGCGTTCTGGGTTTCATTGGTATGACCACCTAGCATCCATCTTTATTCCTTCTTTAGGACTGGGGGATGTCATTTGGCACATGGAAGCTCTTCATTGGTACACAGTCAAAGCCCTAAATGACACTCAAAATAGCATTTCTCTATTAAATACGGAAATAACATGAATGTGTAGAGCGATTCTATAGAATAGAATTGCATCAGATGTTTTAACTGCTGCACGAGGTGCTATCATAAAAACAGAATGTTGCATATACGGTCCAGATTACCACAAAAATATCTGTGGGTTTCTAACTGACATGAATACTCAAATTGGCGCTTTAAACGATCTCTCTCTTTCTTTAGTGATTGGTTAAAATTCCTGGACTGTAGGAAAATTATGGTCAACTATCACAGGCCTTTTATTCAGGCTTTTTCTTTCTCATTATAAGATTAACCTTATTTTGTGGTCTTTTCTGGTGTCTCCCTGCCTGGTGCCAAGGCTCCTTCACTGTCATACCCTCCAGCTGACAGACGATCCTTTCTACTCAAGGAGGCTCATCTATGTTGTCTATCTTGGACTGGCTGCCTCTGCCTTTGGTAACCCCTAAATATAATAATTCCCCAACTGACCAGTGTTGACCCATAGGTACATACATCTCTATGCCCCTATTTTGTAGGAAGAAGTTACAGAAGAGAAGACCTTCCATCCTCAGCAAACTTAAAGATTTAAGGGTCAAACTGTTCAGGGAGGAATGATGTGGGAAACAAAGGCAGAAGGAAATGTAGATAAAAGTAAATGTCCTTATAACCTGCAGCCCACTGACAAATACTTGAGGCAGGCAGAGAAAAACCTTCCTCCAGGAAACTCCCAACTGTCTCAATGCTACTGCTTTGCTAGAGGGAAAATCTACCTGAGCCTGATAATAACAAGATCTCCAGGATGCTGTGAGTCTTCAGCATATGAAATCCTTTTGGAACTTTCCTTAGCTTTACTTTCCCCAACCCCAAAGTATATAATCAGTTGCCCTTCACAATCCTGGAGCAGCAGGTCTTTCCGCCCAGGGGTCCTGACCCTGTGCTTTAATAAAATCACCTTTTTTTGCACCAAAGACCTCTCAAGAATTCTTTCTTAGCCATCAGCTCTGGACCCCAACAACACACTCCAAAAAACAACATCAAAAGTCTGATTTTCACAAGTTAACAAACAACATGACTCCCGAACAAATGTAAAATAAGATAGGTCAAAACTTCACTCACTAATTAATGAGGGAACCAGTGAGATGAAGCAGGTTCAAAAATCACTTTGAGGAACTGGCTGTGGCATTTTAGTAAAGGAATGTGAGAGTAAGACTAATAGGTCAGATACAAAACTGGTGAAAGTCTTACCGAGTAAGAAACAGGTAACCGCAAGCATTTTGTTTTTACCAGCTAGACACCATGTGCATAAACCTACATGTTACAGGTCACTTCATAGAGTGTGAACTCTTAATTAGTAAAGACCAAGTTCAAAAAATGCTAAAATCTAGGGCAGAGGTGGCAAGCTTTTTCAGTAAAAGGCCAAGATAAACGTGTTAGATTTTGTAGGCTGCTTCACACCTTTGTCACATATTCTTTTGTTGTTGTTTTTTTTTTTTTTAAAGATTTTATTTATTTATTCGACAGAGATAGAGACAGCCAGCGAGAGAGGGAACACAAGGGGGGAGTGGGAGAGGAAGAAGCAGGCTCACAGCAGAGGAGCCTGATGTGGGGCTCGATTCCCATAACGCCGGGATCACGCCCTGAGCTGAAGGCAGATGCTTAACCGCTGTGCCACCCAGGCGCCCCCCTTTTGTTGTTTTTATTTTTGTTTTTTATAAGCCTTTAAAAATAGAAAAACCATTGTTAGCTCAAGGGCCCTATGAAACTGGCCACAGGCTGGATTTGGCCCTTGGCCATGGTTTGGTGACCTTTGTTTAGAGAATGAGATCATTGGGTAGGCCTGTTAAACTGTTTTGGCATAACATTGCTCTTTTGGTCACATTTGCAAGTTTTAGGTAATTTGCTTAATACACAATCATCAAAACAAAGCTTGCCCAACTGAAATTATCCCTCTAACACCACCGCTGGGTGAAGCTTACTTTGGGAAACAGGATTACTTGCTCCCACGTTCCAAGACTGCCTGCCAGCAGTTCATATTAAACAAATTCCTAACCTTCGGTTCACTTCTTCTTTTCTACCTTGGAGATACATGAGGAGATCGGCATCCCTCTGCAGCCACATCACAAAGAATGCTGGGCTTGTTAAGAGCTTTTAAAGTTTACTTTTTCCCATCCGTTCATCTATTCCTTGTTTCGGTGAGTCTTCAGTAGCACATTTCCTAGGCCAGGTACTGTGCTAGGCACTGCTTCCGTAGCGAGCAAGCTAGGCACGTGACCTGCCCCCAGCAAGTACAGTCCAGCCGTGGAAATAATGAAACGAGTGAGTGCAATCAAGTGAAGTGTCACAATAGGATGACAGACATCCCCAGATTGTGGGATTATACTGTGTGGGGCTTGCATCACCTTCCATGGACTAAATGCAGTTAATGTTTGGTTTTACTGCTTAGAAGGAACAATGTATTAGGAATTATGGAAGGAAAGCTAATGTTTATTTAGCTACTTTGGTGTCTGTCACTGATTACAAGATTCTGACTCTTTCACTCCTTGATTTTGTTCCCAGTCCACATGTGTGGCAAAATAGTTCAAACAAGGATAAAAGTTAATTTTTCTCTCACGTAAAAAAAGTCTAGAGGTGGGCAGTGAAGGGCTGTTAAAGTGAACCCACAAACTCTTTAAGGGACCTGGGCTCCTATTATTGCAATGTTCCATCATCCCTAGGGTATGGTCCATCCTCAAGGTTTAATGTGGCTGCTGACATTCCAGTCATTACATCAATATTCCAGGTAGCAGGATGGTAAAAAGGATAAAGAAAGGGGGTACCCTCTTCCCTATAAGGAGACTTCCCAGAGGTTGCACACAATACTTCCATTTTTATGTCTTTGGACAAAATTTAGATACATAGCCACATCTAGCTGCAAAGGAAGAGGAATTTTCTCTCTTTTAGCTGGGTATCTGTGTGCCTAGTTAAAACTGAAGTTCTTCATTCTAAAGAAGAAAAGGAAGATGGATTAGGGGCAAATAGCAATCCCTACCATGTTGTGAAACACTACCCTGTGATTTGACAGTCATCAAGGCAATGCTTTCTTGTCATATTCTCTAAGCTAAAGAAAACTCTTTAGAGTGATACCTCCTGGTGCCTAACTTTACCATCAACTTACTCCAAATCTCATGATGTAGGGTGAGATTACTTCTGGGAAGGTTTTCTATACAGTGTACCATTTAACAATATTTTAGTTGCAAGTGTCAGAAAACCAAATTCCAACTACTGTAAAAAATATTCCAAAATCCTGGCATCATGGCTTTGCCATGGCTTGATTCAGAAGTCTGAAAAGTTTCCACATCTTGGCTCCACCTCTGCCATGTGGGCTCTATTTTCAGCCATATTCATTTTAGTTCTGGTGGGTCTGGATCCTTAGAAGAGCTAAGTACCCTCAAGAACCCTAACCTCACACCCTGCTGGCTCAAATCCACTGGCTACAAGAAAACCCATCTTTGCTGGCTCCTGCAAGGAGCCCGAGGTTCATGCTGATTGGTTCCCTTGACGAGACATCCCATGTCTCCCCTGACCAATCACTGTGGCCAGAGGGATGAGATGTGATTCACTCAGACCTGAGTCATAATGGTCCACCCTTGTAGCCAAGAGTGTCCCCCCTCCAGTCCAACCTGGGCTAAGAATGAGAGAGGAGTAGATCCCCAAAAGAAAATTGTGAGGACACAGAAAAAGCAGGGGAACAGAGACTGGAATTTTCCCTTCTGAGTTATCATCAACCTTTTAGTACTCCAAACAATGTTGCCAAGAACCCTTTTAGGAATGTACTGAATAAAAGAGAATTGTTAAGTTTCTTGCCCCTCGGGTCCTGTGAATCAAACTTATTGTAATTTTAAGAGCATCCAGTCTTTAAACAGATGAAAACCAAGGAAATGCTAGCTATGAAGGCATGTCTATAATTATGAGGGAGCAGATGGCAAGCTGAGGACAAAGCACAAGCTGACACCTTGCACCCCCCTACCCCACTCCTGGGTGGGACCTGTGTTGACACTCCTGGCTGTCCTAAAGCTAAGGGAAGCAAGAACAAATGGTTAATTTATAGAGAGTATAGTCCTGCAAGATAGGAGTCTCCCTCGGTTTATAAATGTCTTAGTGATTTACAAGAAAAAAGCATTCTTATCAATAACTTAACTTCCAGAAGGAAGCGTAGATAAAATTAAATGCCCTTGGGGTGCCTGGGTGGCTCAGTTGGTTGAGTGTCTGCCTTTGGCTCAGGTCATGATCCCAGGGGTCTGGAATTGAGCCCAGTGTCGGGCTCCCTGCTTGGTGGGGAGTCTGTTTCTCCCTCTCCCTCTGCTGTTCCCCTGCTCTGCTTGCTCTTTGTGTGTCAAATAAATAAAATCTTAAAAAAAAATTAAATGCCCTTATAATCTGCAGTCCATTGACAAATACTTGAGGAAGGCAGAGTATAATGTTCCTCCAGGAAGCTCCTGGACTGTCTTAACGTTAATGCCTGCTGGAGGGAAAAACCACCTTAACTTCACAATGGCAAGGCCTCCAGTGTCTCGCAGGTCCTCTTTAGCATATGAAAGTTCTTTTGAAAACCTCCCTTTTTCTTACCTCCCACAACTACCAAATATATAATGAGTCACCCCTCACAATCCTGGGGAAGCAGCTCTTTCTGCCCACGGGTCCTGTCCTTGTGCTTTAAGAAAACCCCATTTTGCATCAAAGATGTCTCAAGAATTCTCTCTTGATCGTTGGCTCTGGACCTCACCCCGCCAAACCTCACCTGTATTCCAAAACTATATCATATAATGTTGACTTTGACATCCTAGACACTTATTTATCTCCTTGTGTTTTCAGACAGGAACCAATTCGAACCATAGTAGCTGTCTGAAAAAAAAAACAAAGTTCTCAGGTTACGAACAACCTAACCTCTCTGGGTATTTGTGTATGGGTCAGTCACAGGAGTACTGGGTGTAAAGCTGCTGTTTCTGACTTTAGTCTTGCTGAGTGTCCAAGAGGAAATGCTCCACTTCTGGATGAATAAAGGACAAAGGGAACTTTTCAGGTAGGCTGTAGAATTTGGTTGATGAGATGGTTTGGTTTGGTTTTGTTTTTTTAAGTGTAGGTGCCACCTCGTGGGCGATAAGTACAACTACAGTGCCATCCTCTCCAAGAGCTGATGGGAGAGACCTACCTGCGGGGGTCTTTCAAAGACGGTGTTACAACACAACTGTACACTGGTTATGTCTGGCAGGCCATGCAATGAGGGAATCAAGAAGCCAGGGTCACATACCCCAAATAACTGAAAACAGGGACTCCAGCAAAAACTTATACACAAATGTTCACAGCAGTACTATTCGCAGTAGCCAAAAGGTGGAAACAATCCAAATGTCCATCACCAGATAAAAGGATAAACAGAATGTGGTCTATCCACATAATGGAATATATTCAACCATGAAAAGAAGTGAAGCACTGACACATGGTGCAACATAGACGAACCTCAAAGACATGAGGCTGAGAGAAAGAAGCCAGACACAGAAGGCCACATAGTGTAGGGTTCCATGTATATGAAATGTCAATATCCAGAACATGCAAGTCCATAGAGATGGAGAGTAGACTGGTGGTTACCAGAGGCTGGGGGTTGAGGAGTGACTACTTAATGGGTATGGGGTTTCCTTTCTGGGTGATAAAAGTGTTTTGGAAGTAGACAGTGATGATAGGTGCATGTCACTGTGAACATAACAAATGCCACGTAATTGTTTACCTTCAAATGGCCAATGTTATGTTATGTGAATTTCCCCTCAATTAAAAAAAATAAAGCAGCCAGAGTCACAGAGCTGTTTGGGGTAACTCGGGCAAGACACATAACCCCTATGGTTACCTCCAGCTCTGATTCCGCAATTTTGTGAATAAAAGGGATCTGATATTTATTGATTCATACTGATTTTATTAACCTTTTTTCAAAAGGAAATACACGTGGTAAAAAAAAAATCAGTGAAATATAAATCTGGCTCCCAATCTTGTGGCCCCAAGAAGAAGTATTTAAGGTGTACTGCTAAGTGCCAGGTGATGCTGCTACTGCCGCTCTGGGGCCGCATGTAATAGGGGAGGGACCAGAATTTCCTTCAGAAATATTTGTGTTTGATGCTTTCTGCCTCCTTTTTTTTTTTTTAAGATTTTATTTACTTATTTTACAGAGAGAGAGGGAACAAGCAGAGGGAGCAGCAGAGGGAGAGGGAGAAGCAGGCTCCCCGCTGAGCAGGGAGCCCTGCTTTTCGCTTTTTATTCTGTTTCAGACTTAACAGAAGTTTTAAGGATAGTACAAGAAGCTCCCATATACTTTTTACCCAGATTCAACCACATGTAGCAGTTTCCTTATTGGCTCTACCTCTCCTCCTCCCACTTCTCACCTCCTGTATATATTTCCCTTGTTACTGGACCTTCTAGGAGTAGCTTGCAGGCATCATGCCCATTTACCTCTTAATACTTTATTGTGTTTGGACTTTTACCTTGGATATTATCTTACATAACCACAGTTCAGTTATGTACTATTTGGGTAATTTAATTGGATACATATCAATACAATATTTATGGGAGCTTTTGACAATACCCTGGAAACATCGGAGGGTCAGGATTATCCTGGGGGAAGCAAGTGACAATTCTTGGTCCTGGTCTGCCTCCTTGGAGACTCATATACTAGCTATGAACCAGAAGAGGGCCCTCACCCAACCACACCGGCGCCTAAATCTCACACTTCCAGCTTCCAGAACCGTGAGAAATCATTTCCACTGTTTGTAAGCCACTTAGTCTGTGGCATTTCGTTATAGCAGCCGGAACAGACTAAGACAGCACCGGACCTTCACTCATTCCTGACTCCTGCTGACTCCTCTCTTTAATGCCATTGCCAGGGGTGGGGAAAGGATGTCAGCTCTGTATATTACCTGGGTATGGTACATGATGATGAAGATAAAAATGGAAAGTTTGACAGTTTATTTTTAAGCTACATTTGAGGTAACCTCTGTGTCTTATTTCTCAGCAGGAAAGTGGAAATCACGGCTGTCTAGGGAGATATCATAATTCTTTAGGAAGTGTGCTTTTTCCGAATCCACTTTTCCATTTGGGCTTCAAGAGGCTACCGAGTGAAGCTGTTGTTTAATAAATATAGAGTTTCAGAGTTGAGGAATGAGAAAGCTGTGGAGACTGATTGTACACCAATGTGAATATACTTAAATCTCCGGAACTGTACACTTAGAAATGGTTATGATGGTAAATTTTGTTATACATTTTTTATCACAGTAAGAAAATAATTTTTTTGAAAATGTTGCGAAGTGAGACATCTGAAAAGCTGTCCCAGGAGAGGGATGATGTTTCTGTGGCTCCCAAAGCAGAGACCCGGGCCATTGGCAAACAGTGAGGGAAGCCAGTGGGAGTCCTCTCGCAATGGGCAGAAAAGGCTGCATGAGGGATGGTTCAGACCAGGTCAAGGGAAGTGTTCCAGCAGGACGCTATGGAAATGCAGGGCAGTACCGTGAGTACAGAGTTGGCCTTGATGATTGCTAGGGTTCCTTCCAACTCTGAGAGGCTGAAGGATTGGAACTGAGTCAAATTCAGCAAATACTAGAATTTTCCATTCACAGACTGTAAAATCTTATTGTGATAGATTTGAAGAAAAGAAGTTTAGGTAAAAAACCACCACAACAACGTGTGCTTTTGCACTACGGGAGAATATAACCGAATACAACCTTTCTGGTAGGAATCCACTGTTAAAAATGTATCCAAGAAAACAACTGGACAAGTGTGAAAAGCACGTCATTGCTATTTGTAATAGCAGAAAACATCAAACAACTTAAATGTCCATTAAAAAAAAACAGTGGCCATTTGATGGCATTCAGAGGGACGAGGTGCCACCCTAAGCAAAAGGGAGATGTGTGGGGAAGGATGTGGGACAGGAAGTGCAGTGAGCCATGAATACTGCTCCTTTCTGCTTCTCTCCACAGCCTTCTCCTCTCTCTGCAGATGGTCTTTCCTCGCTTTAATATTCATGGGACAGACAATGAATGCCTCAGCCTGGACACCATGACCCTTTACTGGCTTAACGTTCCAGTCTCAATTCCCAGGAGCCTCCTGTGGGCCCGGCTTGGGTCCGATGCCCATTCCTGAGGCAGTCACCTGTGGCTGGAGGATGGGGTCCTACGGCACTCGCTTGTAGTTAGGCCCATCACCTAGGCAGAGGCTGTGGAGTGATGGGCGCTCTCAGGGTGTCTATATTCGCTCATCAGAGCGATCTAAGACCAGCTGGAAGCAATTGCATCACCAGGCAGCTTCGAAGCAATGCAGAATCCCAGGTTCCACCCCACACCCAAGAATCACTGGTCAGTATGTCTATTAAAGTTTGACAGACACTGGTTTATTACAAGAAAGGAAGGTTGGCTCTCAGGTTTGCTTATTTCCTTCCTTCCTTTCCTCCCTCCTTTCTTCAAACAATTTTATTGCTGTGTATTACACATACCATAGAGTTCACCTTTTTAAAGTGAATAATTCAAATTTTTTAGTATGTTCACATTACCACAGCTGATTGTAGAACACTTTCATTGTCCAAAAAAGAAACCCATATTCCTTGGCTTTCATCTCCCAATCCCCACCATCCCCCCAATCACCCTCCTCCCTGGAAATCACTAATCTACTTTGTCTCTAAAGATCTGCCTGTTGTGGACATTTCATATAAGTGGAGTCATACAGTATGTGACCTCTTCTGTCTGGCTTCTTCCACTTAGTGTAATTTTTTCAAGATTCATGCACAGTGTAGCACGTGTCGGTACTTCATGCCGTTGTATGGCCGAATACTATTCCAGCACAGGGACAGATCACATTTGGCCTATCTATTCATCTGCTGTTTCCACTTTTTGGCTATTATGAATCATGCTGCTAGAAACATTCATGCATAAGTTTTTGGGTGGACATATTTTCATTTCTCTTGGGTTAGACTTCCATTTTTGTAGGGAAAAAAAATCGCATCACAAACTCAGGTGTGACTGGGCCCTGCTGGGCAGCTTGTGATATCACCCAGTGCTAATCTCGAAACAGGACTCAGAACTGTGTAGAACTGCTCCAAAGCAAATACGTGCCTGAAAGCAAACCTTACTGAAGCTTCTCAGAGGGACAAGGTGGAGTGACACATCACACATGTTTGAACTACCAGCCCAGCCCTTTCCCACCCCAACACGCATCTTCCCATCAAGATCATCCCCTTCCCCTAGCTCAGGCCTTTCCTTTTCTCTGGTTCTTCACCCTCCATGGCCCTCCTCTTCCTCTCTCCCTGCACTCCCCTGCCTCATCTTTTTTTACCACACAGCAAAGCAGCTGGGTATGATCTGCTCCCTCTCACCCACCCCCGACCTCGGTCAGCAAATCAAGGGCCTTTCCTGGAGACTAGTGGCGGTGGTAACTGATAAATCATCCTCCCGTCACAAGCAACTCCAGTTCCTGCTGGTCTACACATCCCCGACTACCTCACAACAAGCACACATTTATAAGAGCATATAAAAACATCTGCAGTAGAGAAAATTGTGTGTGTCAATAAATCTTTACTTTCTTTTATACAATCCTTTGTTATTATGAGAAGCATTGCCTTTAACCAGAATGTTTAGTATCTTACTATTTTTTACTTGTTCTACTATGAGCATCTTTCATTTCGGGGCATATAATAGGCCTCTCGTCCAATGGCTACCCTATTACTTAATGTGTAAGTGTTTATAAGCTATTGAACAAGCCCCTACTAATGGATATTTAGGTAATATTACTTTTATAACCAGCAAACACAACAAGGAAAATTTAGTTTCGAAAAATCACAGTTAAAAAACGAAGACACCACCGCAACAGAAAACCAGTGGTTCCAGTGGTTTCTCCTGCTGATTCCCAGTTTGTTACTGGACCTTTCAAGTCACCTGGAGGAGGAGCCCCCCTGGAGTGTGAGGATTAGTGGGCCTCTGGGAATGTTATTGCTCCAAAACTGAGCAAAGCATTTCTGCTCTGATTGATGATGAGCTGTTCAACAGTCTCTAACTGCCCAGAGGGATTCCACGACTTGTTCAAACGAGCAGAGCTTGACTGCAATGGAGAATCAGCCATCCTTGGATCTCAAAACCCCACAACTCTTTAGCACTGAATCCTGGAGCTTCTCATTCATTTTACTTGCTCTGGCAAACATGCTATTGGTCCCTTCACTCACTACAATGTCTTAAATCATCAGTGCTGGTCCCTACCCCAGGTCTTCTCTGGAATGTTTACTCAGCTCATTGCCTTTAGGAGCTGGTATTCTCCTCCCAGTCCCAAGTGCACTTTGTACTTAGCCCAGACTTCTACGTGTTGCCTATATTATGCTGTACTTGATCTGTTTCCTTCTTTAGACTCTGAATTCTCTGAGTGGAGAGAGCAGAAGCTTGATAAATGTGTGTTACAATACCTGAAGTGATCTATTAAGAAACTGAATTGGGGTGCCACTGAAGGACTGCATTATTCCATATTCAGGAACATGGGCCTGGGACATGGAGGCATGGAAAATGGCCTCTCAAGGTTGAAGAGAGTGGCTGAGGGAGCACTCAAACCCTGCTAGTCAAAGGATGTCATAAACCAGCAGCATCGACCTCACTTGTGTACTTGTGTGAAACAGAGAATCTCAGGCCCCAGCTCAGGCAGAGTGAACCTGAATGTGCATTTGAATAAGATCCCCGGGGGATCTGTCTGCACCTTAAGGTTTTGGAAGTACTGTGCTAGAAGAGGTGTTGCCAGGCCTTCAGACCAACTGATTAATTCTCGTCCTGAGTAGGTGGGAAGACTTCTGGGGAAGGTGCAGTGGGTAGCACATTGCAGCAACCCTCGCCTCAGCCAGGTCATGGGGTGCGTGGGTGGGAAATGGGGCTATGGCACCAGAATCAGGCCTGTCCTCGGGTCCAGGATGACCTGCCTCTTAATGAGCAGGGTGATTCAGCCTGTTGCTGGGCACGCAGTAGGTCCTCAATAAATGTTTTTGTATAAATTACTGAATATTGGTTAAGCCTAGGTAACCTCTCTTAGTCTGTTTCCTCATCTGTAAGTGGGGATGACGACAGTCACTGTGCCCACCTCCCAGGGCTGCTAGGAGGTTAAATGAGGTAAGGTAGGTGAAGGTTACCCTAGAGGTGTTAGTTCCTATCACAGAATAGAGCTTGGGTTTCCGCAGAGTTTTTGGAAAGGAGGTAAGCTGTGTTTCCCCAAAAGCCAGCTGCTGTTACAGGTGCTATGCTAGGGGCAGGTAAATGCAAACTTGAGAGAAGGGCAGAGAAGGAAAGAGTTAACAAAGGAAGTTTCAGAGAAGGGCAGCAGGAAAGAGTTAACAAAGGCTGCTTCTGGTGGTGAGTTCATAGATTTCCACTGTCTGCATTAACTGCTGTACTGTTCAACTTTTTTTTTTTTTTTAAGATTTTATTTATTTGACAGAGCACGAGAGCACAAGCAGGAGGAGCTGCAGAGGGAGAAGGAGAGGGAAAAGCAGGGAGCCCCATATGGGGCTTGAGCCCAGGACCCTGGGATCATGACCTGAGCTGAAGGCAGACACCTAACTGACTGAGCCACCCAGGGGCCCTATATACTGTTCAACTCTTAAAAACTAATGACATACACAATGCTTCTGAAATCGGAAAAGAAACTCCAACTAGCGGGAAAAAAGGGGCAGGTAGGCTCTATGGTTTTTAACAGTCTTCTTGTCTCAAATCATCAAAAGTCCCCACTTGGAATGAGAGCTATCCCAAGCCACCACGGGAAAAGAAAGCGAACATGCTTGCCTGGCAATTACTCAAGCAGATTATCCAATAAGTGAGACGACTAAACATGTCAGACTCACAGGTTTACCACCCTTGCTCTAAGCACTTAGAAAATTCATCTAGTAGCTTGGGTCTGTTAATACTTTAAGTGGACCTTTAACTGTGTTATGAAATAATTCAGTTTGAAAAGGAAAGATCCTTTTGAGAGTAATGGGGCTAATTGTCATATTGGTTTTTTAATTAAGGTCAAATCACAGAACATAAAATTGACCACTAACTATTTTAAACTCTACAATTCAGTGGCATTCAGCACATTCTCAATGCTGTACGACTACTGCCTCCATCTAATCTCAAAACATTTTCATCACCCCAAAAGGGAACTCTCTATCAATGAAACAGTTACTCCCAGTTCCCTTCTCCACCCAGGCCCTGGCAACCACTGGTCTGCTTTTTGTCTCTGTGGGTTTGCCTATTCTGGAAATTTCATATGCATGATATCACACAATATGTGACCTTTTGTTCTGGCTTCTCTCGTTCAGCATGATGTCTTTCAGGTTTATCCACATGGTAGCACAAATCAGTGCCTCTTTCCTTTTTATGACTGAATAATATTCCATTATACGGATATACCACATTTTGTTCATCCGCTCACGTGTTGATAGACATCTGGGATGTTTCCACCTCTGGCCATTGTGAATGGTGCTGCTATGAACATTTGTTTACAAGTATTTGTTTGAATACCTATTTTTGATTCTTTGGGGTATACATCTAGGAGACAATTGCTGGAGCACATGGGAATTCTATGTTTAGCCTTCAGAGGAGCTGCCAAACTGTTTCCCACTGCTGTATATCATCTTACACACTCACCAGTATAAAAAGCATGAGACTATATGAGGGTTCCAGGTTCTCCACATCCTTGACAACCCTTGTCAAGCAGGGTCACTCTTCTGAAACTGATGAAGGGCACTTATGCATCAGAGAAAATGACACATGGTGTCATCTGACTGCGGGTTTTCATCCATCCACCCTTACATTTAACTCATCGAGCCCCTACAAGTATTTCTTTACCCACAGGGAGTTTGCTCTTAGTAAGTCACTCCTGCCCGTTGGGAGCTTGTGCCCTGGGGTAACCTGGGCATGACCTTTGCCACTGCCTTCCCCTGCATCCCCCACATCCAATCCATCACCAACTCCTGCTGATTCCACATGCAAAATACATCTCAGATCTGTTTACTTCTCCCTGAGGTCTGCTGCAATCATCCCAGTCCAGGTCAACATGACCTCTCACCTACATGCCTTTTCTTCTTTTTAACCACCTGTATCAGTTATCGATTGCTACAGAATAGATCTGACTACAAATGTGTCAGCTTCAAACCCACAATTTTTTTCCTTTAGTAATCTCTACACCTGGCGTGGGGCTCGGATTCACAACCTCACAGTAATCGAGGCGTTGGCTGGGGCTGCGGTCATCCCAGGGTGGGGGATCTACTTCCCAGCTCACTCGCATGGCTCTTGGCTCCACTCTGAGTCACCCTCTTTCATAAAAAGTAGCACATATGTGCAGCTGGGCAGCTCAGGTGGCTTCCTGCCAGAATCCTGGAGGTCTAAAGGCCTCTTTTCTGCCTGTACTGTCCTTTCTCCTTCAGTCCAAGAGTCCAAATATGACTCTTTCAAGAACTCTGTGGGCTTCCTGGGAACCTTACTGGGTGTTCACACCATTAGACTAAAGCCACATCCACAAATCCCCCTGAACAAAGTCCTCCTCTACTTTCTGTTTCTGCTGTGACTGCTGCGGGACGAAGACGTCAAGCATCCTAGAGGCTTATGTTTGATTGACAGGATTTGCGAGATGCACCGAGTCTCTGTACAGAATCTTTTCCATGACTGAACAGTCTTCTGAGGTACCACCTTTGATTGAGGTCTTCACAAACTATTACAGTCACACCTTCTACTTTACCTTTAGGCCATGCTATATTCCCCACCAAAGCCATATGTTGCAGCTCCACCCGCCACCATGATGCTATTTGGAGGTGGGGCCTTTGGGTCGTCATTAGGCTTAGATGAGGTCATGAGGATGAGGGTGTCATGATGGGATTAGTGTCCTTATAAGAAGAGACTTAAGGTGGCTTTCTCTCTACCATGTGAGGGACACATCAAGAGGGTGGCTGTCCGCAAGCCAGGAAGAAGGCCTTGCCAGGAATCAAATCTGTCCACATCTTGATGGACTTCAGCCTCCAGAACTGTGAGGAATAAATGTCTATTTTTAAGATGCCCAGTCTATGGTATTTTGTTAAGCAGCCCAAGCTGACAAAGACAGATTCTGGTACTGAGAAGTAAGGGTGCTGCCGTAACAAATACCTAAAAATGTGGAAGTGGCTTTGGAACCGGGTAATGGGGAGAGGCAAGAAGAGTTTAGGGGTGCATGCTAGAAATGTGGATGGGAAGGTCCATTTTGGTGAGGCCTTAGAGGAAAATGGGGAGCATGTTGTTGGACACTGAAGAAAGGGTGATCCTTATTGCAAAATGGCAAAGAACTTGGCTGAAACTGTGTCCTAGTGCGTTTGCAAGGCAGAACTTGTGAGCAATGAAACTGGATATTCAGCAGAGATTTCTAAGACGTATTTGAAGAGCAGCTTGTTTTCTCCCGACTGCTTATGATGAAATGTGAAAGGAAAGAGATGAGCCTAAGAAAAAATTGTTAAACCAAAAGAAACCAGAACTTAAGGATTTAGAAAATTCTCAGCCCGTCCATATTCCAAAGAATTAGAAAAGTGTGTTTGGAAGAGAACACTGAAGGATGTCATTGGACCATCACATGATGGAGATCATTGAATCATAGAAGCAGAAACACTGCTTGTTTTAACTGAAGGGAACCAAGACGGGAAGAAATGAAGGAAGGCTTCTGGACTTCTTAGATTCTACAAAACACGGCAACAAAGTTAAGTGGCTATGAATGTGCACTATTCAAAAAAAAAGAAGGATGATCCCAAAGGCAATTCAGAAATCATCAGGGCCAATGCCTTAGTTTCAACAGGCCAGAGAGGTTTCATCTGAGGCCTGGTGGCAGGGCCACCTCGTAGAGCCACGTGAGTGGGACTCGCCTGTCAAAGCTACAGGGGTAGGACTGCAACCCCAATGGGTCCAGAGGGCAGAATATCAAACCAAAGAGGATTATTCTCCAGCCTTAAAATCTAATGATATTTGCCTTACTAGGTTTTGGACTTGCTTGGGACCCATCACCCCTTTCCTCCTTCTGATTTCTCCCTTTTGGAATGGGAATGGCTATCCTATGCCTGTCCTACCACTATATTTTGGGAGCACATAACTTACCTGATTTCACAGAGGAATTTTGTTTCAAGATGAATCACATCTATACTCTCACCCACATTTGATTTAGATGATATTTAGGTTCTTTGGACATTGGAGCTGAGGTAGGAAAGTTAACTTTTGAGGCTGTTGAAACGGAATGAATGTATTTTGCATGCCAGGACATGAATTTGGGGGACCAGGTATTTTGTTATAGCAGCCCGAACAAAGACCACATTTTCCTTGCAGTACTCTGGGTTTGATCCTTGCTTGAAAGTCACTGCTAAATTTTAGCACTGGTTGCCATCTAGAGAGACTAAAATCTCAAAACTATCAAGTCCTGGCTCCTTCCTGTTTAATAATTTACTTCTCACATTTTACTACAAGGAGTGAGAAAAAAAACCAGGCAGCACCTTCTGCTTAGAAACTGCCTAATTAGGGGCGCCTGGGTAGCGCAGTCGTTAAGCGTCTGCCTTCGGCTCAGGGCGTGATCCTGGCGTTCTGGGATCGAGTCACATCAGGCTCCTCCGCTGGGAGCCTGCTTCTTCCTCTCCCACTCCCCTGCTGTGTTCCCTCTCTCGATGGCTGTCTCTCTGTCACATAAATAAATAAAATCTTTAAAAAAAAAAAGAAGCTGCCTAATTAGATCACGCACTTCATTGGGAACACTCTCCCTTTCCACATAATTGCTGAAGACAGTGTTGCTATAAACCCTGTGTTACTTCATAACCAGGATCCTCTTTCCTCCAGTTTCCAATAACACATTCCTTACTTCCTTTTGAGGCCTCACTGACAGCATCTTTAAAGTGCAGATATTTTTTTATGATTTATTTGAGAGAGCGAGCGAGCGCACGCACGAGCGGGGTGAGGGGCAGAGGGAGAAGCAGGTTCTCTGCTGAGCAGGGAGCCAGATGCGGGGCTCGATCCCGGGATTCTGGGATCATGACCCGAGCTGAAGGAGCCACTAAAGTGCCCCCAAAGTCCAGGTCTCTACTAAGTTTGTTCAAGATAATGTAGGCTTTCTCTAATGCACTCCTCAAAATCTTTCCAGCCTCTGTCCACTGCCTGGTTCTAAGCCACTCGCACATTTTAGGTAGCTGTTAGGGCAGCATCCCACTTTCAGGCACCAAAATCTGTATTAGTTTATCTTTGGTGCATGACAAATTACCCCCAAATTCAGTGCCCTAAAACCACCTGTTATCTCAGTTTCTGTGGGTCAGGAATTTGGGCACAGTTTAGCTGGGTGCCTCTTCCTGGCACAGAAGGCTGCAATCATCTCAAGGCTCAACTGGGGGAGGATCCATTCTAAGGTCATTTATGTGGCCTTCGGCAGGTCTCAGGTTCTTACTGGCAGTTGGCAAGAGACATTAGTTCCTTGACAGGTGGGCCCTCTACTAGGCAACTACAGTGGGCTGATTAGTATCCTCCCCTCCAAATTCATGTACATATGGAACCTCAGAACGTGACCTTATTTAGAAACAGTGTCTTTGCAAATGTAATTAAGATAAAATCATACTGGATTAGGGTGGGCCCTAAATACAATGATAGTGTCTTCATAAGAGGAGAAGACACCGAGAAGAAGGCCATGTGAAGACAGAGGCAGAGACTGGAGTAATGCACTCCTTTCGCCCAAGGAATGCTGAGGACTGCTGGGAGCCACCAGAAGCTCGAAGAGGTAAGCAAGGATTCTCCCCTAGAGCTTTCAGAGGGAGCACAGCCCTGCTAACACATGGATTTCAGACTCCGGGCTTCCAGAATTGTGAGAAAATAAAATTTCTGTTGTTTTAAGTCACCCAGTTTATGGTAATTTATTATGGCAGCCCCCAGGAAACTAACAAAGAACCTCACATTTGAGCTGGCTTCCTTCAGAGCAAATGACGAAGAGAGTAAGAGAGGGTGCCCAAGATGGAAGACAAAGCCTTTCTGTAATGTAACTTGAGACATGACATCTCTCATTAGAAGCAAGTCCCTAGGATTAGCCCACAAGCAGGGTGAGGGGATTACACAAGATCATGAATACCCAGAAGTGGGCATCACTGATGGCTACCTTAGAGGCTGCCTGCCACAGCCACCCCCCAGCAAAAAACGGAGGAAACTTCTCCTTCCTCTGGGCTCTGCCTTCTCCATTCATTGATTCCTTCAGCAAATATTTATTAAACACCTGCAGTGGGCTAAGTCTTGAGGATGTGGCCACTAATACAGGTAAGATTCTTTCCCTTGAGATTAATATTTATAGTCTAGTTGGGGAGAGAACACTAAAGACTAACAAACAATAAATGCATAAATAAAAGCTGTGATAAGTACAAGAAAGTAAGTTATGAGACAATAGGAATATCTGACTTAGATTGGGGATAAGAATTAGACATGTCTTTCTGATAAAAATTTTTAAGATTTTATTTATTTATTTTTTTTATTTATTTTTTTTTTTAAAGATTTTATTTATTCGACAGAGATAGAGACAGCCAGCGAGAGAGGGAACACAAGCAGGGGGAGTGGGAGAGGAAGAAGCAGGCTCATAGCAGAGGAGCCTGATGTGGGGCTCGATCCCATAACGCCAGGATCACGCCCTGAGCCGAAGGCAGACGCTTAACCGCTGTGCCACCCAGGCGCCCCTTAAGATTTTATTTTTTATTTATTTGAGAGATAGAGTGTGTGAGCTAGAGGGACAGAATCTCAAGCAAACTGCACTGAGCCTAAAGCCTAACATGGAGCTCCATCCCATGACCCTGAGATCATGACCTGAGGCGAAACCGAGAGTTGACCATTCAACTGACTGAGCCATCCCGGTGCCCCTAACATGGTATCTAGAGTGTGGTTGAAGAACATGTAGAAATTAGGCTCTGGGTGTGTGTGTGTGTGTGTGTGTGTGTGTGTGTGTGTGTGTGTTGGGAGGGGAGATTGTTTCTAGGTAGAGGGAAAGCACATGCAGACAACAGCCAATAAGTTGAGCTGCCAGACTCAGTGTACACTGAGTTCTTCATCTCTGCATTTCTATTACATAACACAGTGCCTGGCACGGAGAGGCACCTGATAAATTATTATGGAATCAGTGAATGAATAAATCTGACACACCTTTTATTTCCTGTTATAGATAATGTCAATTCATCTAGAAATTTTCTCCCAAAATTCACTGCTGGATCACTACTCTTATTTGTATTAGATAGCACAGGCAAAGTTGCTATTACAAAAAGACTCAAATACATAAAAGCTCAAAACAACAAAGGTTTATTTTTTTTCTCATATAACAGTGCTGGGTGGATATATAAGTCAATGGAGCAGAGGTTCTCCTCTACTCAGGAATCTTCCATCTTGAAGCCTTGCCTTCTCCAGAACCTTCTTATCATCGTCCAGCTGGCAGAGTAAGTAAGAGCACCTGTTGACAAATTTTCTGGGCCGAGCCTGGAAACTGTGCACATCTCTTCTGTTCACTTTCCGTAGGAAAGCATAGGCACATGGCCACACCTACTTTAAGGGGACTGAGGAATGTACTGTAGGTATATGGCCAACAAAGAGGACAACTACATCTGCACCACAACGTATATCCAGTTACTTGACTTATCCTCTGGTATATCACACAAAATCCTCAAATTATTCTCGACAGAAAAAAACCGTGAATTCCCCACCTTCACCTGCATCAAGTCCTTCAGTCACTGGATGGCATCATCATCCCTCCAGTTGCTGAAGCCAGACTCAGCGAAGTTACTCCTGACTCATTTCTTATTCTTACTTTCCACATGGAATCCTTCAGGAAATACTGTTAACTCTACTCCCAAAACATATCATAAATCTATCTACCCCATCTTTGCTGCCACTGCCTTGTTCAAGCATCAGAATCATCTCTCATTTGGATTATTCCAATAGCCTCTTAACAGCTCACCAGTCTCCTATCTTGTTTGCTCATATTTCTCTGTCTAGCAGAATGATCTTTCAAAACATAACTTTGATCGCATCACTCTTTGGTTTAAAACCTTCCGATGACACAGAAAAAAATCTAAAGTCATTTCCATGACCCTAGGGTGTATGATACAGCCCCTGTCCACCTCTCCAACCACATTCTTTGTCATTTTCTCTTTCTACTTGCTCTGCTCCAGCTACAATGAACATTCTGCCGCTCCTTGAACATACTTAGCTTATTTCCACTTTAAGATTTTTGCACCTGCTGTTCCATCCGCCCAGATATCTCCTCCTCAGATTTCCAACAGTCAGCTCCTTCTCATTCCTCAGAGGTCTCAGCCTCAGTGTTACCTCCTGGGAAACCTTCCCTGATCATCTGCTAAGAAAAATCCCTACATCCAGTTATTCTCTTATCTCAGCATCCTGTTCACGTTCTTCTTAGCATCTACAAACTCCATGTTTCCCTCTGCTTATTTGCTTCTTAGCTTTCCTGAAAGTAAGATCCACTGAGTAGGTACCGACTCTTGTTCCTATTGTTTCCCAAGTGTTAAGTAGGCCTGGCACACGGTGGTGCTCGGTACGTAACTGAACGAACGAAGATCCACCAACAGCTCGTACAAGGTCCTTGGATAGGTAGTTGGTGTAGTGGAAGGAGCACACACGTGGGTTCCAATTGACTTGCCCACTTCTCAGCTATGCCCAAGAGTTGGGTTCTCAGAGCCTCAATTACCTAACCTGGGAACGCGGAGATAAGAACATACTTACCTCGCAGCGCCAAATGCCTGCTTTGTATAGCAGAAAGAACCTGATGGGGCAAAAGAGCCTCACGTAAAATTAACCCTCCGAATACACAACTATTACTACTATTATTACATACAACTCTGTTCTCTTACCGCTGCACCCGCCCGGGACTTCCGTTTCCTCTTCTTCATCACGAGTTGAAACCTCCGGCTCCTTCGCGCAGGCTGTTTCTGGCGAAACGAAACTCCTCCTCGGCGCCGGCGAGAAAAGAAGGGGCCCGAACGCCACTCAGTCAGGTGCAATTCTCCAGTGGATCCGCCCCGTCGGGGGGCGGGGGGGGGCCGACACGTTACGTCATCAGCGCAGCGCCAGCGCTGCGGAGGGCCCCGGGGCCTGTGCCGAGTGCGGCGCAGCTTGGGGAGGCCCTGGCGGAGGCCTGCAAATCAACTGCGTGGTTTGGGGGACCTCGGAAACCCCAGCGGACAGCGGCGAGGGGCGCGTGGAGCCGTGGGGGCAAGGAGTCGGGCGGCAGGAGGGGCGGCCCGGAGCTCAGGCGGGACAGAGCGCCGGCGGGCGGGCGGCCGGCGGGGCTGCCCGGCGCGGGTGTCCCGGCGATGTGTGGCGCTGAAGCGGCATCGGGAGCAGCAGCGGCGGCGGGCTCGGCCTCGGCTTCGCAGCGGTGCCGGCGGCGGAGACGGAGGCGCAGGTTCCTCATTAGGACCTGGCGAGCCCAGGCCTAATTGGCGGCCCAGCGAAGCCTCTGCTTAGGGCCCCGGACGGGGACCCGACCCGCCTCGCCCTGCCCCGGGAGCCTGCCTCCCCGGCCGGGGATGAAGCCAGGAGGCGGCCGCGCGGGGCGCAGCACAAAGGCTTGTCCCTGGGGGCCGCCGCCGCCAGCCTAGAGCCGCCCGCCGAAGCGGAGCCGGCGCCGGGGCCCTCATCCCCGCTGGCCCCTGGGGGCGGCTGCTGCGGGTCTCCCCGAGGCCCAGGGGCCCGAGCGCCGAGCCCCTTGCTCCCTCGGCTACGGTGGGACCGGGCAGCTGCGCAGCCTCCGCCGCTCCCGGCCGTAGAGGCCCTACGGAGCATGTCCGAGGAGAGCGACATGGAGAAAGCCATCAAGGTAAGGGGGAGATGCCCCCTTCCTCCCCGCTTTGTCCCTGTGGCATTCCTCTGGGCTCAGCCTCAGAAAGCGGAGAGAACTTGGAGTGAGAGATTCCAGCGACTCCGGGTTTCGGTCTTCCCAGATTCCGTGGACTGCGTTTTACAGCCCTGGGGCGAATGGTTTGTGTATGTGTAGGGAGGGATGTCCGACTCCCTCTGACTTCCCTGATTAAAGTAGGGATGTGATTTGTGCTCATCTAAAACGGAAGGTGAGTGGCGTGGAGATACTTGATATGAGTGGGACGGAGGGGGCCCTACGACTCCACTTTCAGTCACTCCCCAGGTGCCGCCAGTATATGTTTCCGGATGATCTGCAACAGTACTTGGAGAGTTGGACTTTACCCATCGCTCTCTGTTTGAAACCAGCCTCCTGGAAACCTGCAGTTTCAAAAGGGGTGGCTCGCCTTCTCAAAAAATCTGTCTTTTGGCACATATTGTTCTTACTTTTGCGTATGTTTCCTCACCTTTTCCTCTTTCCTCTCCTCCTAGGGAGCATTTAATTTATTGAGGAAGAGCTCATGGTGTTCTGTGACTTACTGCCACTGTTACCAACAACAGCAACAACAACAAAGCAAATATGTGTGTTCTAAAATGACCCAAATAAAGTGAAAAGTTTTCAAAAATCTGCTTTTTACTCTTTTTTTTTTTTTAACAGGCAAACGTTGAGGTACTAATAGTCAGAAAGTCATTTAGCTGTAGCTAGGAAATTAGAGTCTTAAAGTTCGATATGTATTATTTACTTATTTTGCAGTATTAAGTCAGTCCATTTAAGAATTTCATTTTCTCTTGAGGGACAGGCATCCATTTGGCAACTTGGTTATTTTCCCCTTCGAGCACAGTTAAGAAGTTACACTTCTAATAATTTTTTGTGTAGCAAAGTTTATAGACATTATCAGTCATTCCAAAGAAACTTCACCTTTTAAAGGAGGCATGAAAATATACATACACGTTAAGGAAGATCAAATTTTAAATAATAGAAATAAAGGTTCTAAAAGACTGTATTTTTTCTTTTGGTTTGGATTTTATTGGTACAGGGTCATGAGTTGTTACCTAAAGTTATATGACTGGGTTGTGAATCAAGTAATGTACTTTTTTTTTTGGTTTGTTTGTTTTTTTACCAGGTGCTGTCTTAGGCACTGGTGGTGCAAAGCCAACCTCCCAGATGTCCCTGCTCTCAAGGAGCTTATATTCTAGATGGTGGAGTTAGGTAATAAACATTGCTGGGTGCTTAAAATTAAGTATAAAAAGGGTGGGGAGTACTATTTTAGGAAACGTAGTCAGGGAAGGCCTCTCTGAAGAGGTGACATTTGTGTAGAGGTCTGAAAGGGATGAGGGAGCAAACCTCCACTGTCTCAGAGAAGAGTATTACAGGCAGTAGGAATAGCAGATAGGTTCTGAGGTAGGTACAAGTCTTGTGTGATCCAGGAACAGCAAAGTGAATGCAGTGGGTCAGTGTAGATTATGTTTTAGGGAGGTAATGGGAAACTAGAGCACATAGGGACTTGTAGACCATCGTAGGGACTTCAGCTTTGGACTTGAGTAGCAGAGGAACGCTAGGGAGTTTTGAACAGAAGAGGGACAGAGTTCTAGAGGGTAAATATATAAATGGGAAGCAATGTTACATAGTGATTACCCTAGTTTCTCTAGGTAGACTGATGGGTTAAAATCTCAGCCTTGCCATTCATTAGCAGTGTCCTTGAGTAAGTCACTTCACTTCTCTGTCCCTTACTTTCCCCACTCATAGAAAGGAGATAAAAACACTCCACAGCTCATTGGGTTTTTGAGGATTTAATGAACAACTGTATCTAAATGTGCTTACAAAAATACCTAACATTTAGTAGGAACCTGATGAATGATAGTTCATAGCTGAAGAGTCATTTAAGAAAGTCATAATTTCTTCACTTGGTCACTATTGCCCATTCTGACTTTCTTGAATTTTTTTTAGCTTTTCTTCATGTACTTGACAGGTCATTGGTGAGTCTGCCTACTAGTTTGAGTGTGTCCAACGAATACAAATAAGTGAAGTTGAAAATATCTGATTGACAGCCACTACTGACTAGGATATACTCCCTTGGAAGCAAGCCAGCATCACATCAAATAAAACTTCTGCTCTATGGCATTGTGTTGTATTCATTGTTTTGCTTTCTTGAGGATATCCCTCAATGGTGAAGTCTGAGACCAGTGGATTTCAGCTGGAAAAGCTGTTTTCCTGGGCTCTGATCAGAACATTTAAACCTCTGCTGCCTGACTACCTAAGAGCAGTCTGATTAGACTTTAACATCTCATCCTATTACTCTTCAAAATAATTAGGATAAGGCCAAGGCAACAACCATAGGCTCTGTCTTCTCATTTCTGTCTCTTCTCCCATAGCCCCATGACTTCACTGTTCCTAAGGCACTTAGGTAAACCTGGAGAAAGAGCATTTGGGGATTAGGGATTGCTTATGTATTTGCCTTCTATTGTATATGGCAAAGTTCTTTTTTTTTTTTTTTTTTAAAGATTTTATTTATTTATTTGACAGATAGAGACAGCCAGCGAGAGAGGGAACACAAGCAGGGGGAGTGGGAGAGGAAGAAGCAGGCTCATAGCGGAGGAGCCTGATGTGGGGCTCGATCCTATAATGCTGGGATCACGCCCTGAGCTGAAGGCAGACGCTTAACCGCTGTGCCACTCAGGCGCCCGGCAAAGTTCTTAATATTTGATGAACTTAGTGAAAATTCATTTCCTTAGTTGTAAAAATAGTGTTTAAATGCAGTATGATTTACATACCATGAGTGTGTAGTTCAAGAATTTTTAGTAAGTTTACAGAGTTGTGCAACTTTCATCACAATCCACTTTTAGAATAGATCCATCCCGGGGCACCTGGGTGGTTCAGTGGGTAGGGTGTCTGACTCCGTTTTGGCTCAGGTTGTGATCTCACCTGTGAGATCAAGCCCCACATTGGTCTCCGTGCTGGGTGTGGAGCCTGTTTGAGATTCTCTCCCTCTCTCTGCCCCCCCCAAACCCCATCACATTCTCTCTCTCAAATGGATAAAATCTTTTTTAAAAAGAATATTTGGGGGCGCCTGGGTGGCACCGCGGTTAAGCGTCTGCCTTCGGCTCAGGGCGTGATCCCGGCGTTGTGGGATCGAGCCCCACATCAGGCTCCTGTGCTGTGAGCCTGCTTCTTCCTCTCCCACTCTCCCTGCTTGTGTTCCCTCTCTCACTGGCTGTCTCTATCTCTGTCAAGTAAATAAATAAAATCTTTAAAAAAAAAATAAAAATAAAAAAAAAAAATAAAAAGAATATTTGTATCCTCCCTAGAAAGTTCCTTTCACCTCTTTGTAGTCAGCCTCTACTCCCACTCCCCACTCCAGATGATCACTGATCTACTTTTGCCACTAGTTTTGTCTCTAGAAATTCCAAATTAATGGAATTGTATAATACATAGTCTTACGTATTTGGCTTCTTTTACTTAACAATACTTTTGAGGTTCATCCATGTTAGTGCATATATTAGGAGTTTATTTCTTTTTTACTGTTGAGTAATCTTTTTATTGTTTATTCATCCCCAGTTGATGGACATTTAGATTGTTTCCAGTTTTAGCTAATATGAACAAAATGATAAATAAAACTTGCTTATACAAGTTTTTGTGTAAATATTTGTTTTAATTTCTTCTGGGTAAATACCTAGGTATGGAATTACTGGGTGGCATGGTAAGTTTATGTTTAACTTTTTAAGAAACTGTTAAACTTTTCCGGATTAGCTTTATCATTATTCATTCCCACCTGTAGTATTTGAGGGGTCTGTTGTTTTTTGTTTTTGTCTTTGTTTTTATTTTTGTTTTTGTTTCCCGCCTGACAGATATTTGGTATTGTTAATCTTTCTATTTTAGCCATCCTAGTGGTTGTATAGTGGTTCTGATTATGATTTTAATGTGCATTTCACTAATGACTACTATTGTTGGTCAACTTTCCATGTGCTTATTTGCCATTTGTGTATCTTTTCTGGTGAAATGTCTATTCAAATCATTTGCCCATTTTTAAATTGGGTTATTTGTCTTATTGAGTTGTAAGGGTTCTTTATATACTCTGAGTAAAAACTAATTCTAATGCCATTGAGCATCTTTTCATGTGTTTGCCATTCACGCAATTTTTTTTCCCCTGGTATTTAACTGTATTAAAATCTTTTACTCATTTTTAAATTGAGTTGTCTTATTATTGAGTTGTAAGAGTTCTCTCTAAACTCTGAATAAAAGTGATTTATCAGACATACGATCAGCAAATATTTTTCTCAGTCTGTGGCTTATCTTTTCACTTTTAATGGTTTTAATTTTGATGAAGTCCAGTTTATCTTTTTTTCTTTTTCTTATGGATTGTGCTTATGGTGTCAGAGCTAAGAAATCTTTGCCTAATCTCAGGTTACAAGAATTTTCAACTATATTTTCTTCTAAAAGTTTTACAATTTTTAGTCCATTTGGAATTAACTTTTGTTTGTGGTGTTACATAAAGGTCTAAGGTTTTGTTTTGTTTGTTTGTCGTTTATATGGATATCCAGTTGTTCCAGGACAACTTGTTGAAAACACTGTCTTTTGCCCATTGAATTACTTTGGTTACCTTTTTTGAGAATCAGTTGATCATAAGTGAGTGAGTTTATTTCTGGATTCTCTGTTCTGTTCTGTTGATCGATATGACTGTCCTTATGCTAGTATTATACTTAATTTGATTACTGAAGCTTTATAGTAAATTTTCAAAATTGGGTAGTGTGAGAACAAACTTGGTTTCTCTTTTTCAAAATTAAGTTGGCTCTTCAGGTTCTTTGTATTTTCAAATAAATTTTAGAATCAGCTTGTCCGTTTCTACAAAAAAGTTTTCTGGGATTTTGACAGGGGTTCCATTGAATCTATAGGTCAATTTGGGGACAGTTGCCATCTTAACAACATTGTCTTCTAATCCATGAACATGGTATAACTGTCCATTTCATTAGGGCTTCTCCTGTTTCTCTTAGCAATGTATTTGTAGTTTTCAGTGTATGGATCTTGTACCCTTTAATAAATTTATTCCTCATATTTTATTCTTTATGATGCTATTAAGGATTATTTGATTTCAGGGGCACCTGGGTGGCACAGCGGTTGAGCGTCTGTCTTCAGCTCAGGGCGTGATCCTGGCATTATGGGATCGAGCCCCACATCAGGCTCTTCTGCTATGAGCCTGCTTCTTCCTCTCCCACTCCCCCTGCTTGTGTTCCCTCTCTCGCTGGCTGTCTCTATCTCTGTCAAATAAATAAATAAAATTTTTTTTTAAAAAAAGAATTATTTGATTTCATTCTCTGGATTGTTTGTCACTAGTGGATAGAAATACAGTTCATTTCTGTATTTTAATAATGCGTTTTGCACCCTTAGCACATTTGCTGTGTTCTAGGTTTTTGTTGTTGTTGTTTGTAGGTTCTTTAGGATTTTCTGTGTATAAATCATGTCTTCAGCGAATAAATACCGTTTTACTTCTTCCTTTACAGGAAATATGCTCTTAATTTTGTTTTTTTGTCTTATTCCATGGGTAGAACCTCAGGTACAGTGTTGAATGAAAGTGGCAAAAGTGGACATCTTGCCTTGTTCCTGATCTCAGGGGGAAAGCATTAAAGACTTATCACTAAGTAAGTGGTTTTGTAGATGTCCTTTGTTCAGTTGAGGAGCTTCCTTCTATTCCTTGTTTGCTGAGAGTTTTTATCAGGAATAGGTATTGAATTTTTGTTAATGCTTTCTCTTCACCTATTGATAGTTTTTGTTCTTTATTCTTAATGATGCATATAGTAACATTAATTGATTTTCAGATATTAAACCAATCTTGCATTCTTGGTGTAAACCCCACTTAGTCTGATGTAAAATTATTCGTGTATATTTCTGTATTCAGTTTGCTAATAATTTTGGTGAGGATTTTTGCATCTGTATTCATGAGAGATATAGGTCTATAGTTTTCTTGTGATGCTTTTGTCTAGCTTTGGTATGAGGATAATACATGCCTCAGAATGAGTTGGGAAGTATACCCTCCTTTATTTTCTGGAAGAATTTGTGTGGAGGGTTGGTATTATTTCATTCACTAAGTCAATAGTTCTCAATAGGGGGCAATTTTTGTCTCTTATAAGACATTTGGGAGTGTTTGGAGACATTATGGTTATTCAATGCAGATAGGGGATGCTTCTGGCACCTAGCAGGTAGAGGCCGGGAATGTTCCTGAACATCTTAATTCACAGGACAATCTCACAACAAAGAACTATCTGCTTCAAAATGTCAGTGTTGCTGAGATTGAGAAACTGCACTTTAAACGATTTGGTAGAAGTTACTACCAAAACTGTGGGCCTAGGCTTTGCTTCGTGGGAAGATTTTTTTGTTGTTATTAATTCACTTTCTTGTTACAGATTTATTCAGTGTTTCTATTTCTTCATGAGTGAGTTTTAGTAATTTATGTCTTCCTAGAATTTATCCATTTCATCTAGTGGTCTAATTTCTTGCTATAAAGTTGTTTATGGTGATCCTTTATAATGCTTTGAGTCCTGTAAGGACAGTTGTGATGTCCCCTCTTTCATTTCTAATATTAACAATTTGTGTTTTTTCTCTTTTCAGTCTAGCTGAAGGTTTGTTAATTTTGTTATCTTGAAGAATCAACTTTTGGTTTTGAATATTCAGTCTTCTATTTTATTGTTTTCTGCCCTAGTTTTTATTATTTCTGCTAGCTTTGAGTTTATTTCTTTTTTCTCTAGTTTTTCAAGGTAGAAACTTAGGTTATTGACTTGTAATCTTTCTTATGTAGGGATTTATGGATAAATTTACATCTAAACACCACTTTAACTACACATCATAAATTTTATCATATAGTCCCCTTATAGCCACAATTTTGCTTTCTGTGGTTTTAGTTACCCATGGTTAACCGTGGTCTAGAAGCAGATGATCCTTCTAAATCATCAGAAGGCCATTAGTAGCCTAATGCCTTGTCACAAGACCTATGTCATTCACCTCATTACATAGGGACTTTGTCATCTCACATCACAAGAAGAGGAAGGGTGAGTGTGGTACAAAAAAATATTTGTGTGGGGGCGCCTGGATGGCTCAGGTGGTTAAACGTCTGCCTTCTGCTCTGGTCATGATCCCGGGGTCCTGGGATCGAGCCCACATTGGGCCAGGGAGCCTGCTTCTCCCTCTCCCTCTGCTGTTCCGCCTGCTTATGCTCTCTCGCTCTGTCAAATAAATAAAAATCTTAAAAGAAAAAAAAAGATACTGTGTTAGAGAGATCACATTCACATAACTTTTATTACGGTATATTTTTATAATTGTTCTATTTTATTATTAATTATTAGCCTCTTACCTGTGCCTAATTTATAAATTATAATGTTAAGTTATATAAATTTTAAATTATTAAACTTTATCATAGGTATGCATGTGCAGGAAAAACATAGTGTATATAAGATTTGGTACCAGCTCTGATTTCAGGCATTCCTTGGGAGTCTTGGAATGTACCCCACGCAGACAAGGTGGGACAACTGTATCGTGTTTTTATTTAATTCAGATCAAAATATTTTCTAGTTTCCCTGTATTTTTTCTTTGACCCACTGATTATTTAGAAGTATTACGTAATTTTAAAATTTTTGTTGGTTTCTAGCTTAATTGATTTCTAGCTTAATTCCATTATGTTTGAAGAACTTTATATAATTTCAGTCTTTAAAAATTTATTGAGACTGGGATCCAGCATATGATTTATCCTGAAGAATATTCCATGTGTACTTGGGAAGAATGTGTATTCTCCTGTTGTTGGATGCAGTGTTGTATAGATGTCAGGTCAAGTTGGTTGACAGTGTTATCTCTACATCTTGCTGATTTTCTGTTTAGCTTTTCTATTATTGAGAGTGGCGGTATTGGAATCTCCAACTATTATTTTTGAATTATCTATTTTTCTCCTATATTCTTTCAATTTTTGCTTCATGTATTTTTGGACTCTGTTGTTAGGTGCCTGTGTATGTTTATAATCATCATATCTTCCTATTGAATTGACCTTTTCATCCTTATAAAAAGTGTCTCTCTCTTTATTAACATCTTTTGTTCTAAAGTCTATTTTGTCTATTGTCTGTATAGCTACTTCAGCTCTCTTATAGTTACTCATGGTATATGTTTTTCCATCCTTTTATTTTTTTCTCCATTTAAAAAATTGTAATAAAATTGCTCATAACATGAAATTTACCATCTTAACCATTTTTAAATGTACACTTCACTGGTATTAAATATATTTATAATGTTGTGCAACCATCACCACCATCCATCCATATAATTCTTTTGATCTTGTAACACTGAAACTCTGTGCCCATTAAACAGTAACTCCTCTGCCTCCTTCTCCCCAGCCTCTACCAACCACCATTCTACTTTCTATCTCGATAATATTGACTACTCTTAAGCACCTCAGAAAAATAGAAGCATATAGTATTTATCTTTTTGTGACTGGCTTATTTCATTCAGCATAATATTCTCATGGTTCATCCATTTTGTAGCATATTTCTGAATTTCCCACTTTTTAAGGCTGACTGATATTCCATCATATGTATATGGACCCTTATGGACACTTCCATGTTTTAGCTATTGTGAATGGTTGTTATGAACATGGATGTACAAATATCTCTTGAAGACCCTGTTTTCAGTTCTTTTGGGTATATACTCAGAAGTGGAATTGCTGGAACACATGGTAATTCTACTTTTAATTTTTTTGTGGAGCTGCCATACTGTTTTTCATGGCATTGGAAATGTATCATTGTACATTCCCACCAGCAGTGCACAAGGGTTCCAATTTCTCCATATCCTTACCAACACTTGATTTTCTGTTTGTTTGTTTGTTTTTTAAGTAGTCTCCACACCCAGTGTGGACCTTGAACTCACAACCCTGAGATTAAGAACTGAGCCGAGAGCAAGAGTCTGACACTTAGACAACTGAACCACTCAAGCACCCCTATTTGTTTTTTGATAGTAGCTATCCTAATGGTGTGAAGTTATATTTCATTGGAATTTTGATTTGCATTTCTTCATGATTAGTGATGCTGAGCATCTTTTCATGTGTTTATTGGCCATTTGTGTATCTTTGGGATGTCTATTCAACTTCTTAGCCTGTTTTTTGAATCAGGTTGTTTTTGAGTTTTAGGAGTTCTTATATATTCTGGATATTAATCCCTTTTCAGATACTTGATCTGTAAATATTTTCTTCCATTATGTGAGTTGCCTTTTCTGCTCTGTTAATAGTGTTTTATGATGCACAAAATTTAAAAATTTTTCATGTTCATCTTGTCTAGTTTTTCTTTTGTTGCCTGTTCCTTTGGTGTCTTATTCAAGAAGTCATTGCCAAATGCAGTGTTACAAAACTCATGTCCTGTGTTTTCTTCTAAGAATTTTATTGTTTTAGGTCTCACATTAAGGTCTTTGATCCATTTTGAGTTTTTGTATAGGGGGTTAAGGGTCCAGCTTTGTCCTTTTGCATGTGGATACCCAGTCTATGCAGCATAATTATTGAAATCCTTTGATTTTTAACTTGTTTGCTTCTGTGAATCCAAAGTGTATCTCTTATAGACAGCTATGGTTGGATCTTTTTTTTAATCCGGTAAATATTAACCTTTTTACTATATCATTTTTATATCTATCACAAATATATTTTATTTATTATTTACAAAAACAGACAATAGATAGATTTGCCTGGGGGTTGTGATTTCCTGACCCTTGGTCTAGAAGGATTCTGAAGAATTACTTCATTCCATGTACCTATATCCTTATTAATTTAAGGCAGTATATATATTTCTTTAGCAGAATTCAGTCAGTGTGTTTGTCAGCCTTTGAAGTAATCCATAATTTACTTCAGTGAAGTGTTTTAATTGACCCATGCCTTCCTATATTCTCCATTGTCATTAAAATATGTGAGAAAATAGGCCATCTACACATAGAAGAGTTGACAGATGTGAGAGCGTTACTTCTCCTCCCCATCCAGGCTTCTTGAAGCCTTAGACTGGTTAGTGTTTATGGCACCATCAACAAAGGTGCAAGAACAAAACCTGGAAAAGAGGACAAGAGGTGTAAGGAAAGCAGCTCAGAAATCAGGGCCGTAGAGAGGCCTGGTAGTGCCCCTCTTACCTTCTGAAACATCAAGTGTTAAAACTCCTCTCAGAGCCTCATCAGAGCCTCTACAAGTTGAATGGTCTTGGCTGTGTATCAGATAGAGTACCATCTGAATAAGCACCAGCACAGTGAAGAATTTGGTCTGATATTTCCACATCCCAGGAACTGGGTGAATGAACAGTCCTTTGATCTGTTCATGACAGATAATTCCGTGGAACAAAGCTCTCTTTTCCACGAATCTACTATGAGTGTATGTTTTCACTGGAGTTGAGGAGGAGGAGGGGTTTAGCAAATGATTTTACCCTACCATGAAGCTTAGAATATGCTTCCAACTCCCTCTTTCCCAATCCTGTATTCCTCCCTGTCTTCTCAAACACTTCTGAATCCAACAGGCCGTGCAGAGGAAGCATGAAGGAGGTAGGCAAGTTAAGTGCATAGGTCTGAATTCTGTTTAGGAGGTGGTGATTGGGGACAGAGCCTGGGATCTCCCTGATTGGGCAAGATATGTCCCTAATCTTCAGTGTAAGGTAGTTAACTTTGATAGCTGGAATGGTGCTAAGGAAGAGGCCAGGGCCTCAGAGGGGAGGGGAGTGGGGGATTGGAATAAACCGGTGATGGGTAGTAAGGAGGGCACGTATTGCATGGTGCACTGGGTGTTATACGCAACTAATTAAGCATCGAACTTTACATCGGAATCCGGGGATGTACTGTATGGACTAACATAATAAAAAATCATTAAAAAAAAAAAAAAGGAAGAGGCCCAAACCATAGAATCTAGTCTTATTAGTCCCTGTAACTCACTGTGTGACCTTGACAAGCTCCTTAACCCCAACGTACAGTTTTTCAGAAGGGAGTTTGTGTAATGATCTAAATGATCTTTCCCAAGTCAATATCCCTCTATCATCCAGCTTTAGTCTAACTTTCTAGTCTCTCATTCCACAGTTACTGAGCATTTATTATCTGATGAGAACCTTTATCAAGAACTGGGCAGCAGGGGCGCCTGGGTGGCACAGCGGTTAAAGCGTCTGCCTTCGGCTCAGGGCATGATCCCGGCATTGTGGGATCGAGCCCCACATCAGGCTACTCCGCTATGAGCCTGCTTCTTCCTCTCCCACTCCCCCTGCTTGTGTTCCCCTCTCTCTCTGGCTGTCTCTATCTCTGTCAAATAAATAAATAAAATCTTTAAAAAAAAAAAAAGAACTGGGCAGCAGAAAAGTGGAGATGACGACTATTGTAAGCTTATTTTGTATGCTTCCATAGGAATTGGGCAGAAGCTCTGTTTTTCTGTCTCTGAACTTAGCCTAGTGTCTGGCACATACCAACTGCTCAATGAGTGTGTGTTATATGGACAGATACCCTGTTCCCATATACTGGGAATCGGGGTTCTATTAGATTCTCATTGCAACAGAACAATTTGAAAATCTCATGTGGTCTAGCCTAATTTTTCAAGGTCTCCATTTGGGTTTCCTTTTCTTCCTGTGGAACCCTGAAAAATGAATTTTAGCCTGCCATAACTTAAATATGTGGCTTTCATGCCTGAAAGCCTATGGCAACAAAGCTCAACATACAGTGATTAGACAGAAATTCCATAAAAACTTACACTAAATCATAGAGGCTGTATCGGGAATTATTGAAAGCTATTAAAACTGTAAATAAAACAATTGAAAACTATAAAAAATGTAGTTACATAATGAATATGACAATATCTTTGTACTCAAAATGATGCTGTTGAAAATTAGATAAATTTACTATTATATTCACTACTACCTTATTTGAACTTTTAAGTCTCAATTTATTCAGTTATTTCAACAATTTGATCAACTTCTTCAAGGGTGTAGGCCTCTATATCATAGAAGCATGTATCAGAGCAGTCTTCTGGAACCTCAGAAAATATCCTGACCATTTTATTTTAGCAACTGAATATTCAGTAGTGAAGCATTTTGACAGAGTATCTCCCTCTTACACTCCCCCCGCCCCTGAAAAACATTGAGTATCTACTCAAATGGACTTTGTGGATGAGGTGACGAATTTCTTCTTACCTAAAAGTGTTTGCTTTCTCTTTTCCTGGAAAACAGTGCCTAACTTGGTCATTTAGAAGAAATACCTAATTATAAAGCCAAAAGAATGCAAAGCCCTGCTTACCAGTTTCTCTTAGAAGATGAGATACTGAGTGCCAAGATTTTGTGTTGTCCCATGCTGCTCAATTATTCAGCTTTTTAATTGGAGAATCTTTGTCTGCCTCTGCCGTTTTCTGTTTTAATAGGAAACCTCCATTTTAGAGGAATACAATATCAATTGGACTCAGAAGCTGGGAGCTGGAATTAGTGGTCCAGTTAGGTAAGAGACCCACATGCAAACTATGGCAGAATTACTCTGCAAAGGGCCATTTGACATACATCGTCCATTAGAAGCATCAGGTGTGCCAGATTTGTGAAATAGCTGTAATTTAAGTGGAGGTATTTATGTTAGGCTTTTCCTCATCCATTTAGAAATATATTTAAGTGACTGAGTCACATGATCTGTAACATAGAATCATTTAAAATATCGAGACTGGGGCCCCTGGGTGACTCAGTTGATTAAGTGTTTGACTCTTGGTTTCGGCTCAGGTCATGATCTCAGGGTTGTGAGATCGAGCCCTATATTGGGCTTGTGCTGGGCATGGAGCCTGCTTAAGATCTCTCCATCTCCCTCTGCCCCCACCCCCTCATTCTCTCGCGCGCTCTCAAAAAAAAAAAAAAAAAAAAAAAAAGAATGAAAAAGATACTGAAACTGGAGCTACTGTGAGAGTCACCTGTAGCCAGCAGAGGCCATCCCTGGCCATTCCTGCCTTGGCCATCCTCAGGTTGCTCCCACATGGCTCAGAAGCTGAGGCCTGTGCGGGGAGGGTGAGATGGCTTTTCTGCCTCTCCACCTGCTAGCCCTAGGGACAAGTTTGTTTGGATGCACCCAGATATATTCTTGATTAGAAGTACAATTCTAAAAGAACAAACTGGTTAAATTAGTTTTCAGTGTAACAGAGATGATTTCTTTTCTTTTCTTTTTTTTTTTGGCATTATGGCAAGATTTTTTTTTTTTTTTGACTTCATGAATTTTTAACAGAGATGATTTCTGATTGAATTTTTTTTTCCTTCAAATCTAGAGTCTGTGTAAAGAAATCTACTCAAGAACGGTTTGCACTGAAAATTCTTTTTGATCGTCCAAAAGCTAGAAATGAGGTATGACTCTTTATTGCCTTGATTTGCCTAAATATTGGAAGTGTCTAAGAATTATTCTTTATACAAGTAAGATAGCTTCCTGGGGGGAATACAGAGATGCACAAAGAATTTTATATCGGTATTTACCCCTTTTCCCTATTCCTGTTATCATTACAAAGCAGTCCCATATCTAGCAGTAACAAAGGCTGTCAGTCTTACTTCCTTTCAACCACCTCTTGTTCTTTTTCAATTAATGTGGTTCTTATGCCCTGAAGTATTCAGGTTTACCTGAGCTTCTACTTATTGGACAAGGTCCTTGAAGAGTGGAGAATGGTGACTAGTGTCTTGTAAGTGTGCTGCAGGAGGGCTGTGAGGATGTGTTTCTAGTTCTAAAAAATTCACACTTGTTTTAAATCATCTGGGTGTGGTGATGACATACTAGTAACATGTGCAGTGGAGAACGTATTCTTTTGTTTGGAGATATATGAATAATTTCTGAAACAAAATGAGTTACTTGCCAGATTTTTCATTTGCTAATGGATGGGGCAGCAGAAAGTAAATCTTTTGGTGAGGTGATACGTTTCCTCTGTTCTCTTTAAGGTACGTCTGCACATGATGTGTGCCACACACCCAAATATAGTTCAAATCATTGAAGTGTTTGCTAACAGTGTACAGTTTCCTCATGAGTCCAGCCCCAGGTAAGACTACATGGGAGTCATCACCACATGTCCACCTCTCCACATGTAGGTCAAGGTGTAGTGGGGTTTTCCTCTCTTTTGTGCTGTTTTTTTCCTCTCCTGCTTTCCCTCCCTCCCTCCCTCCCTCCCTCCCCGCCTGCTTCCCTCTCTCTTTCTCTCTTCACTTCTTTTTATTTTGGAAAATTTCAAACATTTGTGAAAGCAGACAGAATTATGTAACGAATCCCCAGGTACCCAATCATGCAACATCAAGAGTTGCCAACTCATTGCCAGTCTTGTTTCATCTATGCCCCACCCACTCTCTAGGACCCCCCGATTATTGTGATTACTTTCTCTTTAAAAAAAAAAAAAGTATGTAATATGGAATTAAAACAGATTCTATTTCAGATTAGTGAAAGGGGACCAGATATTACTAGGCACTGGCTTAGAGCTGATATGGCAAAAAGCCCTTATTGCTTAATCTGACATTCCTTTTTAAAAGAAGAAATCAACATTATTCTTTTAGCTGCCAAATGTTTGGCAGGCCCACTGGGTGGCATTCTAAGTGTCTTCCAGGGAATTGAAAGTTATATAAGGTATGATTTCTACTGGGGACTGAGATGTAAACCTGTCATCATAGCAATGTGATAGGGACCAAGGAGAAGCATCCATAAGATATTTTGAGCTTACAAAGGAGAAGAGAGCTGCTAACTGTAGACTGGGGAGGTGAGGTGTCTCACAGAGTGGTTACGTGGGGGGCTAGGACTTGAAGCGGGTGGGTAGGAGTCTTCCAGGTGGAGAAGGAAGATGGATTTGTAAAAAGAGATGGGAAATCATGACTATTTCTTACAACTGTGCTCTGTTGGTGAAAGCATTTGGATAGAAGCTGGAAGCATTTATATCAAAGAATGGTAACCAGAATTCCGATTTTTTGATTTTTTTTTGATTTTTTTTTTTTTTACAATATGAGGATTTTTGCTTTTCTTTAGTAGTTGTGTAACCCTGTCCAGCTGTCTTGCTGGGTATGCTGTGGGTCACATGAAAAACTAGTGTAATGGGGAGAAGGAGTGGAGAGAGACACACAGACATAGACACAGACATAGACACAGACCCAGAGAGTCACAGAATGAGAGTGAATAACCGGGGTAGCCCAACACCAGCCAAGTGACTTGAAATTCATGTCCTACACAAAGTTGTATTCTGTTTTCAATACACTTTCCATCTAGCTGCCCTAAATATGATACAAAAACATGTCATTTAAAAGATCAACTCCCCCCCTTTAACATCTAGTAATAACAAGTTAAGTACAGTATCTTCAAAGGGATCATTGTCTTCAAAACTTAATTATTTTACTCCCATTTTAGCTTCTTAGAAAATTTTAGGTGAGGGATATTCCTTATCTGTAGTGTCCAGTTGATAGTGACAAGGCGTCCAACTCCAAGGGGCATGGTAGGGCTAGACTTAGGAAGTAGTTACGAACTTCGTAGATGAGGTACCTTTAGGTTAGCTATTTGATGTTTCAGTTTTTTTTTTTTTTTTTAACTTAACAAAATCAAATGCTTTCAAACAGGGCTCGACTCTTAATTGTAATGGAGATGATGGAAGGGGGAGAGCTATTTCACAGAATCAGCCAGCACCGGCACTTTACAGAGAAGCAAGCCAGCCAAGTAACAAAGCAGGCAAGTTAACCCCGGGTACCAATCAAACTGCCAACAGTGTTGGTTAACAAGCACAATTACATGGGGGGAATAAAAGAAAGCTTGAAGAAAAGCTCTATTTGATCTCTCATTGCCTGCTTTGTTATGTAATCAGAAAAGATGCTTTGACAGGAGAATTGTGACCCCTTTAATGCTTTGGGGGAGGACTATATTTTTAAGTGGTTGTCAATTGCTGCCTGTTAAAAGATTTAAATAAACTCTGGAAGGAAGGTAATCTTTTAATTCCTGTGTAGACTGTAGATATCTTTGAGCATGTAGTGTCCAAGCACTGTTGTTGGATTTTGAGATAAATTGCTGCTGAAAACACCTGAAAGATTGTGTGGGATAAAAATATCTTCTGGGACAATTGTATACGAGATACTTTTTGCTTATGAGTCACCTCATCAGATTTTAACAGAATTCTAAGATCTTTGTAATTCTGGGTTATTCCTGGTTATAGTCTATTTTGACATCACATTTTATTGCTAGAAAAATGATTTATGTCACAAACAATACTAGGAATCTAACTGGAAATAACCTCTTGAGGAGGTGAAAAGCTAACTCCACAAGGCTTATCTTCAGGCCAAGCAGGCAAAGCAAAAAGCAGGAATCAGATCTCAATTGGTTCTAAATACAAAATTCTTCTAAATTTTCCATGAGCCTCAAGCATTTTTCTCTCACTTACAGCAAGAATTCCTATCAAAGTCTGCTCACTGGGCCAGAACCCTTGTGGTGTTAGCGGAGACTTGCCACTCAGGTCGTGCACTAGCTGCGTCCGTGAGCACTGCAGCCAGCCAGTGGCCTCAGCTTCAAGCGCTAACAGTGTGCGGGAGCCTCAAGCATTTTTTGATGCCTCCTTTCTGGTAGGGAGGAACTGATATTTGGAATGCCAAGACAATTCCATACTGAGAGTTGAAGAACTGGTAGAATTTGTTCTATTTAATTTTAAAAATTACATCTTGTATTTTTCAAAGATTTCAAATATTAGGATGTGCTTTGAGAATCTTGTATAAAACAAAAACCCTTCCAACCCACCTAAACAGGCGACATTTCATTTCAGCAAATGGGATGTGCAAATTGGAACATCAGGTGGAAAAATGAAGTTAGCGGCTTTCTATTTTTCTTGAAGGCAGAGCCTGGAGTTGAGCCCCCCCGCCCCACCCCCCGACAGTGTGGTTCTCTCCCGAGCCAGGCGTTAGCACCCGCTGCCCTGCACAGCATTTACTCTGCTGTGCTGGTTGCATCTCAGAGGAGTGGAATTGGAAGCATTTTATTCTTCCCATTTCGTACAGGATTTAGCCATCAGTTTACTTGGACAAAGAAGTGTTTTACTGTTTTATTTATTTATTTTTTGTTTAATGAAATACAGGTTGCAGCTAAACTAAGTTTGAATTCATTTCTATTTCTTGGTACCCAAAGTCTTACTTAATTTCCGCTGTAAAATTAAAAACCAGCCACAGTCTTAATTGACTTAATTAAGGATTTTTTTTTTTTTAGTATCCTGAGTTCTCTAAGCCAGGGGCATTAAAGAGCTATCTTTTCTAAGATATGGTTGCTCCATTATGTCCTTTTCCAGATAGCTTTGGCTCTACAGCACTGTCACTTGTTAAACATCGCTCACAGAGACCTCAAGCCTGAAAATCTGCTCTTCAAGGATAACTCTTTGGTGAGATGACTTGTTTTTCTGCGTTTTAGTGCTGCCACTCTCAGCACAGTTGGGGAACGGGTGTGTAGGTATAGATTCAGAGTTCTCTGAATCCTTGGTGAAGAGGCTCTAAGCCAAAGTGCTTCCAGCAGCTTACTTTCCCCACTTGTTTCCTTGCTAGAAGTTCAGAGACATTCTGCTATACCCTTGGCATTGATAATTTTGGATGGTACTGATATGCACTTGTAAGACGTAAGATTTTGGATATGATTTAGAGGTTCTTTGGAAAGAGGCAGCAATCTACATGCTGTTAAATATTACTTGAAGTGTAATAGTTGTATTTGCCACTCGTTAATACTGATAAGGTGTTTTTTTCCCTCCAGTCTCACTCCCTGCCTCATGTACCATGTCCCACCAAATAAGTTGCTCTGGCAATCTTGAAGCTGATGCTAAAAGTGAAATCACGCCCTGGATTGGAGATGATGGGCCAGTAGATAGAGTCAGGGGGCACTTGGCTAAAATCTTGATTTTAGAACTGCAATACCAGTCATGAAACAAGGCCAACTGTGAGTAGGTAGAAATTCTTTACCTCTCTGTTACTAAGAAAAATTTCTCAGTATGAATCATTTCTCCAGATGTGAGGATATGCTATTCATAGCCTTGGGTGTCAGCCAGAAACTCGTGAGAGAGAGGTCAAGGTAACCTGTCTTCCACCTGGATTTTCCTTTAGTGTTTACTGAGAACTCTGGAGCAATGACTTCCATTTGTTTTATTTCAGGATGCCCCAGTGAAGTTGTGTGACTTTGGATTTGCTAAAATTGACCAAGGTGACTTGATGACACCCCAATTCACCCCTTATTATGTTGCACCTCAGGTAAGCACTTGCTGTTTCTGCCACAGGATGTATCACCGGGCTGTCTGTAGACACGTTCTTCTCTTCGGCAGCACCAATGGGAAGGGGAGAACTCAGCTTCAGAAGCCTAGTCTGCTTAATTAGGTGTACGCATTTTATTTTAAAATCAACTTCTTTTAAAAACAAGGTATGACTTGTGTACAGTAAAATACTCCTGGTTTAAGTGTAGTTTGATGAGTTTTGACAAACACACTCCTGCACGTTCACCCCCACAGTCAAGATACAAACCATTTCCATCACGTGAGGAGCTCTGGTGCATCTTTGTAGTCAGTCTGCTCCCCGCTCAACCCCTGGCCCCAGGCAACCACTGATCTGCTTTCTGTCGTTCCGGGTTAGTTTTGCCTGTTGTAGAAATTCATGTGAGTGGAACTCACGTACCTGTTGTGTTTCCCTTCTTTCGCTCATCATGTGTTTTAAATTCATCCGTGTTGCTATATCAGCGGTTAGTTCCTTTTTGTTGTTAAGTAGTACTCTGTTATAGAGGACTAAGCCATGTTTGATTATCCATTCATTGACCGATGGCCACTTTGGGTTTTCCATTTTTGGCTATTATGAATAAAGCTGCTAGGAACATTCATTTACAAGTTTTGGGGGACATCTTTTCTAAAATGGTTTTACCCCTTTACCTAGTCCCCAGTAATAAATAAGAGTTCCAGTTGCTTCATGTTCTTACCATCAACTCATGTTTTTTTAGTATTTATAATCTTAGTCCTTCTGGTATGTCCATAGTATGATTTCATTATGGATTTAATTATAACATTTTCTTCATGGCTACTGTTGAGTATTTTTTCATGTGTTTATTAGACATTCTACTGTGAAATATGGGTACAACATTCTCTTGCGAAGTACAGGTATAACTCTTTCGCCCGTTTTTGGTTTTATAATTGTGAGGTATAAAAAGTTATTATTTTCTGGATACAAGTTCTTTGTCGTATATATGTATTACTTTTTATTGCTACTGTGATGAATTGTCACAGACTTAGTGCCTTAAAGCAACACATTTACTTCCTCACAGTTTAAAGGAGGTTAGAAGTCTGAAATGGTTCAAGGTGTTGGCAGGACTGTGTTCCTACTGGAAGCTCTAGGGGAGAATCCATTCCCTTGCCTTTTCCAACTTCAAGAGGCACCTGCATTCTTTGGTTTGTGGCCTCTTTCTCCATTTTTTCTTTCTCTCTTTCTTTTTTAAAAAGATTTTATTTATTTCTCAGAGAGAGCACAAGCAGGGGGAACGGCAGGCAGAGGGAGCAGAGAGCCCAATGTGGGACTCAATCCCAGGACCCTGGGATCATGACCTGAGTCAAAGGCAGACGCTTAACTGACTGAGCCACCCAGGCATCCCATCTTTCTGTCTCTCTGACTCTGACCCTCTTGCTTCCCTTTCATAATTGTGATTACATTAGATATACCCAAATAATCCAGGATACTTCCCCATCTCAAGATCCTCCATTTTATAAAATCTGCAAAGTCCCTTTTGCTGTGTAGGGTAACATATGCACAGATCCCAGGGATTAGAACATGGACATCTTTGGGAAGCCATTATTCTGCCCACCACATATATTACGAATATTTCTCTCAGACTGTGGCTTGCTTTTCAGAATAGTAGCAGTTTATTACTTTTTTTTTTAATTTTAAATTTTCGTTTAAGTTTATTTATTTATTTATTTATTTAAGTAATTGCCACCCCCAGTGTGGGGCTTGAACTTACAACCCGGAGATCAAGAGTTTCATGCTCCACCGACTGAGCCAGCCAGGCGCTCTAGAAGTTTTTTATTTTGATCAAATCCAGTTCATCCTTTTTTTTTTTTTTTTTGAGAAGGAGGGGGAAAGAGAGAGAGGGGGAGAGGAGAGGGGCAGAGAGAGAGGGAGAGGGAGAATTCTAAGCAGGCTCCATGTCCAGCATGGAGCCTGACACAAGGCTTGATCTCACAACCCTGAGATCATGACCTGAGCTGAAAACGAGAGTTGGATGCTTAACTGACTGAGCCACCAAGGCGCCCCTCACCCTTTCTTTTTAAATAGTTGGTGATTTTGTTCCTAAGAGGTCTTTCCATACCGATGTACATGAAGATTTTCCTCATGGTTTCTTATTAAAGTTTATAGTTTTAGCTTTTTTTTTTTTTTAAGATTTATTTATTTATTTATTTATTTTTTTAAAAGATTTTATTTATTTATTCATTCGACAGAGATAGAGACAGCCAGTGAGAGAGGGAACACAAGCAGAGGGAGTGGGAGAGGAAGAAGCAGGCTCATAGCAGAGGAGCCTGACGTGGGGCTCGATCCCACAACGCCGGGATCACGTCCTGAGCCGAAGGCAGACGCTTAACCGCTGTGCCACCCAGGCGCCCCTATTTATTTATTTTAGAAACAGCATGAGCAAGCAGGGGGAGGGGCAAAGGGAGAGAAGCAGACTCCCCACTGAGTGTGGAGCCTGACTCAGGGCTTGATCCCATGACCCTGAGATTATGACTGGAGCCGAGGTAAGAGTTAGATATTTAACTGACTGAGCCACCCAGGTACCCCCCACCCTGTTTTAAAGTAGGCTCCATGCTTAGTATTGAGCCCAGTGCAGGACTTGAACTCATGACCCTGAGATCAAGACCTGAGCTGAGATCGGAAGTCAGATGCTTAACCCATTGAGCCACCTAGGTACCCCTCTAGTTTTAGCTTTTAACCTTTTGGACTGTGATTCATTTGAGGGGTGGTGTGTGTGTGTATGTGTGTAAAATAAGGGTCAGGTTTTTTTTTTCCTTATGGATATCAAGTTTCCAAATCATTTGTTGAAAAGAATAGCCTTGTATCACTGAATTACCTTACAGTTTTGTTGAACTGAATTATCTTGCAGTTTTGTCAAAAATCAATTGACCAGGGGCGCGTGGGTGGCTCAGTCCGAAGTTAAGCATCCGACTCTTGATTTCAGCTCCGGTCATGATCTCAGGGTCGTGGGATGGAGCCCTGCAATAGACTTTGGACTCAGCACAGAGTCTGCTTGAGATTTTCTTTCTGCCTCTCCTTCTGCCCCTCCCCAACTCAAATAAATAAATAAATAAATAAAAATGTTAGAATCAATTGACCATGTATCTGTTAGTCTGTTCTATTCTATTCTGCTTATTTGTCTATCCTTACAGCTATATCATGTGATTACTGTAGCTTTTTATTAAGTCTTGACCTCAGATATCAGATAGTATAAGGAGTTCTTCAAATTTATTCTTTTTCAAAATTGTTTTGATTATTCTGAATCCTTTGCACTTTTCTGTAAATTTTAGAATTCACTTCTCTATAATGGAAAAATCTCCTGGGATTTGATTTGGATTGTGTTTAATCTGCTGATGAATTTGGAGAGAGTTAACCTCTTAACATTATTAAGTCTTCCAATCAGTGAACATGGTAGATCTCTCTATTTAGGTCTTTAATTTTTCTCAGAAATGTTTATATTTCTTAGTGTATAGGTTTTATACATACTTTCTTAAGTTTATTCCTGTATTTTATTTTTTTGGATGCTGTTGAAAATTATATTTTTAACAATTTCATTTTCCAATTGTTTGTTGCTAGTTTGTAGAAGTACGAATGACTTTTGATCCCTTGTATCTTGCTAAATTCAATTATCAATTACAGATTTTTTGTAGATTTGTTAAGATTTCCTACATGCAAAATCATGTGGTCTGTGAATAATGACAGTTTCACTTCACTCTTTCCAGTATGTCTGCCTTTTATTTCTTTTCTTTGCCTTGTTGTGCTGGCTGGGACCACTGGCTGATTGTAAGGGATTAGAGCAGATACCCTTGCCTCATTCCTGATCTTAGAAAAAATGTGCAATCTTTTACTGTTAAGCATATTAATTGTTACATTTTTTGTAGATGCCCTTTTTCAGGTTGGGGAAGTTTCCTTCTATTCCTAGTTTACTGAAAGGGAATGTGTTAAATTTTGTCCAATGCTTTTTCTGTATCTGTTGGGCTGATAATATATTTTTCTTCTTTATTTTGTTAATATGATGAATTAATTGATTTTTTTAAAGATTTTTTTTTAAAGATTTTATTTATTTATTTGTCAGAGAGAGAGAGAGAGCACGAGCAGGGGGAGCGGCAGGCAGAGGGAGAAGCAGGCTCCCCGCTGAGCAAGGAGCCTGATGCGGGACTCGATCCCAGGACCCTGGAATCATGGCCTGAGCTGAAGGCGGACGCTTAACCGACTGAGCCACCCAGGCGCCCCACAATTTATCAATTTTTTAAAAATATTTTATGGACTCAGCTTTTGGTTTCCTATGTAAGAAATCTTCGTCTAACCCAAGATCACCCAAGATTTCCTCCTACAAGTTTTATAATTTTAGGTTTTACATTTATATGCATGATCCATTTTGATTTAATTTTTGTATAATGTATGAGTATGGATCTAAGTTCACTTTTTAGCATTTGGATATCCAGATCCAGGACCATTTGTTGAAAAGGCTATCTTTTTTCCATTGCATTGCTTTTTAATCTTCGTCAAAGACCAATTGAATGTATGTGTGTGGGTTTAATTTTGGATTTTCTGTTCTGTTCCAGTGATCTCTTTGTCTTTACACCAATACTGTACTGTCTTGATTACTGTGGCTTTATAATAACTATTGAGGTAAGGTAGTGTTAGCCCTCCAACGTAGTTCTTTTTCATAGTTGTTGTGGCTATTCTAATTTCTTTGCATTTCCATATAAACTTTAGAATCAGCTGTTAATTTCTACAGAAAAGCCTGTTGGGATTTTGACTGGGGTTGTTTTAGAGGTATGATTCAGTATGGGGACACTGACATCTGAACAATACTGAGGCTTCTAGCCCATGAGCAAGCTGTATTGCTCCATTTATTTTTGCCTTTAGTTTTTCTCAGCAATATTTGTGCGGTTTTTAGTGTACAGGTCTTTCCCATCTCTGTTAGATTTATTCTATGGTGCTGTTATAAATGGTATTTTCTTTTGCAGGTTTATATTAATTTGCTTTACTCTCCTTGTATAAAAACACTATGTGGTGGCCATAGCTTGAGCCTGGGTCCTCCGCATGGAGACTCTGATGTGGGTCTTTACAAGATGGTCAGTGAATTCCTGACAGGGAGACTTGGTGAACACAGTCTCTTTCAGAGTGTTAGGGTAAGGCAGCTGTAGGTCTTGGAGATGGCATCGAAGGTTGCTTTGTCTAAGTTGCCCCAGGTGACGTTGCAGCCCCTGGCTGAGGTGTGGCAGCTGTCATCAACTGCCATCAGCAGCTTCATGGGCGTGGGGCTAAGATCATAGTGTGGGTCTGTGTGTGAGGAGGAAACAGACCACTCAGAGTCGCAGCATCCTGTCACCTTGCAAGGAATCTGCAGGGTATGCCAGTATTGTTCCCCCAGGGGTCTCGCTGCACAAGATGGTGGAGAACTTGGCCAGGATCATGGCCCCATGGATGGCAGTGGTCGCCTCCTTGAACACTTAATACCCAGACAAACATGACTGTTACAGTCCTTGATAGCAACAAGTACCTTGAACCTGATCCACTGGCCAGCACTGGTTTGCTTTTATACAGGTGTAAGGGATATCTGTGTCTCCAGGAAAAAGTCCATGATCTTGGATACCTTGATGGGCAGGAAGAAGAGTTAAATCTCTTCCAAGGACTTGCTCTTCATGTCCTTGACCTGGGCAAAAACTGATAAATTGCTGGTTATAAGAGGGGAAAAAAGGTTTTTGAAAGTTTGTGTTTTCTGGATGGTTGTTTTTTATTTTTGTTTTTGTTTTAATTGTTAACTGCCAGTGTCTCCTCTCTTTCAGCATTCTTTTTCAACATTCTTTCTCAAGTTGTAGGTCATTGGTGTGGTTTTCAGTAAATTGTCCCCTTTGGTCTGACTCTGACAGGTACTGGAGGCACAGAGAAGGCATCAGAAGGAGAAATCTGGCATCATACCTACCTCGCCAACACCCTATACTTACAACAAGGTAGGGGAAGAGATACTTACCTGCACCGTTCAGGTGTAGCCCCTCTTCTCCTGTGAGGTGTTTGTGGTTCTTTGGGAATGAATTCTTTGGAATTCTAAGGGAATTCTTATCCCTCAATATTCCTGCCCAAAAGGCTGACAGCGGCCACACATGCAGAAGATTCCTTGGAATTCAGGTTTTTGTCTGATGAAATATGAAATAAGGTTCTTACCAATTGAGGTTTTGCAGCAGGAACCAAGGGCAATGGTCACCTGTAGGTTATTTGGATAGTTGTAGTCCACTGACCACATTTAAAAGACATGGTTGTCTTGCTTTTTTTGAGGTGGAGGCCATTTCTGAGAACATTCCATGGCCATTTACGGTACCATTCTTTCTTCCCATAAAATACCCAACTTAGAACAGTGTCTGCGACACACAGCAAGTGTTCCTGGTCTTCTAGTTCTCAGTCTGTAGCCGACACATCAAGCATCTCTGTTCTAAAACACAAGAGGATTAAGGGCCTCTTAAAGCAGGTCCTGGAGTCGCTGGGTAGATCAGAAAAAAAAAAGTCATGCTGCTTGGGGACTCACGGCTGAATACAGATGACAGAGAGGGACCTGAGGGTGGTGAAAAGGCAGTAGGTTGGCTCTTCTTGGGTCCCACACTGTAGAGGGCCCCACATATTCCTATAGCACGCGCACACACATACACACAGGCACACATAAGAAAGAACACACAGGCTTCTCTGCCACTCAGGACCCTGTGCTCCACACTGTCACTGGCACATTGTAACCAAGAACCTTAAACACCTACTTTCATATTTAACACTGGTCAGTCCCCAGGAAATCACTGCTCCACACCTTCTTACCCTACAAACTCAAAACCATAGTCATCTCTCTCCTGATGTAGTGAAGGTTTGAGGGCTGTGCCGATTATAGCATCAGAGTCAGAAACTGCTTTCTGCTTCTTGATGCATGCAGGAAGTGAGTGGTAGAAGCCGTTAGATGACATTAATTTACTTGCTAAAATTTTCTCAGCATGAATGCAATGGATTCTTGTGTGATATATTATTTTCCAGTAGTATTTTTGTCTTCTCTTCCTGTTCCATTTTGTGAACCTAATGGTGCTCATGAATTAGCATGGCATTCATAAAAATTACACACTGTAGATGAACAGCATGTTGAAATAATAAACAGCTCATACTACTTTTGAATGTGTATATATGTTAGTCTAGAGATAATCCTCTTTTTATTGGCAGCTAAATGAACACTGAAAGCTACATTTGCAAATAATTTTTTTTAAAGATTTTATTTATTTATTTGACAGAGAGAGTGAGAGAGCACAAGCAGGGGGAATAGTAGAGGGAGAGGGAGAAGCAGTCTCCCCGCCGAGCTGGGAGCCCGATGTGGGGCTCAATCCCAGGACCCTGGGATCATGACCTGAGCCGAAGACAGATCCTTAACCATTTGAGTCACCCAGGTGCCCCTGCACATAATTTTTTTAACAAAAATATGTAATAGGATATAATTAAATTTTTAAAAGTTAAATAACTACATCAATCTTAATTTAAAAAATGTAGTATCAGTTTCCTCATGTGGAAAGTGAGGGATTTGAACTGTTTTTAAGATTACTTCCACCTCTGTAATTTTTTTTAAAGATTTCATTTATTTACTTGAGAGAGAGAGAGCATGAGCGGGGTGAGGGGTAGAGGGAGAAGCAGACTCCCCGCTGAGCAGGACCCTGGGATCATGATCTGAGCCAAAGGCAGGCACTTAACCAACTGAGCCACGCAGGCACCTCACCTCTGTAATTTTATAATTATGTTTTATAGCCTGGGTCGTGTCATCTACAAATACCCATTAGTATGATGCCAGAACATGGGTGGGAGTACCTGAGACCTCCCATTTTCTAGGCTTCTATCAGCAGGACACAAGATGTGGCCGTAATGGCAGGCTCCCTGCTGCCTTTCTCAGGCAGACTCTGCTTTTGTCCTGTGATTCAAGACAGGCTTTAACTGAAGCTTCTGAGGATCCAGTTTCTGAGGCAGGTAGAGCTGCATTTAACTAAATTAGGAGTCCTTTATTAATAATCATGCTGTGACCGTAGCCCATGAAGGCACCTAATGCCACAGACAAAATAGTTGGTGGCAGTTTTCTTTCTTTCAGAGTATCTTCTCCAGGAATGGTGTCTGGTCCTGCAAATGGGTGTAGTGAATCATCTGTGGCCAGAGGAGTGCTTTTAGACCTCCTGTTCTTCCCTCTACTGCCTCTTCCTGATCTGTGTCAAACTGCTATGGTCTTTACGAAATGACTTATGCTATGTTATGGGGTCAGCCTACCTGTGTTTCTGCTGCTCTGTGCCTGCCCCTTCAACCCTGCCCAGATTGACAGTGTACATGTTCCCCATCCAGCTGGCTTATATCTGTCGTTTCTCTGGCTGGAGATGAAGTATCCTATACCTGTACCCAAGGATCAGCTAGTAGCTTGGGCCTGAGCAGTGAGAATAAAAGTGACCGTTTATTTCACCCTAGATTGGCATTGTATGCTGGTGTGCATATATGTAGTGTTGGTGGCATGGAAAACCTATGATAGAAAGGTTGGTTCCCTTAAGACTTCCTGAAACTTTTCCAGTCTCTATTAAGTGATTTTTGGAGATACCCGCCTGTGTATGTTAGTTGCTGTTTCTGGGGACTTTATTTTGGGGCTGTGCCTCTGCTGTAAGTGACTATTTTCATTTTCCTTTCAGAGCTGTGACTTGTGGTCCCTAGGGGTGATTATCTACGTGATGTTGTGCGGATACCCTCCTTTTTACTCCAAACACCACAGCCGGACTATCCCAAAGGATATGCGGAGAAAGATCATGACAGGCAGTTTTGAGTTCCCAGAAGAAGAGTGGAGCCAGATTTCAGAGATGGCCAAAGATGTTGTGAGGAAGTGAGTCCCCAGGCTGTGGGGTGGGGAGGCCAAGGAGGCCTTAAGGTGGTGGATCACAAGGGAAAAGTCATTAGTTTCCCAGGCATGCTCCTTCCCGTTGGCACATCGTAGAAATCTTATCCCTGGAGCCTGAGATGAGAGCGCTTCATGTCCACACCTTGGTGAAAATGGAGCTTTGCTCCCTCTTGTTGCATTCTTAGAATTTGTCCCCAGGGTTGTGAACTCAGGTACCTTGGAGTATTAATTTAGGACCTTAATTGGTAAGCCCCATGTTGTGCCCTTCCTGCATGTTAGCCAGTCATGTGGAACAGACATGGCATCAGGAACTGAACTCAGGCTAAGATGACAATGACATTTTGGCTTTTCATTCCTTGGCTGCTGTGGGGGATAGGTGGCTGATTGTGTGGGCCTCTAGCCTCCCCACTGCTAAGATAGATTTAGAAGATTTAGTGCTAGTGAGTGGGTGAGGGAGAGTTGACAGAGTCCTTTGGTAGCTGAAGGACTAGGTAAGAAGTCAGACCTAAATTTGACGTATATTTGCTTTTCCTGCCCACCTGTGTGGGAGGCTCAGCTGCCTGGGATTTGGGCACTCTTCTGGTACTCCTACTGCTTGGTAATTTTTCCTCTTTTGGTTTCAGTTTCTTCATCTGTAATATGCTGAAGATAAGCATTAAAGGGGGAGTGCCAGGGAGCTTTCTCCTAACAGTACAGCCATTTCTTTATAGAGATTACTCCCTTTCAATAGAGAGCTTGTCCTGTTGGTTAAGGATCTATGTATGTAAAGACGGACTAGTTTCTAAAATATACAAGTGAAAGTTTTTAGGAGGGTAGAGGTAATATTTAAAGCATCACTTGTCTTCCCATGCTGTTTCCACACTGTATTGCTACTTAACCAAAACATCAATATCCTCTAAGTGGTTCATTGTCAGTTCTATAGAATATATTTCTTGTCCCTAGAGCGATATTCATTATCTTCTTTCAGCTTTGGGATTCTTTTCTAAATAATAATTTCTTCAGAATCTGAAGCTGTTTGTTCAGAATGATCCAGAAGGTTACAGAGAACCTGAAAGAGCAAGTATGCATGTTGTCCTGACTGATGTTTACAGTGGGAGGATGTGTAGTTGGAAGAGGGACTAAAAAGCCCAGGGTACATGCTGAGGTGGGCCAAGAGTTGCATCAGCATGAATGGACGAGATGTGAAGAAGTAGGGTCAAAAAGTAGATGGTACAGAGCAATACATTCGGCTTAGAAGGAAATGCCATCCCCTTATCAGAGACTTTAGATTTTTGGCTTTTCAGTGTTTCTGGAATAAAGGGTTCACCTCCTGCCATTTGGTGACATCTAACAGTTTTACCACAATTAGCAACCTGGAATTTCATAACCACATGACCCCTTAACTAATTTTGTAGACACTGTCAGCCGAAAGAGCACTTTGAGTCCCTTTTGGAAATTGGAACCCACTGTCCTAAAGACATGGATGTGGAGATTTAAGTCTCAGGAGCTATAAACTGTATGTAGGCTTATTGAATCTTGAATTCAGTCCGAAGTATCACTGGATTAAGCCTTATCCTACCATTTTTATCTCTGTCTGGTGTAGAAAGGACTACCAAAGGACACAGTGCCCTCACCACCAGGGGTTAGGTACTAGGATCCCCACCCCTGCCTACGGATGGAAAGCCTAGGCTTGTAGGAGTTGTAGAAAGTCAGAAGTTGGAGCTGGTTAGAACCAGACCCAAGCAGGAGCTTCCTGGCCTTCTGGAAGCAACTGTGCACGACAGCCCTGTTGGTCTTTTCTCTACAGGCTTTTGAAGGTCAAGCCAGAGGAAAGACTCACCATCGAGGGAGTATTGGATCACCCGTGGCTCAACTCGACTGAAGCCTTGGATAATGTGCTACCCTCTGCTCAACTGATGATGGATAAGGTTTTGAATGATGCTTACTTTTTTCATCAGAAGGCTGTGTTGAGAAGGAATGCTGGGACAAGGCTCAGGGAAGGGTCAGAGGCAGAGCAATACAAAGAACTCAGTCTTTCCCAGAGAGACATCCATGCTTTCCTGAAAATCAGGTTCTAAAATAAAAGCTTCTTTGAGTAAAAGACCAGATCAAGGCCCAGTAAATATGCACTAAGTGAAAACTCAGATCTTCCATATTTGTGCTTCAGGGTTAGGGGGCACAGAGTACTATGAGACAACCTCCCTTCCCCTGAGGGGCTTAAACAAGACTGATTGGAAAGACTAATTCATGTGAAATAAGGAGGGAACATTTCAGACATCAGAGCTTTGCATGCTACATTTTCTACGAATGCTGTGGGAATTCAGAAAAAGAACATCTTTGAAGAGCTGTAATCAGGGAAGGGTTCCCAAAGAGAAGGCAAAACCCCTCATATTTATTAATTACCGCATGGCAGTTTTTAATCTGTTCACATGTTTAGCCATGAACTGCTTTAAATGAGTAGGCAACATACATGGCCAAGTGCAGTGAACAACAGGAGCAAAGAATTATAGACCAAAGTGCATCTGTGGGGAAAAACACCTGGCTTCATTAATGGGAAGTCAGTGAAATATATGTGGCAGGGCCAGGCTTTGAAAGCACACAGAGGGGCTTAAGTCTTAGTAGGACATAACTGAGAGGCCATTGTCAATTTTGGGGAAGAGATCTGCCACAAGGGAAGGTATTTAGGGACAGTCAGCCAGACTTGCAGATTTGCCAACCTAAGACTTATACAGTAATCGGCAAGCACAGGAGCAGCTCTGGGAGCAGAGAAGTAGAGATGAGTGAATAGGTTCAATATTTTTTTTTTTTTTAAAGATTTTATTTATTTGACAAAGATAGAGACAGCCAGAGAGAGAGGGCACAAGCAGGGGGAGTGGGAGAGGAAGAAGCAGGCTCATAGTGGAGGAGCCTGATGTGGGACTCGATCCCACAATGCCGGGATCACGCCCGGAGCCGAAGGCAGACGCTTTAACCGCTGTGCCACCCAGGCGCCCCAGGTTCAATATTTTTGAAGACAAATTTCTACAATTTTGGGTGACTTACTAGATAATAAGGGGACAATGGATATCATATTTACTGATACTATTGACAAATAGAGGGAAATCAGGAATGAGGCTGGTTTAGGTCAAGGGAAGTGTCTTAGGTTTTAGATATTGCTTAGACGGACATGCAGATGAATGAGATGTGTTGTGTGGGACCATAGTGTGGCTGAGAGGTAAACGCAGGGACACAGGCATACATTTTACCCACTTAGATGGGAGGGGGATTGAAGTGTGAGAAAGAGTAAGGGAATAGGAAAAAAGAATTCTTTTTTTTTTTTTTTTTTAAGATTTTATTTATTTGTTTGAGAAAGAGAGCAGGAGCCGAGGGACAGGGAGGGGCAGAGGGAGAGGGAGAGGGACAAGCAGACTCCCCGCTGAGTGGGGAGCCTACCATGGCCTCAATCCCAGGACCCTGAGATCATGATCGGAGCCGAAATCAGATGCTTAACCGACTGAGCCACCCAGATGTCCCAGGAAAAAAGAATCCTAAGACCTCCCTTAGTTTTGCTGGAGTTTGGGAAAGAAAGAACTGGAAGGAACAGAGTTCTTTGCCATCTCTCATTTGTGTGTGGTTCTCTTTCTGATTTAAATATGTCTAGTAGTCCAAAATTGGTTTGCTCAGTCCAAAATCCTAAGGGATTGCTTATATCAGCACATGGGGGTTACAGTGTGGCTTTCCTTAAGATCTTGGAATTGAAGAAATAAGATTCCTTTCTGGAGTTACTGTAGAATTAGTATATAATGAAGCCAAATATGGATATGCATAATCTTCTTAATGAGAAAGAGTGACCCCTAGGCCTATAAGGTGGAGCTGCAAGGTGACAGTATATTCCCATCTTTAAAGAATTTATGGGGTCATGATGTGAGTTGGCTAACTTTGAAGGGTAGAAAAATGGCCACATATGCAGATGTTGAACAGTGTCCATCTTAGCCCTGCCTAGGACATGGAGCCTGAGTTCACAACCTTGAGCTATTTTCATCTTTTCAGTGGTGCCATCACTGATAAGGGTGATGTGAGGATCCGGTAGAGCATAGCCAGAGCCGGCTATTACAGTTCTTTAAATGAGATCAAACACTACCTGATCTAATCGCATGCTTAACAGGGAACTACTTTTTAAAATTGTCAAATTTTGTTGAAATTAAAACAATACAGAGGTATATATTTTTAAAAAGCATGAATTCCTTTTCATTTCTCTGCCTCAATATCACTCCTCAGGGATGGGGTAATCTCTGGCTTAATGTATCCTTCCTCATCTTTTCCTGGGAGACACACATATACTCACAGTTTGTCCTTTTTTAAAATATAAACATGGGATCATCTTGTTCTTAGAAAGCTTTCTGCTGATTTTTTACCTTTCTTAATTGGTCTGCCCATAATAAGAGCCCGCACTGGTCAGTCATAAAGACACAGACTTCAAAAGGTCTAGACTCCATGACAGTTATTTCTCATTGTAAATTAATTGACTGACTTGGTTGGGGTTCTGAGTCATCAGGACTGAAATGACCGTCCACACAGTAGGGGCAGTGAATAAATGCCACTGTGGGAGGCTTTTTAGGCAGCAGCTTACCAGCCTGGTGTACATGAAGGCCTCTCTTTACACTTGTTCTTGCCAATGACTGTGAACGTGAGTCTTGTTAGTATTTCTTACTTGCATTTCTGTCCCCGTGCAGAGAGGAAGGGCTAGCTGTTGTATGGCCCTTGGTTTGTCTGGTATTCCCTGGGCTTGCTGATCCGTGGAGAAGAGTGCTCTGGCTTATCAAAATTTGTATACTGCCAGCATAACAATGAAATTGCCTTCTTTGTTCTTGGAGCTTCTCCTTCACAATTTGGTAGATTAACTTTTTAGGTGCCCCGAAGTGAGCGTGAGAACTGATGACAGTGTTTACATTCAGGCGGTGGTTGCAGGAATCCAGCAGGCTCACGCGGAACAGTTGGCCAACATGAGAATCCAGGATCTGAAAGTCAGCCTCAAACCCCTGCACTCTGTGAACAACCCCATTCTGAGGAAGAGGAAATTACTTGGGTAACTGAGCTTATTCTGTGGATTCTCCTTCATGGCTGGTGTGGCTGAGTGCAGGGTTCTGAAAGGTCAGCCAGGGGTTTGCCCTTTTGCTACCTCTTAAGAGGGTGGAAAGGATAAGCCCTTTAAATATCATTGGAAGTTGGAGACACTCTGTAGTTCATTATTTATCTGAAAAATGTGCTGCCTTATGTTTAGAGTTAACTTCTGTGAAGAGTTGGTTTTTGAGTTTCACCTTGTTATTCCCTCTCTTCCAAACTTTTAAAGCACCAAGCCAAAAGACGGTGTTTATATCCACGACCGTGAGAATGGAGCAGAGGATTCAAATGTTGCCTTGGAAAAGCTCCGAGATGTTATTGCTCAGTGTATTCTCCCCCAGGCTGGTAAAGGTCACGCCATTTATGAATGTTCTGCATGCGTCTGTGTGTGTGCGCGCACATGATAGAAGGAGCAGTTTAATTTGAGGTTGTCTTTCTCACCTTTGTGTTATAAGAAAATAAGTACATTATATAAATTATTCTGTGCCCACTAAAAAGAGAGGGCAGTGGGAACTCAGAAAAGTGGTAAGTTCTGCCCCTCCTTTGGTTTTCTGTGAAACTGCTGGTGGAGGTTTAATTACCAGTGTCTAGTGCAGCATGCAACTTTGTGTTTTCTTAGTTTGTTAACAAGGGCACAGGACAGAAGATGAAGAATGGAAGATGTCGACAGGGTCAGGATCAGCTTGTGAAGGTCAGGAGACGTTTAGAGTGCAAGGCTATCATTAACTTGTGAATATAAGAGAGAGCACCTCCCAGAAGTTCAGAAGTGGCCCCTGCTGCCATGTGTATCATGGCCAGAGTGTGACTTGTACATGTCTCCTTTGGAGTGAGAGGTTTCTTTTAGTATAGTCTCTCTCCACTTAGTGGCGTGTAATGGGCTCTTCTCAGCAGATGAATGAGAAGCCAGAAAAATGTCCAAATTTCTTGGGTTTTCAGAGAATTCAAATAGTGTATTTAGATAGCTTCCAAAGTAAGAAATGAGCCTAGGAGGAAGAATGGGGTCCACTCAGTCTTGTTCTCCCTTCTTTTGGTCTCTTAGATTAACCATGTGTTTTTGCCCAGCAGCCTGACTCTGCCTACTTCCCATTCCCTAGTGGTAAAACCCCGGGGTCATCAGAGGATTTGTGTGAGGCTGTCAGAATAGAAGAGTGCGAAGCCCAGAAGCGGCCTACATGTAATGTAGGGACTGGTAGTGACAGCACTGTCAAAAGTTTGCACCTTTACTCATCACTTCTCAAGAAGTTGGAGATTGTGTCCTTCCATCTGTGACACTTAAAATCCCGTGATGCCACTGGAAAACACAACTTCCTCTTCATCTTTATCAACAGGAGAGAATGAAGATGAAAAGCTGAATGAAGTAATGCAGGAGGCTTGGAAGTATAACCGGGAATGCAAACTCCTAAGAGATACTCTGCAAAGCTTCAGCTGGAATGGTAGGAAAATACTTCTTTCTTTCTCCACGGACACAGAGAAGTGATTATGTGTAGAACATGGAGGATCTTTGGGGCCTGAGCTGGGGCTATCTTGAGGTGAAGTGAGGCTAGAGAGTGAGTGGGGTATGATGGGATAGAGGTTATTCCTACATTAACTGCACAGGCATATCTGGACATCTGGCCCTTTCACTTGTTTTCCAGAATTCAGATGAACTGGGTGCTGCAGATTCAACCTTCAGAGCCCCTGTCATATACCACACGGATGCCTTATTGGGTCCCTGTCAAGAATCTCACCTACATTTGGAGACTGACTTTTTTCTTTCTTGCATTTCAGGTCGTGGATTCACAGATAAAGTAGATCGACTAAAACTGGCAGAAATTGTGAAGCAAGTGATAGAAGAGCAAACCATGTCTCATGAATCCCAATAATGACAGATTCAGACTTTGTTTTTTTAACAATTTGAAAAATTATTCTTTAATGTATAAAGTAATTTTTATGTAAATTAATAAATCATAATTTCATTTCCACATTAAAGATGCTGTATAGATTTAGATACAGGACTTATTCATAGTATAGTTCATTTATTTGTTTTTAAGAAAAGCTCAGTTCCTAGAGATATACTATTACTCTAGGACTGTTTTCTCATATGTTTATAAGATGACAGACGGTATTGTCAAACAAGATTATTTTATTTGTAATAAAGTGTACAAAAACCATTTGCCAGTGGTAGATAAAGGACCGACTATACTGACCTCTGTTCAGTAAACAGTTGAATCAAGTACTGTGGAATCTGGTTTCACTTGCCCTGTGTATCTGCTTTCTGCACTATGGGTAGATTACCTCTGGTGCCAAAAAACTTTTGTGGATCCATACTGCAGACTGCCTGCTGGAACCCACAGGATGCCAGCTCCTATGATGGAAGAGGCAGGGAGCTAAGTCCTCATTTTTTTGGTCCCTAATTATTTCGTGAAAAGTGGTAACATTTCTTTTTTGTCATATCTTTTAAAAGGTATTGGTGTGTTTCTTAAATCTAATGGGATTTTGAGTTTATTCTTTTCCTGCAGAACCAGAGCTTCTTTCTGTTCATCTGAGGTCCCGCTCAATCCTCTTCCCTTCCCCACAGGCCTCACAAGCTCCATTGCTTCTTCCTTCCTTTTCTCTGTTCTCCTGGCTCTTTTTATATCACGTAAACTGAACTATTGGGTAAGCACCTAAGGTGGTCCAGTTTTTTTCTCTTAAAGCTGCCCTTTTAGTGTCAAATGTTTTGGCCTGCACTTCAAGTTCGCATCCCTGGGCTATATTTATTTTGTTCAGTACCCTTCATTTTCAGGAAGGTTGGTTTTGGCCCAGAGATCAGATGTTTGAATAGAAAACAAGGCTGGATGCTTTTTTAGTTTTCTGTTGTGCACATGGGCTTCCATAAACCATTTTTATTTATTTGTTTATTTATTGTAGCAGTTTTTGGTAGGTGCCTGTGTTGGTAAATAGAAGGGCCAGCCGGCAAATTCTAATTTACAGAGCAGAGGGAGATGATCTATAGGCACAGTTCGCTTTCCTCCCGTCACATTCTCTTCAATTGAAATTGATCTCACAGAGCTCACTTACTTTGTAACTCTTCTGCTTTGCTGAGCATGTCTTCAGGATAACGTTTTGTTAGAATGCCCCATATGTATGTGATGGACTGGAAATGTAGGATAAAAACACAAAGTATCTTGTGAGAATTACCTTATTACATTGGGTAATAGATTTTTTTTTGAGGTAAGGCTCCCTAATCTTAGGCGATGAATAACTGTTGTAAATGGATACTGTGTAAGGAGAATTCAGTACTTTTTTTTAAAATATTTTATTTATTTATTTGAGAGAGGGAGAGGGAGCACGAGCAGGGGAAGGGGCAGAGGGAGAAGCAGGCTCCCCACTGAGCAGGGAGCCCGATGCAAGGCTTGATCCCAGGACTTTAGAATCATGACCTGAGCCGAAGGCAGATGCTTAACCGACTGAACCACCCAGGCACCCTGAGAATGCAATACTTTTAAACATGGCAAAATCTAGGAGTTAGGCAGCAGAGAAAAACAAAAGGTTTTCTTATTTACTGATCAGAAGACTTAGCTGAGAGTTGAATTAAGTGTTGAATCAAATTACTGTTTTTTAGTGAAATGCAGTCTTACAAATCGCTTACTGCAATCAGGAAAAACTCTGCACTTATTTCTAGAACAACTGAATGTTTACCTGTTGTTTTTCTCAGGCAGAGGTATTGGCTGGAGAGAGGAAGGCCGTAGTTAGCCCTGTTACTCTTTTTTCTTCAGAGGAAACTGCTGGTATGCCCAGTCTACCATTCCCTTCTCAGTTTGTTACTTGAGTGTCTTCCAAAGGCTCAGGACGATTTTTTTCCTTTAGTGTGTGGTGAATTTTAGGCATGATCTAGAAGGACATTCAAAATAGTGCTTCCTTTTACTCAGAGCAGCAGTTGCCCGTGTCTTAGTCTAAGCAGGCTGAATTAATCTGGCCCCCAAAATAAGCACTATGTCCAGACACATCCACACAAGAGTACCATGCTGGAAGTTTGTGAATGCCCTGGAGGATGGTCCAGTTGTTGTAATACAAAAGTGGGTCCTCCTCTGGACTCTTGAAAAAACAATAGTTCCCAAAGGACTCAGCACTGTTTGGTCTTCCAAGTGGAGTTTTATTTGTGGAGTTTGTAGGCTAGTAGCAAATTGTTCTTTGACATGCCAGTCACGGTGACTGATAAGGCAAATTTTGCATGTAACTGGGGGTGAAACAAAATCGTCCTCATCTCTTCCAGCCTCTAAATGCCTATACCTGCAGGAAGTTCACATTGTAAAGAACAATTCTTGTAGGTGGGAGGTTAGAGTTTCCAGTTTTCCCACATGATTTGCCAACCCTCTGTTTAACTAAAACCATTACTTATCACTCAAATGCCTATCGACTTCACCGTAGTTACAGAGCTGCTTGATGTAAAACAATTTGTGTATCTCCTGGTTATTATATTGTATGAGCATAGGAGAATACCTGTCAGAAATTTATTGTTTGAAACATAAGAGGATAGATTTAAAAAAAAAAAAAGATTTTATTTATTTGAGAGAGAGAGAGTGCAAGCAGGAGGAGGAGCAGAGGGAGAGGGACAAGCCTACTCTGTGCTGAGCCCCACACAGGGCTGATCGCTCGACCCTGAGATCATGACTGGAGCAGAAATCAAGAGTCAGATGCTTAACCAACTGAGCCACCCAGGTGCCCTGCTTTTAGCTCTTCAAAGCTAAACATAGATACGCTTTTTAGGGGTGTCTGCTGGCTCAGTTGGTGGCGCCTGAGACTCTTGATCTCAGGGTTATGAGTTCAAACCCCACAATAGGCATAAGCTTACTTAAGAAATACAAAAAATTTAAAAAGATAGACAGCTTTTTAAAAAGAGCTTGTTGTATTCATGTGAGAAAGAACAAATTGAAGAATTATTGGTTAAAGAGCTCAACTGATCTAAATCAGATTTTGTGTGTGAACGCTTATGTGCATGTGTATTTTTTGAAGAAAACATGTTTCAATTTGAAATTGGAAAATTGGTTATGCTTAGTTATATTTTTATTTATTTTAAAAATAGAAGTGTTCTTTTATTATTGATTTGATTATTTTATCCTACAAAATGACTTAACCTAATTTGCCCTGCCTGTTTGTCGTTAAAATAAGGGAAATACCTTAAATCTGTGATAATTTCCAAATTATATAATTTTGAGAGGCTTTCTCCTCTTATATAAAATACAAGAAGAAATCCAGTTAGAAATCATTTTACCTTTTTTGCTATACATTTTTTAATAGATTCGTGATATGACAGTACCAGTTCTTATTGCCAGATGCTAATGATAAATTTTAAAATCTGTATTAGGAATTAAATATTATTGAGTTGATCTACTTTCCTGCTAATATCTGAGATCTTGTGGTACTGAGCCATTCCTTTTCTTAAAATTAATTTGTTTGATAGAGCAAGTGCGAGTGGGGGGAGGGGCCGAAGCAGAGGGAAAGAAAGAATCTTAAGCAGTCTCCTCGCTGAGCACGGAGCTGGATCCAAGGCTCGATCTCACAGCCCTGAGATCATGACCTGAGTCAAAACCAGGAGTCGGGACACTCAACCGACTGAGACACCCAGGTGCCTCTGTACCATTTCTTTTTTAAATTAGATAGGGCATATCCCCATTTTTTAGTGTTACTTGTAGTCATAACCTTTATTTTAAAGGTTTTATATTGTAAATATTTGACTTGATACAAAATTTTTGTGCAGGATAAAAGATGTACAGTCTTAGTTCATCATTGAATGTACAGGAGAATAACTGCAAGGAAGTGGATAGGTAGTGCTTTTTTTTTCCTTTTGAAATTACTGCTAAATGTGCCAGGAAATTGACACAAAACCAAATCCAAGGACTTACACAGATGCTACAGTTCAATTTTAGTTACAAGAGTGAAGAAATCTTTAACAAATTCTTATACAGTCCATTTTGTATTTTCTTCATGAAATGGTAACTAGATACCTAATCAGAGTTTGTTCTTATATTGGGGCAGTTGGGAGGAATTGAATGTTGATCCTAGTCACTTCTATGGTAAAACTAAGCTTTATTTCATTTACACTTAATGTGTGCATTAGGAAAATTTCATAGTAGGGAAGAATTATGTTTATATACAGATACAAAATGTCTAAACTCATCTTTTATGAACAAAGGCTGACAAAGGAGGGTTGGGCTGAGAAACAGTATCCTGAATACTACAGAAATGAGGAAAAGAGGCAGTGGGTACAGAGAACTCTGTTCTGCTCAGAGATCCCTAAAGAATCCCTGTCCCCTCCCCCTACCTCCTGCCAGAATGTTGGGTTTCAAAGAATGAGCAGATCAACGGATATCAGGAGTAGTGTGGCCTAGGCTGAGAATAAGGATACTTAAGGCAAATTATGAGTTATAGTACTGTCTGAATCACTACAGCCTGCTTACGTGGCATATCTGTGAATGTAAAGGGAACTTAACCAAGGAACATTAGAGCTTCTGCTGCTGGAAGGAAGTCGTACGGTAAGGGAACCACCAAAGGCCAAGAGCAATAGAAATACAGCCCCAAAGTCTGTATTACTCAAGAGCTGCACAGCAGCCACCACTTAGGGAGAAAGCCTAGATCTGGGGCTAATACCTGACTCTCCAAGTCTCAGCATGCCATGGAGAGCTGTTGCTGTGGGACATAGGCCACACAGCATCAACTGATTCACAAATGGCCATGTCAATGGTAGCCTCTTTGAGACACTCTGCCTCTATACTGCCTTTGCTATGGAAAAACCGAGGGGCCTTGAAAGAGGGTAAGATAACGTTTCAGACTTGGGCTCCGCGAAAGAGGGACTTCAGGCCGGGGCCAGTGCCGGAATCTTCATATGTTAGACTGGGGATTGTGTTGCTGTTGGTGATTTTCCTGCCAAGCTTGTACTGTAACCTGGGATCTGTAGATTACACTTTCTATGAAATAGTCATCCCCAAGAAGCTGACTGTCCATGAAAGGGACACCCCAGTGAAAGATACATCCTATACGCTATTAATGCAGGGCCAGAAACAGGTGATTCACCTGAAGGTGAAGAGAGACTATTTTGTGAAGAACTTTCCAGTCTTCAGCTACCGCAATGGTGTCCTGGGGCAAGGAATGCCTTTCATCTCACATGACTGTCACTATGAAGGCTACATAGAAGGAGTCCCAGGCTCTTTTGTTTCTCTCAACACCTGTTCAGGCCTCAGGGGCTTCCTGATTAAGGAGGGGAAACCCTATGGCATTGAGCCCATGGACACTTCAAAACGGTTTGAACATGTGTTGTATACCGTGGCACACCAAGCTCGAGTCTCCTGTAGTGTCACTTCCAAAGGCAGCCAAGCCGTGTCCACCAGCCGGCAACG
>NC_048229.1:8939323-8939656 GCF_002007445.2 Ailuropoda melanoleuca
TGGACATAATGATGAGATGGAGAAAGACACGCCAAAAGAAAGAACAGGAGGAAGTACTACTCACTGCCAGGGATTTAATCAATATGGATATAAGTACGATGTCACAACTAGAATTCAAAACAATTATAAAAAAATTATGCTTGGGGGTGCCTGAGTGGCACAGAGGTTAGGCGTCTGCCTTCGGCTCAGGGTGTGATCCCCGTGTTATAGGATCGAGCCACACATCAGGCTCCTCAGCTATGAGCCTGCTTTTTCCTCTCCCACTCCCCCTGCTTGTATTCCCTCTCTCGCTGGCTGTCTCTATCTCTGTTGAATAAATAAATAAAATCTCAA
>NC_048229.1:8943723-8963823 GCF_002007445.2 Ailuropoda melanoleuca
TGCACTTAAATAAAAAATTTTTAAAAATAAATGAGATAATAAAATATTTGTCCTTTTGTGTCTGGCTCAGCTGTTCTCTTTTTAATAATTCACTGTAAAATACATTTCTGTTTTATGCATGTTGTGTGTTTCTGCTGTGATTCAAAGTTAAACATTTCAGAAAAGAAAAAAGTAGTGATGCAGACTGGAACTAGATGTTTATACACTCTTTCAAAGGGTTGCATTATGAAACAGAGAAGAGAAACCGGATGCGACTGGAGAGTGATATGGGCTGAAAAGGATGGTTTCATAAAGGTGAGATATTACCGTATATAATGAGACTGGATCTAACAGACAAACAGATGTTTAAGATGGAAACGGGACGGGACAACTGAAAAAGCAAACAAAATCCACGAGAAACTGAAAGGGAAGGAGACTCTGCCTACAAGCTGAGGGACTGGCCTTAGATTGGAGCATGGACAACTTATCCACTACAGCAGTAGGAAAATCTAGACACAGGTGGGCTCACCTGGCACCTACATATGGAAGTACTCTTTGGATTGCTTCTATTTTTCTCAGCCAAAGGTGAGGCCAGAAGAAATCAGGAGAGTGGACTGCTGGCTAAATGTAGGAAGAGGTACATATCGAGATCACAAATGTGCCATTAGTCAGCATGGTTGTGGGGCAGGCATCAAGCAAGTACAAACAAGTAACATACAACAGATAAGATATCACAGCACTCATAACCTGGGAGTCACTTATTCACTCGATAATAATTCTTGTTCATCTACTCTTGGACAAGCACTCTTCTAGACCTGAGGGTATAAAGATGAACAGACAGAAGTAGTCACCGAATACATGAAGGCCGTATTCTAACACAGAGAGACTTTTAGGATACCTGGTTTACAACGGGCATCATCTTAGCATACCAGTCGGTCAGGGCCATCCTGAGAAGAGTGTGGGCCTGGGCTCACCCACCAACATGCCCATGATACTCACGCATAAGAGGAGGCCGCTCTATTGGCATCCCCATACATAGGTTTGGACAGTGTTATAAACGGAACTTGAGAGGCCGAACTCTGATGATGTTAAAACATAGGGGTGTTGACCTTGCCCCATGAGTCACCATCCCATTCGAGTCTATCTTGCGGCATAGGGCTGCCACTCCATTTGCCTTATCTAACAGACTGGCCTGTGAGATGTGCATATCACTATAATGCCATCCAGGAATAAAGAACAATCTGTGTTATGATGTCCATGTGTTACAGAGCAGGAGTTTCATTTTTTTATTTTATTTTTTTTAAAGATTTTATTTATTTATTTATTTGACAGAGAGAGACAGCCAGCAAGAGAGGAACACAAGCAGGAGTGGGAGAGGAAGAAGCTTGGTGTGCCATGGGAGCCTTCCCAGCGGAGGAGCCTGATGTGGGGCTCCATCCCAGAACACCAGGATCACGCCCTGAGCCGAAGGCAGACGCTTAACGCTTAACGACTGCGCCACCCAGGCGCCCCAAAGCAGGAGTTTTAAAGGAGGGGAATCAAGCAACAGGTGTACCCTCCAAAGATGTCTAAGCCTCCTGGTCTGGAACACTTGGGAGTTAGCCAAGCAACGGACAACAGGAAGGGTGGGGGGTGGGGCATTCCACGTGGCACAGTTGAGAAGGCATGGAGGTTTTGTTTCCACTCTGAAGGTAGGGTCTTGCATTTTAGCGTTTGCCGTCCTTCATGATTACATCAGTCCATGATGTCAAAAGGACTTTAGCCAAGGAGCACTGAAGCTGATGCTGTGGAAGGAAGTCACATAGAAAGGACACTATCTGAAGGATAACACATCAGAAAGACTGGAAAGGACACAGCCAGAGGCTATGACTCTCACGGGCAGGCAGTAGCCGCCCTTTATGCAGCCAGCATAGATCTGGAGCTAATGCCTGAAGGTCTGTGTGTCAGGGAGAGCTGCTGCTGATGGACACCAGCCACACACCATCAACTGATTCACAATGGCCATGTCAGTGGAGGCTGCTTTGAGACACTCTGCCTCCTCCTTGTCTTCTCTACAGAAATACCAAGTGGTTACCTATGAGGCTGGCAGAGTGCTTCAGACTTGGGCTTCACGAATGAAGCGCTCAAGGAAGGCACTAGCAGCACCAGGACCTTCGTGTGTCAGGTTGGGGATCATGCTAGTGCTGTTACTGATTTTCCTGCCAAGCTTGTACTGTGACCCTCACTCTGTATATTACTCTTCTTATGAAACAGTCATCCCCAAGAGTCTGACGGCCAAGGGAAGGGAAGACCCAGGGGAAAAGGCATCCTATACGTTATTAATGCAGGGCCAGAAACAGGTGATTCACCTGAAGGTGAAGAGAGACTATTTTGTGAAGAACTTTCCAGTCTTCAGCTACCGCAATGGTGTCCTGGGGCAAGGAATGCCTTTCATCCCACATGACTGTCACTATGAAGGCTACATAGAAGGAGTCCCAGGCTCTTTTGTTTCTCTCAACACCTGTTCAGGCCTCAGGGGCTTCCTGATTAAGGAGGGGAAGCCCTATGGCATTGAGCCCATGGACACTTCAAAACGGTTTGAACATGTGTTGTACACCATCGCACACCAAGCTCGAGTCTCCTGTAGTGTCACTTCCAAAGGCAGCCAAGCCGTGTCCACCAGCCGGCAACGAGGGAGCAGGAAGCCTCGCAGTCTACAGGCACTGTCCTCCTTTTGGTCACACACCAAGTACGTGGAGATGTTCGTCGTGGTCAACAACCAGCGGTTCCAAATGTGGGGCAGTAATGTCAATGAGACAGTCCAGAGAGTAATGGACATCACTGCTCTGGCCAACATCTTCACTAGGGGAATAAACACCGAGGTGGTGCTGGCTGGAATGGAGATTTGGACCGAGCGGGACCTCATAGAAGTCCCAGCGGACTTGCGAGTTACACTCAGGAATTTCAATAGCTGGAGACAGGAGAAACTCTTCCATCGTGTGAAGCACGATGTTGCCCACATGATCGTGGGACATCCTCCTGAAGAGGATGTGGGACAGGCGTTTCTCAATGGTGCCTGTTCAAGAGGCTTTGCAGCAGCTGTTGAATCCTTCCATCATGAAGATGTCCTCCTGTTTGCAGCGCTCATGGTCCACGAGCTTGGGCACAACTTGGGTATTCAGCACGACCACTCGGCCTGCATTTGTAACGATAAACGCTTTTGCCTCATGCATGAGAATATCACTAAAGAAAGTGGCTTCAGCAACTGCAGCTCTGACCACTTTTACCAGTTCCTCCAGGAACACAAAGGGGCCTGCCTATTTAACAAGCCTCGGCCCAAGGGTCGCCTGCGTAGGCAAGCCACCTGTGGAAATGGCGTGTTGGAGCAGAATGAGGAGTGTGACTGCGGACCCGACTGTGGTGGTAACCCATGCTGTGACCAAACATGTAGGCTGAAGGAGCATGCACAGTGTAGTGAAGGACTATGCTGTTTTAATTGCCAGTTGAGACATAAGGGATTCATGTGTCGCTCTGCTTCTGGAGAGTGTGACCTCCCAGAGTATTGTGATGGTACCTCTGGAGTATGCCCCAGAGACCACTATAAGCAAGATGGTACAGCGTGTGATATAATTCACTATTGTTTTATGGGCCGGTGTAAGAACCCTGATACTCAGTGCATGGATATATATGGGTTCCCTGCAAGGTCTGCCCCAGAAGACTGTTATATTTCCATGAACACCAGAGGGGACCGTTTCTGGCAACTGTGGCTTTGGAGCTTCACCTCGTTCAAAATATGTTAAGTGTTCTGATGAGAATATATTTTGTGGGAAACTTGTATGTACAAATATTACACAGGTACCACCAATCAAACCCCACCATACTCTGATTCAGGTAGCTCACAAAGATGACTGGTGCTGGAGTATGGATGCCTATAACCTTACTGATATCCCTGATGATGGATATGTGGACACTGGTACCCTTTGTGCCCCACACAAAGTCTGCATGAATTACTCCTGCATTCATCATGCTGTGCTTAGGTACGACTGTGAACCAAAAGAAATGTGTAATGGGAGAGGAGTTTGCAACGATTTAAGGCACTGTCACTGTGAGGAGGGCTATGCCCCCCCTGACTGCAAAGCTCCAGGAAATGGGGGTAGTGTGGACAGTGGTCCCCCCAGCAAGCCAGATGATGGAAATCCAAGTGAAGATGAAAGTAGAAGTCTTAGTTTTGATCGTGGTAATTTTGGCAGAGTAGGTGAGAATAGAGATGAAACCAAAAGCCTTGGCAAGATAGTGTACATATTTCCCTTATTTCTTGTAGCAATATTTTTAAGTCTGATTATTGGTGCCAGTGTTGGGGCTGGAAAGGAAATATCACAGTGCTCACAAGAGGCTCCAGAAGTAACTGAAGAAGAAGCTGTACAAGAAAAGGAAGTAGGCAGAGTAGAGGAAGAAGTTGAGGGAAAAAATGAGTAGTGATAGGAAGAAGTCTAATACAGCAAATACCCAAAACACTGGGTGGAATGGAGGTTCAATGAAGCAAACACGAAGTGCAAGCTGATGGCACCAGTGGCCCTAATAGGGACTCTACAGTCTGTAGAAATGTACAACTCTGCAAGGAGGGCTTTTCTTCTCCAATGTAGTCTTTGATTATGTATACATACATAAAATCATTTATAAAAATATTTTAATATTTTCATTATCACATTTTATGAAACATTTAAATTAAACTTTTCTCATGAAACATTCAGCTCAATATCTTGTCTTAGTAGGTCCAATTTTGAGTTACCTGTTTTTTAGGGAATGTCATCTTTCATCTACTTTGTTGGATGTACAGTATTATATATCCTTATATATATTGGGGTCTAGGTTTCCACCCCACTTACAACTACACATTACATTAGGAAAGTTGTTTCTATGTTTGTTGTTCTAATTGTTCTGTGAAGTGTCTCCATGAAATGAAAAGATTTTAAATTAAAAAGTAAATATCTGTTTTCAAACAAATAGCACTTTAGGCTTTATGTGGCCTATTACCTGGGTCTCCTTCCATTTTGTGGTTCTCTTGAAGGGGCTCCATTTAATTCAGGGTGGTATGATCACCCTGGTTTGGGGTGAAAGGGGCAGGGGTGGGCAACCTGGTCAAGAGGTGATCTTGACTACTGCTCATTTTACTTTCTTCTATTTTCTACTTTGTTAATTCTATTTAATTTTCAATTCTTTATTAAGTTAATATACTATTGAGTGACTATCCAAAGGACCAGAGCTTTAGAGGGCAGTTAATTATAAAGACAGCACAAGTACCTATATAATCACATGACCCATTCAGAACAAGATGCTGTGTTAAACACTTTACATTCATTGTCTTAATTTTATCCTCCCATCCATCCTATGAGACCTCCCATTTACATAAGGAAACAGTCCCCGAAGAGTTCTGCTCCAGAGCTAGTAACCTTTGTCTTGCTCAAGGTACAACTGAATCTACATTCCCCACTGCCTTGTGAGTCCTTCCTTCAGTTAAAAAAGTGACCAGAAAGACAATCAAAATGTCCTTTAAGTGTCCAGGTAATGGCTTCTTGCTCAGTGACTCTACGAAAGCGAAAGCCTTACAGATGCATGCCTTACTGTTATCATGAACCTACCACACTGTGTAGTCATTATAGATGAAAGTGCCTTTTCCCCTATTACATCCTGACATCATGGAGTGGTAAGTTTATCTTATTTAGCTCTGAGGCCCCGGCTCATTGTGGGTGCTCAGTAAATGTTGACTAAGTGAAGGACTTAACTAGAGCCAACCTTAAAATAGGAGGGTAACTTCTATGGACGCCACTTGCTAAAACCTTGCTCGGGTGCAGTGTTGCTACAGGTTGAGTGTTCTCAGTCTCTGGGAAGTTCCTGAGCATCAGTCCCTGACCATACATTTGCTGAGTCCTTCTTCTAACTGCCTGACCTACATGACAGAAAAGAACAGAAAAAAGAACGATAAGACCTGATTTCTGCCTTCAAGAAGCTTACATTAATTACTTTTGCTGGAACAAAACTAAACTTCAGAGCAAAATCCAAACTCAGGACTTCAGTTATGTAAGATTCCAGGTCATGAGATTTACTGGGAACCAAATCTCAAAGTGCTCTATGCCAGAAGGTGAAAACACACCATTAGATGGTAGTCAGCCGAGAGCAGTGATAATAACGGTAAAACTGGGTATGTGAAGGCCTCCGTGTGTAAATTTTTGATTAGAGACTCTTGAAAAAGATGTGGAGGATTTCTGCTGAGAAGCACTTCAATGGAGAACAGGAGGGGGTGACCTTCCTAACTGCATGTGATGGTGACTATGCTAAAAGCTAAAAAGCATCACACAGTTTTACTAGCTTCTCAAGTATAAGGGAATCAAGATTCAGGTAGGGGGTGATTATGCTTAGCTGATTAAATTGCATTCTTTAAAGACCAAAAGTCAGATAGATAATTGGGAATCAATCAATAAAACCTATTTAAAACTTCATAGCGGGGGCACCTGGGTGGCTCAGTCAGTTAAGGGTCTGCCTTTGGCTCAGGTCATGATCTCAGGGATAGAGATATCTCTGAGATAAAGCCTCCAGTCACACTACCTGCTCAGTGGGGAATCTGCTTCTCCCTCTCCCTCTCCCCTCCCTGCCCATCCCCGCACTCATGCTCTCTCTCTTGCTCAATAAGTAAATAAAATCTTTAAAACAAAAAACGAAAACTTTATGATATTTCACAACAAAGTTTACAAAAATTTAGCAAATATGCAAGTTGGAAGTTGAATAGACTTTTAAAAAAATTTTTAGTTGCTGTCCTTATGATTGCAAGACAAGGTTGAAGGCAGGAAACAAAAGTCAGGACAGGCTATTTGAATGAACTTCCTCTCAAAAAGTGATAGAAAACTGGACATACTTATGAACTGTCAAGTAAATCTTAAAAAGTGTGGAAACTCCAAATCCTAGGGTTGGTTGAAGTTCTTTAGCATCTGCTATAGAAGGGAGGGGACCAATTTTAATGTGGGCAAAAAGGGAGGTAGTGTAAGTCGGGTTTGAGGTTCAACCTTCTGCATTCGTGTGACTGCTTCTACAAAGCACACCTTTTTGCCTGATTCCTTCCCCCCATTATGTTTGGGGGATTCTGAGGTGTGCTTGCTTACATGTTCCATGATCTGTGTGGGTAGTCACTCATGACCCAAGCAGTTGCAGCCCCAAGAGATTCTGACAATGACTCTTTGCCATCCTTTACCGCCCTTCCCTGGGTGGCAATGTCCTCTCTGTGCTCCCTAAGGCTGTTGGAGACTGAGGCCCTTTCCTTACTTTCCCAAAGCATAGCCAAGTCCAGGCTCTAGACTTTTATCCAGAGTTAGAGGGAACAAAGAGAAACTACAATGTGGAAAAGAATGCATTTGGGTGTGGCCAATATTAATGTTCCTGGAGTCCAGAGGTCATGTCCCTCCCTGGGAGACTTGGATACGTCCTCTCTTTCCTTGGATGTCCCCACCCTGACATCTTTTCCTATCCATGTAGGAGTACTTTGGGAATGTCCTCAAAACTTGGAGCCAGACACCAACCTCCCCTCTGGGGTTCAGTTGAAGGAAAAATAAAAGATTTACGTTAAACACAGGTGACATTATCAACCTCGCAGGGATGCAACTCTGCACTAACTAAAGTTTTGCACTAGTCTCCAAAATTTCTTGACACTGTATTAAAAATTAAAATAAAAACTTCCAGCATTTACAAACTTAACTTCAGAACTGAATTTTGGTGTTTCTTTGGGCAAACATGGTTACTGAAATGTTTTCTCAAAACCAAAAGCAGACTTCTCCAAGAATGTTTGCAAAATGCTGACTCTTTAAAATTAATATTCCGCCTCCTTCTGGACACTAAGCTGTAAAACTTTTTGGACCAGGGAAGAATAGGGGGAAAAAGTCCAATACTGCTTTTGCTATTTAATAAAATCATGGCAGTCTTACCTAAGGAGGTCATGCTACAATGAAATGCATGAGGAAGGATAATGAAGGCATTGGATTAGTTTGTGAAGGACAAAGCCATGGTGACTCTTGTCACAGAAAACAATTTTCTAAATATTTACAAAGGAAACATCAGAGGTGGAATCACGATTGACCAAGTATTTGCAAACCAATACCCATTTTACTGCTGGAAACTACCTAACTGGGCTCTGTAATGACCTTCCCAAGGTTCTCCAGACACTGATCTTGTCACTCCAGTCTGGAGTTTAGGAATGTTCACTGCTCTCTCATTAGCTAGAGCAGAAGATGTAAACTTGGTGTGGCATTAAAGGACTCTGACAACTGGGTCCTCCTGTCCACATCCAGTTGTTGTCTCCTATGACTTTTGAAAACAAGCATGTCCTCATTCCTCATACCAGTACGTCTGACAGGAAAGACCTGTGTCCTCACTACACGTCACGGCCACTGCCCACTCTGGGCTCTTGATTCCACTGAATGACCTTACTCTTCTCTACCCTTACTTGGTTCAACCTTCACAGCCCCAGAGAGGCTCTTGAAACTGCTCCAGAATACCTTTCTTTACTTTTTTGAAGGAAACATGGGCTCTCCTTGAGGATACTCATGGAAAGAACCTGTAGAGCAGTCAGTCTGAAACAGACCATCAAGTGATTGTTTTCTACAGAACAAGGGAGCATCCATCCATCCTTGTCCTTGAGTGAAATCTCCAATTAGTACTTCGAGAGCAAGAATTGTGTTTACTCATCCAACACGTTCAGAATCTCAAATTCTGGAGCTACTCATGTATTAGTGGAGAAATGGAAAGAAAGCCTCACAAGACACAAAAGGAGTGAGGTCTGAAGCCTCAACTTTTCTCCTAGTATTGCATTTTCAGTCACCTAATAATCATGAGCTGGGTGTGAGTGCAGACAATGTCCACCCATGAAAAGCAGAAATAAAAAAGGCACAGTGTCAGTGCAAGGGGACAGGAGAGAAGGCTCTCCCTCTTGCCATCCACTGACCACTTATCCACCTGAAGCCTCCCTTTATGGTTCCACGGGTAAGTTGGGTCATCAGAAAAATACAGAAATGTAAACAAAAATGCCAAATAAAGCAAAGGCTACCAATTAGTTCTATGCCTTGTAAAAATAAGAATGGACCACAACTCTGAGGTAACAGGACTCTCTTTATAAAACCGTTTCAACAAAATGATACCAGTAAATCAGATCCCCAAACTGTTCAGAGTCTCTATTGCAGTATTTACATTTTATGTAACAATGCACCTAAAAAAAGAAACTGTTCCTTTTATTCATGATTTTTTTCCAAGAGCTGCATAAGCTTGGAATCTTGTGTTCTCCTAGCCTAACAAAACCAAGCAGAGAGGATTTTCTGAGAGTAAATAATGTTTTTAAAAGCGTAAAAGAAAACAGTAGGCTACATTTCCTAAGAACCGTGAGAGCTCTTTTCTTCTCCTTGATGCTAAGAGCATGAGAGCTGCATAAGCTTGGAATCTTGTGTTCTCCTAGCCTAACAAAACCAAGCAGAGAGGATTTTCTGAGAGTAAATAATGTTTTTAAAAAGAAGTTACCTTTCTTCTGATTGAGGGGGCTTTCATCTCCCTTGTCCCTAAATCCCAGGTGCTACTTTCTGGCTGATTGATCTTACACACCGAAATTCACTTCCTTGGGCCTAGGTTTCTGCCTCAGTAAGATGGCCACACAAAGGACACTTCTCACAGACCGGTTGAGAGATTATTACGTAATGCGTGTGCCGGTATCGAGTGCACTGCTTGGCATACAGCAGGTGCTCAGATCAACACTGAGAAGATCTAAAATCAACTGTGTCGAAGGATGTAAGATTGTATGAATTGTAGGCTGTTCAGCAATGGTAAGATCTGCCACTACCGAGTCACAATGCCGAATTTCCTTTATACCTACGGCATTCTGAGCCATCATATATACGGTCATTGCAAACACATTCTACTTCCCTGCTAAACTGAAAATCTCGGGGGGTGAGAAGGAGTAGGATTTGGTTGATGTGGCAATCACTGCCTTAGGCCCAGTTACGGGTAAGACTGGTAAGGACCTTCTTTCTTCCTTAGAGACCCTCTCAAGACCATGGTGGCATTAAAAGCAATCCTGCTGCTTGGATCCTAAGTCAAGGATTCTAGCTTTCTCCCTCTTCTGACTGTATCCTTAGTCCTTAATGTGCAAATGGCTCAGGACAGGCCCACTTGCACATTCGAGGCTTGCTGTCCAATGTTGGTGCTTTTTACAGAAGTCTAATTTGACTGTGAAGCTGACACATGTCACCTCTCCCCATTCATTCATTTATCCATCCATTCACTCACTCATTCATTCATTCCACCACTGTTGAATCCTTACCTACGAACTGTTGTACTAGTACCACGGACATGGTAGAAAGTAAGACGAAGCCTCCGATCCCACGAAAATTTAAAAAAAAAAAACCAAACTACAAACCTGACACACAAAAAAGATAACTACGTGATGTGCCAGGATGTAATATGTGCGATGGAACAGAATGAAGCAGGGCTAGGGGACCAAGAGTGATGTTAGGGTGGAGTGCTATTTGCAGCCTGTGGTCAGAGGAGGGAAGAGCAAACCAGGGAGAGGGAAGTCTAAGTGGAAGGGTCCTGAGATGGGAGCATGCTTGGCATGTTTGAAGTTCAGCAAGGAGGTCAGCATTCTCTGGACAGAGTGGGCATCGTGGAGTAGCAGTTGAGGGCTGTGGGTGGAGACAGGTCACATGAAGACTTGGTAGGATCGGTAAGGAATTACGTCTCTATTTCAGCGGAGATGGGAAGCACAGAAGGGTTTCAGCAAGGGAATGACCAGAGCTGAGAAGTCCTGAACCTGCTACATGATCAAAGAACAGACAGGGGTAGGGCGATGGGCCACTGCATAAGCAGAGAATCCTTAGAGATCTTGTCATGTGCCGAGTGGGAGATGTCGGAAGCTTTTAGGAGGGTGGCTGAAGTGGAAGTGGTGAGAAGAGGCTAGAATCTGGGTATACTGGGAGGTAGAGCTCAAAGGATTTGCTGACAGAGCAAGGCAGAGAAAGGCAGCAAGGAAGGACTCCAGTGGCTCTGCCCTGAGTAACTGCAAGAACAGAGTTGCCATTCGCTGAGGTGTAGATGAGTGTGCAAAGAGCAGGCGTTGGGCGTGTTTAGCTTGAGACGGCTATTAAACACCCATGTGGGCATGCCAGCTAGGCAGGAAGATGACTGAGTCTGAAATTCAGGAGAGAAGTCAGCCACAGATGTCTATCTGAGAGTTGCCAGTCTGGAGATGATATCCAAGCCACGGACCGGCTGCCACTGCCTAGGGAGCAGAGCCAGCAGCTAGAGAAAGGAACAGGTCGAGGACTGGGTGTGAGGACTTCAGCTCCAGGGCATTCCCTGGGTAGGTGTTGATAAGATGAGGACTCAGGAAAGAAGTGGGAGAAGGAGTGGCTGGTATGGTAGGGGTACCACCAGGAGAGAGCGCTGTCCTGCAAACCAAGACAGAAAGTGTTTCTAGAAGAGCCTTATACCACAGAGCCAGTCCATCTGCAAATTCGCTTGGCTCTACCTTCAACACATACCCAGAATGTGACCTCGTATCACCACCGCCCCCAACCCCCACTCTCCAGTGCACTGCAAGCCATCATCCCTCTTCTCTTCTCCAACCGCAGAAGTCTCTTCCCTGGACTCTCTGCTTCCACCCTGGCTCTCCCAATAGCCTAATTTCCAGGCAGAGCAATTATTTTCAAAGGTTAAGTCAGAACATACCAATCATCTTTTAAGCGTTGCCAGTAGGTCCAAGGTGAGGACCGAGTGTTGATCATTTGATTTGACAACGGAGAGTTATTCATTGGTATCCTGGAGCACAGCAGTTAGGATGGACGGGTGGGAATGACGGCTCATTCTCCTGGAGTCAAAATGTAAAGGATGAGCCCAACAAACCTCTGTGAGGGTGTTCAGTGCCATCGGTATTCAGAGAAATACAGATTACATAGCCACAAAGAGATGTCGCTACACACCCACAAGACTGGCTATACGAAACTGAAAATGCCAGGCACTGCTGTGGAACAGCAGAAGCTCTCCTAAACTGCTTCAGAAACCTAAAGCGGCATGCCACTTTGAAATAGCACTTTTAATTTTCTAGTTAAATTTATTTTCTCAAGTACCCCATAACTTAGTTCTTTTACTCTTAGGCAAATGCCCTAGAAATTTCTGCTTATTTGCATCATGTTCCTGGACAATAATGGTCATAAGCAGCACTCTTCATAGTATTCCAAAAGAAAAGAACCCTGTGCTCACAGATAATATGATGAATGTTGTGACTGATCCACACAGAGAAATACATGTGTAGAGCAACATGGCAAGGAACGCACCTATGGCAGCTCCCAAACAGAGTTAAGTGGAAACTTAAATACCATGTGGAACAAAGAGGCCACACTGCATTCGTATGGATTCATAGGAAGTTAAGAGGTAAAACGGGAAGCACTCCCAAAATGTTAAAATAAGGTCCTCCAGAAATCCCCTCCTCCATAAAAACTGTTACAGCACAGGCAAAAAAGAGTCAAAATGCACGTTTTGGAGGTGTGGGAATTAATCCAAGACACAGAACCAGTGAAGCTTGTTTGTTCAAAAATAGGAACAATGAAACGGCTGAATCTTGGTAAGAGCAGCGAGCTGTGTGAGTTTTTAATCGCCCTAGTCCCATATCCCTCTCCCTCAGGTCCCCACTAGCCTCGAAAAACCGCATCATAGCAACTAGGGTAGCTGTGAAAACAGGCAGTCTAGCACCCAGTGGAATGGGCAGAACAGTTTAGAGCCTCCTCAAAAGCACCGTGGCCATAGAACTGTTACTGATTTTATGCCTGGCAGTTCCCCAGAAAACCCCCCTTCATAGGACTTGCCTTGCTATAAACTCTTAGAAGAAAACATAAGGCAAATATTTCATGGCACTGGATTTGGCAAAGATCCCTCTGATGCATGACACCAAAGGCACAGGTAACAAAAAAAACCAGACAAAATGGACTTAAAGAAACTTTAAAAATTTTATGCATCAAAAAACGCTCTGACACAGTAAAAAGGCTACCCACAGAATGGGAGAAAATAATTGCAAATCAAGTGTCTGTCTGATAAGGGATTAATATCCAGAATATACAGAGACACATCTACAACTCAACAACAACAACAACAAAAGAAAGGACGGGATTAAAAAAAATGGGCAGAGACATTTCTGCAAAGAAGATCAAAAATGGCCTAGGAGCACATAAAAAGATGCTGAAAGCCACTCATCATGAGGGAAATGCAAACCAAAGTTACGATGAGATACCGCCTCCCACCCACGAGGATGGCTACTGTCAAAAAAAACCCCAAAACAAAACAGAAAATAAGACATCCTGTGCTGGAGAGGACCTGGAGGAAATTGGAAACCATGTGTGCTGCCAGTCAAAATGTAACATGCTACAGCCGCTGCGGAATACCGGTGTCCTGGCTCCTCCGGAGATCAAACATAGACTTCCCATACGATCCGGCAACTCCACCTCTGGGTATACACCCCAAAGAACTGAAAGCAGGGTCTCGAAGAGCCGTTTGTATGTCCATGTTCACAGCAGCACTATTCACAATAGCTGAAACGCGGAAGCAACCTAAGTGTCCATTGATGGACGACCAATGGAGAAGCAACATGTGGTATAAACTTACAATGAAACACTATTCACCCTCAGAAAGAAAAGAAATCCTGACGTGTGCCACAACATGGATGGACCTTGAGGACACTATGCCAAGTGAAATAAGCCAGCCCACAAAAGACAAATCTTCTATGATTCCATTCACAGGAGGCACCCAGAGTAGTCACAATCCTAGAGAGAGAAAGTAGAATGGTGGTTGCTAGTGGCTAGAGGCAAGCAGGCAACGGGCATTTACAGTTTAATGGCTATAGAGCTCCAGTTATAAGATGAAAAGGAGTCCTGGAGATTGATAGTGGTGACGGCGGCACAACATTATGAACAGATTTATTGCCACGGAAGTGTACACTTAAAAATGGTTACGATGGTAAGTTTTAGGCTATGTGTGTTTTAACTCAATAAAAAAGATTGGAAGGAAAAGTGAAATACTTCTCCCTCTGAGAGAAACACAGCACTGAGAAAGTGAAAAGACAGCCCACAGGATGGGAAAAATATTAGTGGATCATATATCTGGTGGGGACTAGTACCCAGGAAACATTAAGAACTCTTACAACTCAACCAGAAAAAGATGTCCAATTTTAAAGGGCACAGGATGTGCACAGACATTTCTCCAAAGAAGAAATAAAAGATCAGTAAGAAAATGAAAGGATTTGCAATATCATGAATTACCAGAAAACTACAATGAGATAACCATTTTACATCCACTGGGATGGCTAGAATCAAAAAGACAGGCAGTATCGAATGTCAGTGAGGATGTGGAGAAGTTGGAATCCTCATCGACCACTGGCAGGAATGTAAAACTATGTAGCTGCTTTAGAGAACAGCTGGGCAGGTCCTCAAAAGGCTAATCATAGAGTTAACACATGACCGAGCACTTCCACTCCCAAGCACCTACCCAAGGGAAATGGAAACATATGTCCAAGGAACAACTTGTACCCAAATGTCCACGGCAGTATTATTCACGATAGCCAAAAAGTGGAAACAACCAAAATGGTCATCCACTGATGGGTCAAAAAAATAAAATGTGGTATATTCCTTCATTCAAAAAGAATCTATTATTTGGCCCAAAGGAAATGAAGTCCTGACACGTGCTACAACATGGCTCATCCTTGAAAACACATGAGGTGANTGAAAACACGCGAGGTGAAGTAAGTCAGTCACAGAAGACGACAACTTGTAGGAGTCCATTGCTATGAAATACCTGGAACAGACAAAGGCATAGAGCTAGAAAGTACACTGGGGGTGGCCAGGGACTCCGGGGAGCAGGGAAATGAAGAGGGACTGCTAATGAATAGGAGAGTTTTCTTTAGACGGTGAGGAAAATGTTCTAAAATCGATTGCCATGATGGTCGCATAACTTTCTGAACGTACCACAAACCACCGAACTGGACTCATTTTTTTTTTAAGATTTTATTTATTTACTTGACAGAGAGAGAGTACAAGCAGGGGGAGTGGCAGGGAGAGGGAGAAGCAGTCTCCCGCTGAGCAGAGTGCTGGATGCGGGGCTCGATCTCGGGACCCTGGGATCGTGACCTGAGCCGAAGGCGGGTGCTTAACCGACTGAGCCACCCAGGGGCCCCTGAACTGGGCTCTTTAAACGAAGAATATCATGGCATGTGAATTGTATCTCAATAAAGTTGTTATTAAAAGACAAAATAAGAGGGGCGCCTGGGTGGCGCAGTCGTTAAGCGTCTGCCTTCGGCTCAGGGCGTGATCCGGGCAATCCGATCGAGTCCCACATCAGGCTCCTCGGTTGGGAGCCTGCTTCTTCCTCTCCCTCTCCCCTGCTGTGTTCCCTCTCTCACTGGCTGTCTCTGTCTCTGTCTAATAAAGAAATAAAATCTCAAAAAAAGAAAAAAGTAAGATTAAAAAAAAAAAGACAAAATAAGATTACACAATTACACTGGGATGCATATTTAGGAAGCAAAACAAATGTTTTAAAAAGTGAGAAAGTAGTTACCATAAGAGACAGGATCGTGATTATCTCTGAGGCAGGAGGATTTCTGATTGGCAATGGCACATGGGTGACTTCTATGGAGCTAAAACTGTTGATGACTTCACTGGGGTTGTACCTACACAGTTGTTTCCCACCCTCAGTAAAATATACATAACATAAAATTAACCATCTTAACCATTTTTTAAGTGTACAGTTTGGTGGCATTAAGTACATTCACACTGTTGTGCAGCCTTCACCACCATCCATTTCCAGAACTTGTCATCACCCCAAAACTGAAACTTTGTACCCATTAGACAATAACAAATCCCCGTCACTCTTTACCCCAGCTCCTGGTCAACTCTATTCTATTTTCTCTCCCTATGAACTTGACTTTTTGAGGAACCTCATCTAAATGAAATCACAGAGGAGGAGTTAAGATGGCAGGGGAGTACGGGATCCTAATTTCGTCTGGTCCCTGGACTTCAGCTAGATAATTATCAAATCATTCTGAACACCTGCAAGATCAGTTGGAGATCTGAGAAAAGAATTGCTACAATTCTACAAATAGAATAGCGACCACGTTTTGGAAGGTAGGGCGTGTGGAGACGTGAATCTGGGGCAATATATGGGAAGATAGAGCGGAGGGGAGGGAGCTTGGGAGCACAAAATTGGAACTTTTAGAAGTCCGCTACAGTGGGGGACGTCCCTGGCTTCAAGATGCTCAGGGGGCGAAGTGGGATGGAATCCCATGTAGGATAGTGTGGCCCCAGGATCCCCAGAGTCACAAGAAGAAGGGGTGTGTGTGTGTGCGCCAGAGTGTGGCAGAGTTTCCAGGCATCAGAGACGGGAAGCCAGGCTGAAAACAGCAAGTCTAGGAGCCAGCTTTTTGCTCCGTGTTGCCATAAACTGTGAATTGCTGCATGTTCGCATGACTCCTCTCTGGCCAGGGGCCAGCAAAACGCAGAAGCACAGCGAGACAACCTCCCGCTCCCCTGGAAGGATCGGCTTGGGTCCGCACCACAGGAGTCTGTAAAGCTTGGAGACTCGAAACCAGGTGGGGTGGCTGAGATAAAAAAAAAAAAGCTTGGTCACAAGCCGGTCACAAAGAGGATGGTCAGAAACCAGGGAGACAAGAGTGATTGACTGCATTTCTGTGAGGGCTCCCTGGAGAGTGGTGGGGGGTGGACTAGAGATTGGGGCACGACCATATCCAGACCCCTGCACCCCATCAGTGCTGAAAGCCTTCAGAGAACAAAACAGTGTGCAACAAAGTGCAATCTGGAGCTGCCTGCCCTGAGCCCTGTCCCCTGGTAAGGAGAGTGCAACTCCACCTGGCAAGGACACCTGAGAATCACCGAAACACACCCCTCCTCTGGAAGACCAGCTGGAACAACTCCCTAGCACCAAGTTTACCGATCATAGAGAACTGCAAAACTTCAGCTTTTGGGAAAAACCGTATATAGCATTTACGTGGGTTTTTGTATTATGATTTTTTTAGTCTTTCAGTTTTATTTTTTCAGGTTTTTTCTTATTTTTTTAATTCTTTTTTTTCTTATTAAAATTTTTAATATATACATAATTTTTCCTTCCATTGTATTTTATTGTATTTTTGTAGTATTATATAATATATTTATTAAAAGTTTATATATATTTATATATAAATTATATATTATATTTATTATATGTTTATACATAGAAGTTTTTCTTCTTTCCTATATTTGAGATCTAGTTTCTTTTAACAAACAAACCAAAACACACTCAGGATCTACCTTATTGTTTTGCTCTGTTTTACTTCTTGTTTGATTTCTTCTTATTTTTGTTTGTTTCTGTTTTCTTCTGGTTAGTTTTGTTTGTATTTTTCGGTGTTGTTGTTATTTTTGTCTTTTCTCTCTTTCTTCTATTCTTGTCTGGACATAATGATGAGATGGAGAAAGACACGCCAAAAGAAAGAACAGGAGGAAGTACTACTCACTGCCAGGGATTTAATCAATATGGATATAAGTACGATGTCACAACTAGAATTCAAAACAATTATAAAAAAATTATGCTTGGGGGTGCCTGAGTGGCACAGAGGTTAGAAGTCTGCCTTCGGCTCAGGGTGTGATCCCCGTGTTATAGGATCGAGCCACACATCAGGCTCCTCAGCTATGAGCCTGCTTTTTCCTCTCCCACTCCCCCTGCTTGTATTCCCTCTCTCGCTGGCTGTCTCTATCTCTGTTGAATAAATAAATAAAATCTTAAAAAAAAATTATGCTTGGGAAAAAAAGCATAGAAGATACTAGAGAAACATTACTATAGAAACAAAAACTAAAATCTAATTAGGTGAAAATTAAAAATGTGATTACTGAGATGGAGTCAAAAATGGAGGCTCTAACAGCTTGGATAAATGAGGCAGAAGAGAGAGGCAGTGAAATATAAGACAGAACGATGGAAAAGAGGGAAGCTGAGAAAGAGAGAGAAAAACAACTACTGGATGATGAAGGGAGACATTGAGAAGTCAGTGATACCATAAGGTGAAATAATATTCGAATCACAGGGGTCCCAGAAGATGAAGAGGCATGCAGAAGGTCTATTTGAACGAATTATAGCTGAGCACTTCCCTAATCTGGGGAAGGAAAGAGGCATTCAAGTCCTGGAGACACACAGAAACCCCCTCAAAATCAATAAAATAGGTCAACATGTCGACATATGAGAGTGAAGCTTGCAAATTTCAGAGATAAAGAGAAAATCTTGAAAGCAGCTCAGGACAGAAGGTCTGTAACCTACAAGGGTAGAAACATAAGGCTGGCAGCAGACCTGTCCACAGAGATCTGGCAGGCCAGAAAGGACTGGCATGATACGTTCGATGTGTTAAATGGGAAAAAGATGCAGGCAAGAATCCTTTATCCAGCAAGGCTGTCATTCAGAATAGAAGGCAAGATTAAGAGTTTCTAGGACAAACAAAATCTAAAGGAATTCCTAAACACCACACCAGCCCTGCAAGAAATATTAAAGGGCATCCTTTGAGTGAAGAGAGAGCCTAAAAGTAACAAAGATCAGGAAGCAACAGAGACAATCTATAGAAACAGCGATTTTACAGGTAATACAATGGCACTTAATATCTTTCAATAGTTACTCTGAATGTAAACGGACTGAATGCTCCAATCAAAAGACACACAGTATCAGACTGGATAAAAAAACAAGACCCATCGATATGGTGTCTGCAAGAGACTCATTTTAGACCCAAAGGCACCTCCAGATTGAAAGTGAGGGGGTGGAGAACCATTTTTCATGCTAATGGACATCGAAACAAAGCTGGAGTAGCAATCTTTATATCAGACAAACTAGATTTTAAACCAAAGGCTGTAATAAGAGACAAAGAAGGACACTATATCATAATGAAAGGTTCTATCCAACTAGAAGACCCAACAACTGTAAATATTTATGCCCCTAAGTTGGGAGCGGCCAACTATATAAACCAATTAATAACAAAATTAAGGAAACACACTGATAATAGTACAATCATAGTAGGGGACTTTAACACCCTACTCACAGCAACGGACAGATCATCTAAGCAGAAGATAAACAAGGAAACAAGGGCTTTGAATGACACACTGCACCAGATGGCCTTCACAGACATATTCAGAGCATTGCATCCTAAAGCAACAGAATATACATTCTTCTCAAGTGCACACGGAACATTCTCCAGAATAGATCACACAATGGGTCACAGGTCAGGTCTCAACTGGTACAAAAAGAGTGAGATCATACCATGCATGTTTTCAGACCACAATGCTTTGCAACTGGAACACAATCATTGGGGAGTGGGAAGGAACACAAATACATGGAGGTGAAAGAGCATCTTACCAAAGAATGAATGGGTCAACCAGGAAATTAAAGAACAATTTAAAAAATACATGGAGGGGCACCTGGGTGGCACAGCGGTTAGGCGTCTGCCTTCGGCTCAGGGCGTGATCCCGGCGTTACGGGATCGAGCCCCACATCAGGCTCTTCTGCTGTGGGCCTGCTTCTTCCTCTCCCACTCCCCCTGCTTGTGTACCCTCTCTCGCTGGCTGTCTCTCTCTGTCGAATAAATAAAATCTTAAAAAAAGNCAACCAGGAAATTAAAGAACAATTTAAAAAATACATGGAAACAAATGAAAATGAAAACATAACAGTTCAAAACCTTTGGGATGCACCAGAGGCAGTCCGAAGAGCGAAGTATGTAACAATATAAACCTTTCTCAAGAAACAAGAAAAGTCTCAAATACACAACCGAACCTTACACCTAAAGGAGCTGGAGAAAGAACAGCAAATAAAGCCTAAATCCAGCAGGAGAAGAGCAATAATAAAGATTAGAGCAGAAATCAATGACATAGAAATTAAAAAAAAAAAACCCAAACAATAAAGGACAGATCACAGGGAAACTAGGAGCTGGTTCTCTGAAAGAATTAATGAGATCGATAAACCCCTAGCCAGCATTATCATAAAGATAAAAGAACCAAATAAACAAAATCATGAATGAAAGAGGAGAAATCACAACCAACAACAAGGAAACACAAA
>NC_048229.1:8963923-8971049 GCF_002007445.2 Ailuropoda melanoleuca
CTGATTAAGGAGGGGAAGCCCTATGGCATTGAGCCCATGGACACTTCAAAACGGTTTGAACATGTGTTGTACACCATGGCACACCAAGCTCGAGTCTCCTGTAGTGTCACTTCCAAAGGCAGCCAAGCCGTGTCCACCAGCCGGCAACGAGGGAGCAGGAAGCCTCGCAGTCTACAGGCACTGTCCTCCTTTTGGTCACACACCAAGTACGTGGAGATGTTCGTCGTGGTCAACAACCAGCGGTTCCAAATGTGGGGCAGTAATGTCAATGAGACAGTCCAGAGAGTAATGGACATCACTGCTCTGGCCAACATCTTCACTAGGGGAATAAACACCGAGGTGGTGCTGGCTGGAATGGAGATTTGGACCGAGCGGGACCTCATAGAAGTCCCAGCGGACTTGCGAGTTACACTCAGGAATTTCAATAGCTGGAGACAGGAGAAACTCTTCCATCGTGTGAAGCACGATGTTGCCCACATGATCGTGGGACATCATCCTGAAGAGGATGTGGGACAGGCATTTCTCAATGGTGCCTGTTCAAGAGGCTTTGCAGCAGCTGTTGAATCCTTCCATCATGAAGATGTCCTCCTGTTTGCAGCGCTCATGGTCCACGAGCTTGGGCACAACTTGGGTATTCAGCACGACCACTCGGCCTGCATTTGTAACGATAAACGCTTTTGCCTCATGCATGAGAATATCACTAAAGAAAGTGGCTTCAGCAACTGCAGCTCTGACCACTTTTACCAGTTCCTCCGGGAACACAAAGGGGCCTGCCTATTTAACAAGCCTCGGCCCAAGGGTCGCCTGCGTAGGCAAGCCACCTGTGGAAATGGCGTGTTGGAGCAGAATGAGGAGTGTGACTGTGGACCTGACTGTGGTGGTAACCCATGCTGTGACCAAACATGTAAACTGAAGGAAAACGCAAAGTGTAGTTCTGGACCCTGCTGTAATCAAACGTGTGGATATATGGTAAAGGGAAACTTGTGTCGTTCTGCTTCTGGAGAGTGTGACCTCCCAGAATATTGTGATGGTACCTCTGACAAATGTCCCACTGACACATACAAGCAAGATGGTACACCTTGTCAAAGAGTTTACTATTGCATTCAGGGTGTGTGCAAGACGCCTGATACTCAATGTATAAATGTTTTTGGGTACCCTGCAAGATCTGCTCCAGAAGAGTGTTATATTTCCATGAACACTAGAGGGGACCGGTTTGGAAACTGTGGACTTCCCACTCCAGGTAACCAGGAATATGTTAAGTGTGCAGGTGAAAATATTTATTGTGGGAAAATTATATGCACAAATGTTAAACTGGTACCGTCGGTAAAAGCCATGCAAACAATGATCCAAATTCCTCATATGGATGACTGGTGCTGGAGCTCGGATGTCCACATCCTTACTGATATCCCTGATGATGGCTATGTGCAAATTGGCACGCTTTGTGCCCCAGAAAAAATCTGTATGAATAACTCCTGCATTGATCATGCTGTGCTTAACTATGATTGTGATCCAAATGGAATGTGTCATGGGAGAGGAGTTTGCAACAATTTAAAGCACTGCCATTGTGAGGCTGGCTATGCCCCACCTGACTGCACAACTGTAGGAACTGGGGGTAGTGTGGACAGTGGCTCTCCTCTTGTACAAGAGGAAACTGTTAACACTGGCAATATTTTCAAACATGAAGATAGTTACTTAGACCCTTTGATCATATTGTTTTTGGTACTTTTGTTCATAATATTAATATTGATAATTATTTGTGTCATCATGTATAAACGCTCTAAAGCTCCTCCAGAGCCCACAGAAAAGGGTCCAGAAGTTGCTGCAGTAAAGCCCCCAGGAGCACAGCCTGCTCCAGAAGAGGCAGCGGATGAGGTTCCGCAAGAAGAGGAAGAGGAAGAGGAAGAGGAAGAGGAAGAAGAGGAGGAAGAGGAAGAAGAGGAAGAGGAAGAATCAGAGCCATAAGAGAAGTAGTGGGAGGAAGAAGCCAAAAATATCAAACATCTCAAGCACTGAGTGGGAATGAGAAGCACAGGGAAGTAAAGGTGAAGTGGGAATTGATGGCTCCACTGGCTCTGAATAGAAATACACAGTCTATAAAAATATACTAATGTAGGAGGAAGGATTCATCCACTTTTATTATTCATTTTAGTAATTAAGGTTTTATTTATTTAATATATTAAATATTTAACTTTTTCTTTTCCACATTTCATTTGAACTCTTCACATGCATCTGTAGACATCAGTATCTTTGTCTTGGGACAATTTTTCCATTCACCAGAAACTTCGTTAGTACATGCCATCTTTCACCTAAGTTGTCTGACATATACTACACCACATTTACCTGCATTTAATACTTTCACTTTGTAAGTAACCACTACCTATTATGAGATAGTTGTTTATGTGATATTATATTATCACATAATGTACATTCATGAAATGAGTGTTTAAATCCAAAAATAAATAAAACCCTATTCAGATTATACATCTCTTCAGATTCCACTTGGCATACTTATTGAGTCCATTTTGTTCTGGGACTCTGTGGGATGTACTATACCTGGGAAGCCAGAAGACCCTGATTATCCCAAAGTCAAGGGGCAAGTGCTAAATCATTCATTTTTTCAAATCTGGCAGGTGTTTAATATGATGTATGTATATCCACTTTATTACTTACCAGTATTTCCAAGACCCTCCTATAGCCAGACTCCCCTTCACCCAAAAGGTTTCATTTATTTTTCTTCTATAGCAGCTTTCATAGCCTTTACTCTTTACTAATCTTCATGGGATGAATTTCAGATCTCCAAATGTCTCATGTCTGATGAACATCACCTAGACCGAGAAAACTGTATTTTTGCTTATTTTATAACAATATACAGACCCCAACCTATGACAGTGCTAAGTATATGTATAAAACTAAAATTTTGTCTCTTCTATTTTTTTATTTATTGAAATTAATAACCTGTTGACTGACATCAGAAGGAATCTCTCCAATTATAAGTAATGGAGCTTAGAGGTGGTAGATACTTCTCTGTGAAGAAGCACAAAGGAAGTATAATATTAATGTTATTTATTCTGTGGTAGGAACTATGTTAAATACTTTGCATTCATTTTCTCAACTTAATCCTCCCAACTTCCCTATGAAACCTCCATCTTGCTCATGAGGAAGCAAACCAGAACTGGTCAGTGGTGGAACCTGCATTACTCCTCAGGTATGACTCAATCTCCATTCTCCACTCCCTCATGGGCCTTTTCCTGTGGTAAAAAGTGATGGGGAAGGCACCCAGTATGTCCCTAATTGACCTCTATTATGAGTTCCCAAATTGTGTAATCACTATTGACGAAAATGTCTTTTCTCCTATTACATCCTGACATCATGGAACAGCAGGTTGTCATCCTATTCAGTGCTTGGACTCAGCATTGTAAATGCTTAATAAATGTCTATCATGTGAGTAATTAACTGGAGCTAACATTAAAATACAGGGCCAGATTCATTCCCTTGGCAGAATGTGTCTTGCTACTCCTTAACACACCCAAAATCTTACTGAGATACAATATTGATACTAAACATTTTTAAAAATTTTATTCATTTTAGAGAGGGGGGAGCAGAAGAGAGAGAGGGAGAGAGAATCCTAAGCAGACTCTTCACTGAGCTTGGAGCCCGACAGAGGGCTTGATCCCAAGACCCTGAGATCACAACCAGAGCTGAAACCAAGAGTCAGATGCTTAGCCAACTGCGCCAACCTGGTGCCCTGATTGCTAAACACTTATAAATCGTCAATAATAAAAAGCTTATAAAATTTTGAATTCCAGGAAATGAAGGTTAACCACACTAGGATAGACTACGGCAGGGAAGGAGGCCAGTTTTTATGTGGGCAGGAGAAAGCCGTTAGATGTAACTTGGTTTGTGACATCTCCACGTTCAAGGGTCAGTTTCTTGTAAAGTTCAGTTGACAACAGTTCTGCATTGTGTGTGACTGCCTCTAGGAAGTATACCTTTTCATCTGATTCTGATGAATGCTTGCATGTTCCAATCCTTTGTGTCAGCAGTCACCAGCCACTTGCTCCCCTAAAACCTCTGATGATGACTTACTGCTATCTTTTACCTGTCTTTCCTACGCAGCTATCGTCCTTTCTTTGCTGCCTCAGGGCAGCAGAGACCCAGGCCCTTCCCTTAATTCCTCAAAGTACAGCCGCACCCAGGCTCTACATTTTTATCCAGACTTTGGGGCAAAGAGAAATTACAATGTGGGAAAGAAAAATTTGGATGCTGCAGATATGTATTAATGCTCCTGGAGTCCAGGGGTCATGCCCTGTTGGTGGACTTGGATAGGCCATTTCTCTCCTCGGACCTGACCCAACATCCTCTCTTGTTCCTGGACTGCTTGTGATAATATCCTTGTTGCCTGGAATCAGACTCCACCACATTCTCTGGGGCAGTGAGAGGGGGAAGAAGTTTTTTTTTAAATAATTTACTAAAAACCCAGATCACATCATCATAACCTCACATGAATGTAATAATGACCACAACAAAGACAAAGTATGAAATTAGTTTGATAAAAATTTAGCTTTTTGTGTGTTCAAACTTCATTTTTTAAGCTTATTTTTATTGAAATATAATTGACATATAACATTTTCAGGTGCACAACACAATGATTCATATTTGCAAATATTGGGAAATGGTTACCATAGTAAGTCTTACTTACCATAGTAAGTCTACTTAACATCCATCACCACACAATTATAATTTTTTTTTTACAATGAGACCTTTTAGGTTCTACTCTCTTAGCAATTTTCAAATACATAATACAGTATTAATTAGTCATCATGCTATATATTATATCCCCAGGACTTATTTATTCTAACTGAAAATCTGTACTTTTTGGCCACCTTCACCCATGTCACCAACCCTCTCATCCCCTGCCTCTGGCAACTTATTTGTTCTCTGTATCTAGGAGATATTTTTGCTTTTTGCTTGTTTTTGGATTCCACATACAGTTGAGACCATATGATATTGGTCTTTCTCTAGTGACTTATTTTACTTATCAGAATTCTTTCATGGTCCATCCATGTTGTTATAAATGGCAAGATTTCCTTTTTTATTGGTTAATATTGTATATATATTATGTGTAATATCCCATTATATATAGTAGATATACTATACACACACATATATATCTCACATTTTCTTTATCCATTCATCCAATGATAAACACCTAGGTTGCTTCCATGTCTTGGCTATTGTAAATAATGCTGCATGAATATGGAGGTCCAGATATCTTTTCAATTTAGTGTTTTTGCTTCCTTTGGATAGTCAGTAGTGGAATTACTAAATCATATCATAGTTCAATTTTTAATTTTTTGAGGAAACTCCATAGTGCTTTTCATAGTGGCTGCGATTTACATTTCCCCCAACACTGCACAAGGGTTCCCTTCTGTCCACATCCTAGCCAACACTTGTTATTTTGTGTCTTTTTGATAATAACCATTCTAACAGGTGTAGGGTGATATTTCATTGTAGCTTTGACTTGCATTTCCCTGATGATTAGTGATACTGAGTTCCTTTCCATGGACCTATTCACCATCTGGTATGTCTTCTTAGGAAAAATGTTTATTCATATGCTCTGCCCATTTTTTAATTGGATTGTTTTATTGCTATTTAGTTGTAGGAGTTCTTTATATATTTTGGATATTGTTAAATACAAGATTTGCAAATATTTTCTTCCATTCAGTAGTTGCCTTTTCATTTTGTTGATGGTTTCCTTTGCTGTGGAGGCTTTTATTTTTTCTTTTAGATCTTATTTAAATTCAAGTTAGTTAACATATAATGTAGTATTAGTTTCAGAGGTAGAATTTAGTGATTCATCACTTGCATATAACACTCAGTGCTCATTCCATCAAGTGCCCTCCTAAATGCCCATCACCAATTTTACTCAATGCCCCCACCCACCTCCCCTCCAACGACTCAGTTTGTTCCCTATTGCTTTTTTTAAAAAGATTTTATTTATTTGAGAGAGAGAGAGAGAGCACAAGCTGAGTGGGGGAGTGGGGAGGGTCAGAGGGAGAAGCAGGGGTCAGAGGGAGAAGGAAACTCCCTGCAGAGCAGGGAGCCCGGTGGGGCTGCATCCCAGGACCCTGAAATCATGACCTGAGCTGAAGGCAGACACTTAATCAACGGAGCCACCCAGGTGTCCAATTTGTTCCCTATTGTTAATAGTCCCTTACGATTTGCCTCCCTCTCTGTTTTTCTCTTACCTTATTTTTCCTCCCTTTCCCCTATGTTCATCAGTTTTGTTTCTTAAATTCCACATATGAGTGAGATCATATGATATTTGTCTTTCTGTGACTTACTTTGCTTAGCATAGTACCCTCTAGTTCCATCCATGTAGTTGCAAATGGGAAGACTTCATCCTTTCTGATGGCTGAGTAGTACTCCATTGTATGTATATACCACATCTTCTGTATCCATTCATCACCTGATGGACATGTGGGTTCTTTTCATATTTTGTCTATTGTGGATAGTGCTGGTTATAAACACTGGGGTGCATGTGCCCCTTCAGATCACTACATTTGTATCCTTTGGATAAATACTTAGTAGTGCAATTGCTGGGTCATAGGGCAGCTCTATTTTTAACTTTTTGAGAAACCTCCATACTGTTTTCCAGAGTGCCCGTACCAGTTTGCATTCCCACCAACAGTGTTCGAGGGTTCCCCTTTCTCCACATCCTCGCCAACATCTGTTGTCTCCTGAGTTTTCAGTTTTAATCATTCTGACTGGTGTGAGGTGGTCTCTCATTGTGGTTTTGATTTGTATTTCCCTGATGCTGAGTGACATTGAGCATTTTTTCATGTGTCTGTTAGCCATTTGGATGTCTTCTTTGGAGAAATGTCTATTTATGTCTTCTGGCCACTTCTTGACTAGATTTTTTGCTTTTTGGGTGTTGAGTTTGAGAAGTTGATTTTTTTTTTTATAGATTTTGGATACTAGCCCTTTATCTGATATGTCATTTGCAAATATCTTCTCCCATTCTGTGGGTTGCCTTTTAGGTTTTTTTTAAAATGTTTTTTTTTATTATATTATGTTAGTCGCCATACAGTACATCCCTGGTTTCTGATGCAAAGTTCGATGATTC
>NC_048229.1:8971149-8997396 GCF_002007445.2 Ailuropoda melanoleuca
TGGCTGGGTCATAGGGTAGCTCAATTTTTAACTTTTTAAGGGACCTCCACACTGTTTTCCAGAGTGGCTATCTACTCATCTTAACTATGAGTCTGGATCACTTATTTTTATATTATGAGCATCAGGTTTTTTTTCAACTATAAATTGTATAAATACGTTGCAGCGTTATCATGAAGATTACTAGTATGTAAAACTTTTAGACTTCTGCTCAGCACAAAATATGCAATAAATATCAGTCCAGATTACCACTGTTTTCCTTTTTTACATATCATATTAGCAAATTAGGACATTATAGGGTATTTCCTGCTCATCCCACACCCTCTCAATCTCCACAAGTTATAAACCCTAGAAATTCCTATTCAGAATCTACCTCTGAAATGAGGGCCCGGTTTATGTTTTACAAAGATTCCACCTAAATTTAACTAGATTAAACTGTTTTCCTCTTTGTAATACTTATATTCTTAAATAAATATTTCACGAAAAAAAACTTGTCAGGAAGTTATACAAGAAGAGGGAACTGGTAGAATGGGCAGAATAAGAATCATCCAGGAAATTCAAATCAAAACCACAATGAGAGACCACCTCACACCAGTCAGAATGGCTAAAACTAAAAACTCAGGAATCAACAGATGTTAGCAAGGATGCAGAGAAAGGGGAACCCTCGAACACTGTTGGTGGGAATGCAAACTGGTACAGGCACTCTGGAAAACAGTATGGAGGTTTCTCAAAAAGTTAAAAATAGAGCTGCCCTATGACCCAGCAATTGCACTACTAAGTATTTATCCAAAGGATACAAATGTAGTGATCTGAAGGGGCACATGCACCCCAGTGTTTATAACCAGCACTATCCACAATAGACAAAATATGAAAAGAACCCACATGTCCATCAGGTGATGAATGGATACAGAAGATGTGGTATATACATACAATGGAGTACTACTCAGCCATCAGAAAGGATGAAGTCTTCCCATTTGCAACTACATGGATGGAACTAGAGGGTACTATGCTAAGCAAAGTAAGTCACAGAAAGACAAATATCATATGATCTCACTCATATGTGGAATTTAAGAAACAAAACTGATGAACATAGGGGAAAGGGAGGAAAAATAAGGTAAGAGAAAAACAGAGAGAGAGAAGCAAACCATAAGAGACTCTTAACAATAGGGAACAAACAGTTGCTGAAGGAGAGGTGGGTGGGGGCATTGAGTAAAATTGGTGATGGGCATTTAGGAGGGCACTATTGTAATGAGCACTGGGTGTTATATGTAAGTGATAAACCACTAAATTCTACCCCTGAAACTAATACTTCATTATATGTTAACTAACTACGATTTAAATAAAATCTTGAAAAGAAAAAAAAAAGAATCTTCAAAGAAGAAAAGTGAGGAGCTCAGTGTCAGGCAATGTGGTTTTACCTAGAGCTTTGTGGTGAATAAAAATTACAATAGCCTTATGATGGACCATTATTCAGCAATAAAAAGAAAAGTAGTATTGATACGTTGTATACTATAGGGGAACATTGAAAACATGATGCCAAGTGAAAAAAGCCAGTCATAAAAGTTCACATATTGTATGATTTCATCTATATTAATGTCTAAAGTAGGCAAATTCTAAAGAAAGTATAGAAGAAACTGAGGGGAGAGAATGGAGAGTTACTGCTACTGAGCACAGCTTTCTTTTTAGAGTGATAAAAATGTTCTAAATTATGACAATGGCTGCACAATCTGTAAATATTCTAAGACCACTGAACTGTAAGCTTTAAATGGATGATTTTCTTTGGTATGTTAATTTTACATCAATAAAAGTGAAGAACATTAAATAACATTAATATATAAGGCCAAATCCCTCTTCATCACTTCTGTCCAGTCCTCCCTATTGGGAACCATTATTATCAGTTTTGTCCATTTTTAGGTAGAAAATACAAGGTATTGTTTTGTGCACTTAAGTGTATGTATAACATAAATAGTATCATGCTTTATAAATTCATTATGTTTTGGAGATGGGTCCATATTACACATAACCTCTTCAAAGGAAGTGCTCTGGTGGGATCTTGGGCATTATAAATGCTTACTATATTTGATGTAATTCAAATAAAGCAGAATCAAGATATCTGGGGAAGGCACTGTCATTTCTGCAAAGGATTTCATGCCTGGCTAATTCACCGAGCCTCTATGATGGGTCAAATATTCCTGATGATATAGTAAGAACTTTACTGTACTCTCCTTCAATTGAAAAAAAAACTTTTTGGAAAAAAACATGCATGGGAAAGGGGAAATCCTGCAAAAGTTCTCAGTCAAAAGAGAAACTTTGAAGGAAGTAACAATATTTTGTATTTGCATCACACTTTTTCCTTTGCAAAGCGTTTCTAGAAATGCTGTTGAACAATCAACAAATCTCATATAGGTATTGTTATTTCCACTTGGCAAACAAGAAGCTGATGCTCAAAGAGATTAAATGACAAAAATAACAATTTTCAAATAACCAAACTGGGACTTGAGTTCAGGTTTTCTAGGTTGAAAAACAAAACAAAAATAGAAACAAAAACTTTTTGAGTAAGGCTCCATATCACGGTCGATGGAGAAAATTATTTACCATAGGATGTAGCACTCTACTTTTTAACGGTTAGGGAACAAATTTAAATATGAGAAAGGAGGGGAGATTTGCAGAAAGTGGCAGCAGCACTTTAGGTTTTCAAAATCTCCTCAAATCGTTCCATAAAGACAGACAAAGCACTAGGATGGTAAAATCAAAACCTATGAGCAACAAAAAAAGCTGAGAAGGCATCTCTCAAACCCCAAAGTATGTGCAGATGAAGACAAACTACTGACAGCTCCAAGACCCAAGTGGTATTAGTATCTGTCAGAGAGAGATCAGAGAAGAGTAATGAGAGGTCAACTGGACCCCAGAACAAGAAAAACCCTAATTATCAAACAGATACTCTGGGACGCATAGTGAGCCAACTTGGGGCGGGGGAGAGGCACCTGAAATTGGAAAGGGCTTCTGAAACTTCAATTTTGGGAAGAGTGCAAGAGGTAAACTGAAAAGTGTGAAGTGCCAGAGAATTCTACGGACTATGAGTTTTTAAAATTAGACTTCCAGGACAAAGTCTCATGTTGGAAAGAATCTGCTGGAAGTAATTGAAACTGACTAGGAGAATAAGACAAAGAAAATAGATTTTTTTTTAATTTAATTTTATTATATTGTGTTAATCACCATACAGTACATCCCCAGATTCCGATGCAAAGTTTGATGCTTCATTAGTTGCGTATAACACCCAGTGCACCATGCAATACGTGCCCTCCCTACTACCCATCACCAGGCTATCCCCTTCCCCCACCCCCTCCCCTCTGAAGTCCTCAGTTTGCCTCTCACAGTCCATANAGAAAATAGATTTTAAGTGTAAATACCTTCACTATTTCAGTAATTAAAACGCCATTTGCTATTAGATTTTGGTAAATGGTCTTTACTATGTTTATGTAATATTTTTGTATTCCCATGAAATTTTTAAAAATAGGAATAGCTGGTGAATTTCAACAATTTTTTGGCATGTATTCTTATGTTCATTTTTTTTTCTCCTTTAAGTTTTTGTGATGAATTATGATGATTTTTGTTTTTTTTTGTTTTTTTTGTTTTTTTTTTTTTAAAGATTTTATTTATTTATTTGACAGAGATAGAGACAGCCAGCGAGAGAGGGAACACAAGCAGAGGGAGTGGGAGAGGAAGAAGCAGGCTCACAGCAGCGGAGCCTGATGTGGGGCTCGAACCCATAACGCCGGGATCACGCCCTGAGCCGAAGGCAGATGCTCAACCGCTGTGCCACCCAGGCGCCCCTATGATGATTTTTTTTAAATTTTAACTTATTTTATTCAAATTCAGTTAGTTAGCTTATAGTGTATCATTAGTTTCGGATGTGGAATATGATGATACATTTCTTAATGTCAAAATCATGCTTATGTTTCTGGCATAAATTCTTCCTTCAATACACAAGATTTGTAATATATCTTTTTGTTCGTATCTACATTCAGAATAAGTGAGATTTATCTCTGACTTAAAAAAATGCCATCTTTATCAAGTTAGGGTATTATGATTATATTAACTCTGTAAAGAATCTTCCATAATTTCCTTTAGATTTTCAAATTAAGTGACAACAGATTTGTACAAATATTTTTGTATAATTTCAAATCTCTTTCATATCCATATCATACATTCCTAAGTTATTCATTTTTTATTGTGGTAACAACACATGAAATCTACTTTTCTGACAAAATTTTAAACTTTATTCTTTTTTACATTTTATTTATTTATTTGACAGAGAGAGCACAAGCAGGGGGAGCAGCAGGCAGAGGGAGAGGGAGAAGCAGGCTCCCCACTGGGCAGAGAGCCCGACATGGGGCTCAATCCCAGGACCCTGGGATCATGACCTGAGGCAAAAGTGGACGCTTAACCGAATGAGCCATCCTGGTGCCATTTTTAACAAAATTTTAAGTGTACTATACATTATTGTTGACTATGGGTACAATGTTGTACCCAGAATTTACCTTGCTGAAACTTAATGCCATTAATAAATCCCCATTTCCCTTTCCCCCAGCCTGTGACAACCATCATTCCACTTTTTGACTCTTATGAACTTGGCTTAGATACCTCATATGAGTGGAATTATGCAGTATCTTTCTGTAACTTCCCTATTTTACTTAGCATAATGTCATCAAGGCTCATCCATGTTGTCACATATTGCAAGATTTCCTTACTTTTTAAGACTGAATAGTATTCTGTGGTACATACATACACATTTTCTTTATCTGTCGGACATTTGTTTCTACATCTTGCTATTGTAAAACTTGGCTACAATGAACATAGGAATGTTAATATCTCTTTCATTCTTTATTTCAATGTTTTAAATAAGTGCCATAAATGGGATTGCTAGATTATATGATAGTTCTATTTTTAGTTGTTTTGAGGAACTTCCATATTGTTTTCCATAGTGGCCACACTGTTTTGCATTCCCACCACGAGTGTGCAAGGGATCTAATTTCAACAAATCCTAATCAATACTGCTTGGTTGTTAACAGCCATCTCAACAGATGTGAGGGGATATCTCATTGTAGTTTTGATTTGCATTTCCCTGAAGATTAATGACATTAAACAGTTTTTCATATATTTGTTGGCCATTTGTATATCTTCTTTGGAGAAATAAATGTCTATTCAAGTCCTTAGCCCGTTTTATAATTGGGATATAAACTTTGGTATTGAGTTGTAGGAGTTCCTTATATATTTTGGAGATGAACCCCTTATCAGATATCAAGTTTACAAATATTCTTTCCCACTCTGAAACTTGACTTTTCACTCTGTTGATTGTTTGCTGTACAGAAACTTTTTAGCTTGTGATAGTCCCACTCATTTTTGTTTTTGTTACTTGTGCTTTTGGTAGCATATCTATGAAATTATTCCACGACCAGTGTCATGACCATGTCCTTCTTGGAGGTTTACAGTTTCAGGTCTTACATTTAAGTGTTTAATTCATTTTGAGTTGATTTTTGTGTATTGTGTAAAATAAGTGTCCAATTTCCTTCTTTTGCATGTAAATGTCTAGTTTTCCCAATATCATTTGTTGAAGAGACTATTCTTTCCCAATTGTGTATTCTTGGCACCCCTGTTGAAGATCAGCTGGCCACATCAATGTGAATTTGTTTCATTTGTGTGTGTATCTGCCTTAATGCCAGTACCATATTGTTTTGACTACTGCAGCTTTGTAATATATTTTGGGATCAGGAATTGTATGCCTTCGGCTTTGTTGCTCTTTCACAATATTGACTTCGTGCAATACTTCTTGAGTATTTCTTTTGCTACGTCCCATAAGTTTTGATGTTGTTTTTTGAGATTCTATTTTATTTTATTTATTTATTTGACAGAGAGACAGCCAGTGAGAGAGGGAACACAAGTAGGCAGAGTGGGAGAGGAAGAAGCAGGCTCCCAGCAGAACAGCCTGACGTGGGGCTCGATCCCAGAACGCTGGGATCATACCCTGAGCCGAAGGCAGACACTTAATGACTGAGCCACCCAGGTGCCCCTTGAAATGTTGTATTTTCATTTGTCTTTAGGTATTTTCTAGTTTCATTTTTTATTTTATTTATTTATTTATTTATTTATTTATTTATTTATTTATTTTTAAAAGATTTTATTTATTTATTTGACAGAGATAGAGACAGCCAGCAAGAGAGGGAACACAAGCAGGAGGAGTGGGAGAGGAAGAAGCAGGCTCATAGCAGAAGAGCCTGATGTGGGGCTCGATCCCTTAACGCCGGGATCACGCCCTGAGCCGAAGGCAGACGCTTAACCGCTGTGCCACCCAGGCGCCCCTCTAGTTTCATTTTTTAGAGGAGAGAGGGCAGAGGCAGAGAGAGAATCTTAAGTAGGCTCCACACCCAGAGCAGAGCCTGACGTGGGGCTTGATCTCAGGATCCTGAGATCATGACCTGAGCCGAAATCAAGAGTTGGGTGCTTAACCAACTGAGCCACCTAGTGACCCCTAATTTACATTTAAGTAATTACTGATAGGGAAGGATTTACTATTGCATTTTGCTCTTTTCTGTTTGTCTTACAGTTCTTTTGTCTCCCTTTTCTTCTGTCTTCCTTTTGTGTTTTGTTCAACTTGGGTATTGGTATGTTTTTTCCTTTCTTTTTTCTTTTGTAACTTCTTTTGGAATTTTTGCTGTTACCTTGGGGCTTACATAAAATATAATCAGAAGAGTCTATCTTAAGCTGATAACAACTTAAACTTAATCACATAAAAAACATTTTAACTTCTCTCCTCCTCCTACTTTGTTATTGTTGTCACAATTAACATCTGTTCATATTGCGTACCTTTTAATATATTTTTCGTTACTTTTAATACTTTTGTCTTTCAACTTTTATACTAGAACGAAAAATGGTTTACTCACCACCATTATAGTGATGCAGTATTTTGTATTTATCTATATATTTGCCTTTAAAAATGAGTTTCATATTTTTTATGCTATTGTGTTGCTTTATAGCATTCTTTGAACTTAAAGAACTCCCTTTATCATTTTTTTAAAGGCAGTAGTGATGAACTCCCTCAGGTTTTGTTTGGGAAATTCTTTATCTCTCTGTTTTTGATGGATAATTTTGCCAGATAAAGTAGTCTTGGTTGGCAGGGTTTTTTTCAACTTGAATATATCATGGAACTCCCTTTTGGCCTACAAAGTTTCTGCTGAAAAAAACCACTTAGAGTCATAAATGTTCCCTTGTATATGACAAGTCACTTTTCTCTTGCTTCTTTCAAAATTCTTTGACTTCTGACAATTTGATTATAACATGTTTCAGTGTGGTTATCTTTGGACTCCTCCTGTTTTGTGTTCTCTAGTCTTTGTGGATCTGTATGTTCATTTTTTTCTCCAGATTTGCAAAGTTTTCAGCCTCTATTTCTTTGAATAAGCTTTCTTCTATGTTTTTTTTCCCCCTCCTCTGTCCTCCTTCTGGGATTCCTATAAAGTGTATATTGCTCTTTTATGGTATCCGTTAAGTCCCTTAAGCTTTCATTTTCTTTTTTTCTTTTTTTTTGCTCCTCTGACTGATTTCCAATGATCTGTCTTTGAGTTCACGGATCCTTTCTTTTGCTTGATCTAGTCTGATACTGAACCCTTTTAGTGATTTTCTTTTTTTTTAGTTCAGTTACTGTGTTCTTCAGCTCCATGATTTCTGTCTGGTATTTTTTTTTAAAATATCTTATACCACTGTGTTGAAATTCTCACTTTGTTCATGCATTAGTCTCTTGACCTCAGTGAGCATCTTAATGACGGTTATTTTGAATTCTCTAATAGGTGAATCATATACCTCCATTTCATTAGAGTTCGTTTCTGGAGATTTATCTTACTCCTTTATTTGAAACTTAATGGACTGATTCTTCATTTTCCTTGATTCTTTCTGCTATCCCCCTATATAGTTATATGACCACTCCTTGCCCACCCCACTATTCCTAACCCCTGGTAAACACTAACATGTTTTCCATCTTTACAATTTTGTCATTTCAAAAATGTTATACAAATGGAATTGTACAGTATGTAACCTTTTCAAATTGCTTTTTTCGCTCACCATAATGCCCCTGAGATCCAGCTAAGTTTTGTGGATCAATGGTTCATTTATTTTTGCTGCTAATACATGATATGGACTTACCACAGTTTAACCTTTCACCCACTGAGCAACACTTTGGTTACTTCCAGTTTGGGGCTATTACAAATAAAGCTGCTGTAATTATCTGTGTACAGTTTTTATGAAGACATACATTTTCATTTTTCTGGGATAAGTATCTAGAACCATAATTGCTAAGTCACACCATTTGCTTAGTTTTTTAAAGAAACTGCCTGTTTCCAGAGTTAATACACAATTTTATATTCCTATCAGCAATGTATGAAAGATCTAGTTTCTCTGTGTCCTCACCAACATTTGACATTGTCTATTTTTCAAATTTTACTTGTTCTAATAGGTCTGTAGTGATCTTTCATGGGGTCTTAAGTTGCATCTCTCTAATGCCTAATGTTAAACATCTTTTCATGTGCTTATTTGCCATCCATATATGCTGTTCCATGAAATGTCTTTTTGTCTTTTGCCTATTCTCTAATTGGATTCTAGATGAGTCCTTTATCAGATATGTGGTTTGCAAATATTTTCTCCCAGTTCTTAGCTTGTCTTTTCATACTCTTAACAGTGTCTTTTATAAATTAAGAGTTTTTACTTTTGATGCGGTCCAACTTATGGATATCTTTCATGGATCATACTTTTGGTATCATGTTTCAGACGTCCTCACCAAGCCCTAGGTCCTAAAGATGTTCTATATTTTCTTCTAAAAAGTTTTATAGTTTTACATTTTACATTTTAATCTATGACTCATTTTGAGGTGATTTTTGGGTTTTTTAAGGATTTTATTTATTTTGATATATAATAAATTTTATTTTGCTGTTTTACATTTTTTAGTATAATTGACACACAATATTACATTAGTTCCAGGTGTAAAACCTAGTTATTGGACAAGTTTATCCATTATGCTATATTCACCACCAGTGTAGCTACCATCTATCCTGTTACATTGCTATTACAATATCGTAGGCTTTTTTTTTTAAGTGTTCCATGAATCGTTGTTTGTATATATTCACCCAGTGTTCATTGTAATATGTGTCCTCCTTAATACCCATTGCTGGGCTAATCCATCCCCCCCATGCCCCGCCCCTGAGGGTTTCAGTTTGTGTCCCAGAGTCCACAGTCTCTCATGTTTCCTCTTCCCCTCTGATTCCCACCCTTTTCATTTTTCCCTTCCTTCTCCTAATGTCCTCCATGCTACTCCTTATGTTTCACATATGATGAAACCATATGATAATTGTCTTTTTTCCGCTTGACTTATTTCACTTAGCATAATCCCCTCCACCCCCTATCCCTCCAGTTCCATCCATGTCGATGCAAATGGTGGGTATTTATCCTTTCTAATGGCTGAGTAATATTCCATTGTATATATGGACCACACCTTCTTTATCCATTTGTCTGTTGAAGGGCATCTCGTCTCCTTCCACAGTTTGGCTATTGTGGACACTCCTGCTATGAACATTGGGGTACATGTGCCCCTTCAGATCACTACATTTGTATCCTTTGGATAAATACCCAGTAGTGCAATTGCTGGGTCGTAGGGTAGTTCTATTTTTAACATCTTGAGGAACGTCCATACCATTTTCCAGAGTGTCTGTACCAGCTTGCATTCCCACCAACAGTGTAAGAGAGTTCCCCTTTCTCTAAATCCTCTCCAACATTTACTGTTTCCTGCCTTGTTAATTTTTGCCATTCTAACCTGTGTAAAGTGGTATCTCAATGTGGTTTTGATTTGAATTTCCCTGACGGCTAATGATGTTGAACATTTTTTCATGTGTCTGTTAGCCATTTGTATGTCTTCTTTGGAGAAGTGTCTGTTCATGTCTTCAGCCCATTTTTTTAAAAAGATTTTATTTATTTATTTTACACAGATAGAGACAGCAGCAGGAGTGGGAGAGGAAGAAGCAGGCTCATAGCAGAGGAGCCTGATGTGGGGCTCGATCCCATAATGCCGGGATCACACCCTGAGCCGAAGGCAGATGCTTAACCGCTGTGCCACTTAGGCGCCCCTCAGCCCATTTTTTGACTTGATTATTTATTCCTTGGGTGTTGAGTTTGAGAAGTTCTTTGTAGATCTTGGATACCAGCCCTTTATCTGTAATGTCATTTGCAAGTATCTTCTCCCATTCCATGGGTTGCTTCTTTGTTTTGTTGACTGTTTTGTTTCCCTTGCCTTTGGGGATGTGTCTTGCAAGAAGTTGCTGTGGCTGAGGTCACAGAGGTTACTGCCTATATTCTCCTCTAGGATTTTGATGGATTCCTGTCTCACAATGACTTCTTCCACCCATTTAGAGTTTGTCTTTGTATATGGCGTAAGAGAACGGTTGAGTTTCATTCTTCTGTATATAGCTGTCCAATTTCCCCAGACCATTTATTGAAGAGAATGCCTTTTTTCCATTGCCTATTCTTTCCTGCTTTGTCAAAGATTAGTTGACCATGGAGTTGAGGGTCCATATCTGGGCTCTCTATTCTGTTCCATTGATCTATGTCTCTGTTTTTGTGCCAGTACCATGCTGTCTTGGTGACCACAGCTTTGCAATATAGCTTGAAACCAGGCTGAGGTGATTTTTGTATGTAAGGTTTGAGTTGAGGTCATTTTTTTTTGGTCCATATATACAATTGTCCAGCACCATTTGTTGAACACTGTCCTTCCTCCATGCAGTTGCCCTTGCTCCTCTGTCAAAAACTAGTTGGCCATACATGTGTGGCTTCTCTTTTCTGTCTGATTGATCTATGTATCTATCCCTTCACCAATATCACACAGTCTTAAAATGGAAAAGAGGGGTTCCTCCCATGTTATTCTTCTCCAAAATTATTTTAACTGTCCTAGTTCCTTTACCTTTCAGAGAATTTATATTTACATAAATATATTTAAATTTCATATGTAAATAAATATTTCACAGTACATACATATATCAAGTCAGCATGTTGTATACTTTAATATATATGCAATTTTATTCATGAATTATACCTCAATAAAGCTGGGAGGTAGTTAAAGAGAAAACAGACCAAAAGCTTGACAGAAAAAGGGGGAAACACATGAACAGATAACTATTAAAAGATACAAAAATGACCTTAAACATATTAAACATGTTCAAATTCATTCAAAATTAGAAAAATACAAGTTCAACAACACTGAGATGCCACTTCTCACCTATTAGTTTGGTGAAAATTAAAATTTATGGCATGGTAACATACCCTATTGTTTACAGCGTGGGAAAATAGGCACTCTAATACATTTTTGGTGGGAATGGAACTGGCAAAACCCTTTGGAGGGGAATCTGATAATATCAAACAGAGATACACTTAGTTACAGAGGCACTGCTTCCCTATTTTGTGGAGGAATTTGCCTCCACAAAAATACATATGTGCAAGATTATTTGTTGATGTACTGTGTGAACTTTCAAAACAATAGAAACCAATGAAAAGCCCCTACACAGAAGAGTGATTGAATAAATCATAGTTACAAAATGGAGTACTATGCAGCTGTAAAAAAAGAGATAGAATGAGGAAGATCTCACTGAACTGCTATAGAATGATTTATAGGATATATCTTTAAGTTTAAAGAGGAAAATGCAAAATGGTATGCTATATTTATATAAGAAAGAAGATGACAGAGGAACCTGGATGGCTCAGTTGGTTAAGCATCTGCCTTCAGCTCAGATCATGATCCCAGGGTCCTGGGACCGAGCACCACATCAGGCTCCCTGCTGAGCTTCTCCTCTCTGCTTCTCCCTCTGCCCTTCCTCACCATTCGTGCTCACTCTCTCTCATAAGCTCTCTCTCAAATAAATAAATAAAATCTTTTTAAAAAGGAGAAGAGGATACAAGAAAATATACATGCATCTACTAATTTGTGCAGAAAGAAACACAGGAAAAATAAACTAAATACTATTAAGACTGGTGCTTGGGAACTGGGTAGAAAGAAGTAGGACATGGAACAAATTAAAGGCTGAAGGAGGTATACTCTGCATACGTTTTTTGGTATACTACTGAGTTTTAGGATCATGGTAATATTTCACATGTCCCCCAAATCATTATCATCATCCAAAATGGGGGGGAACCCAAAATGTAATACAAACTGTAACATATGAACTTATTAACTGTATTCAAAATGAATAATATCACCACACTTACCACACTTAATAGGTCTAGATAGAGAAGTACAACCTAGAAAATTTTAGAAAACATTATTTTGACCTCATACCATAAGGCTAAAGAGAAAAAAAGAACTGAACACAAATATTGTTCTCCAGTTCGTATATTTGCTTTTCACAGACGCATGGGTTATTCTAATACTTTACATGCATTCTAAGAATATGCCAATAAACATATTGTGAATAACAAAGAAAGAAAGGAACTGGAGGCTTGAAAATGGCTGAATGGTTCAGAGTAGGGATGGTGCAAAATGCGACCTACCCAGAGATCTACAAACCCCTGCTCTGGAAACCCTTGGTTTCAATGACTCAAAAGAACAATGAATGACAGAAGGGGAAGACTTCCATGGGGACTGGGACTAATGGAAGAAGGTTATATCTTTTTCTTTTCTTGGGGTCTGATCCTGAGTCATAATACTGACAGGACCTCTGAAAGTTTCCTCTCTTTGGTATACTCCTCCATGAAGACAGCAGGAGCTTAGCTAAGCAGTACTGAAAACGTTGTGCTTTTATGAAGGTTGCAAAGTAAGGGCACTCCTGAGAAGAGAGAGCACAACAGGAGTAGGAAGAGGCACAAACAACAGATGTTATCTTGTAACTCTCAGGGTGGGAGCAGCTATCCTTACAACAGGCAGCAAAGCTTTGAGCTTTAGCCAAACTGTGTCACTGACAAAGATTTGGATCTCAGGCAAGGCAACTGAGACAGGGGTGCAGGACCATTAGTTGTTTCAATTGGGCCATGACAATGACACACCTAGTTACTTTGCCTCCCTTCTGCCCTCCCTTCTATGAAATCAAGTGATTATGGGTAAGGTTTAGAATGATTTTTCTTCCAGGAATTCCTGAATGGGGCATCTGAAAATGAGCCCTTCCTATATTAAGTTGCATGTCATCTTATTGCTGATAGTGACTATTCTTCAAGGGATGCATTGTAAATGGAAATCTCTTTATTATAAAATAGTCATCCCTAGCAACTTGATGATATTCAACGGACTGGAAGAAAAGGCAGAAAAAGTCCTATATTCTGCTCATACAAGGAAAATGGCTTATTATTAATTCGAAGCAAAAGAAAGGATTATTTATCAAGAACTTCCCTGTTTATACACATCAAAATGGGATATTAGGCTTAGACATGCCTTTTATTCAGCACGACTGGATGTTCAGAGGGTGACCTGAACTCTCTTGTGACTATCAGCACTTGCTCAGGGCTATTAAGGGAGTCCTGACTTTACATGACACGGTCTTTGGCATCAAGCCTATATATACTTCAAAAAATTTCAGGCATATGGTTTTCATCATATCTTTAAAATCAGGTTAGTCTTGTACAGTGAGTGGAGATAAACAGAAGGAGCTCTTAACCACTTCACAATTTCAGAGCAAAATAGGATCCTCGTCCTTTTCAATGTCCTGTATGTGGTCACTTCCCAAGCATGCAGAAATGTTTACTGTGGTTGACAATATGCAGTTCCAAATGTGGAATAACGATGCTACCAAGACAATAGAGATGGTAATGGATGTTCATGTTAATAGGTACAAGAAGAAACTAAATGTGAGTCAGTATTACTTACTGGGTTAAAGCTATAACAGAGAGAAACCTAGTGAAAATCTCCCTGAATTTGCGAGAAACACTTAAAATTTTTAACTGCTAGAGAGACTGGCATCTTTTGAGAAGGGTGAAACATAATGTTGCTCATATGATCAGTAGCCAAAGTCTTGGGAAGTACCAGAGCCATGCATTTCTTAGTGGTATCTGCATTGCTAAGAATTCAACCAGTGTTGAATCTTTCTGTCATGAAAATATACCACATTTCATAGCTTTTATGTCTCATGACTTGGCCAAAACTTGGGAATGTAGCATGACCATATGGCTTCCAAGTATCATGGCCAGAACCTCTGTCTTATGCATGCATTTCTTATTGTAGATATGGGCTTCAGCAACTACAGCTTTGACTACTTCCACCAGCTGTTTCACAGACACAAAGGGTACTGTCTGTTTAAAAAATCTGAGCTCCAACTCTCCTTTGGAAAGCCATACTGGGGGAAAAAAAAGACAGTAGATAAAGGAAAAGAATGCGATTGTGGCGGTGTCCTTGATTATTAAAAGGATCACTACTGTCTGCCCTCATGCCAGCTGAAGAAAGGTTCAGATTGCACACTTGGGATCCTTCTACAAAACCTGCAAATTTCTACACTGTGATGCGTCAGAGTAGATGAGTGTGACCTTCTAGAACAATGTAATGGCATTTCCAAGTGGTGCCAGACAGATACCTACAAGCAAGATGGCATTCCCTACAAAAAACAAGGTTACTGTTACCAGGGCTGGTGCTGAAGTGCGGAGAATCAGCGTTAAAATCTTTGGAAAGGGCAAAAAGGTTGCCTGGAAAGTTGATATCATTACATGAATACCAAAGGGGATAGGTTTGGAAACTGGCAGTGAATCTAAAGGGATGATTAAGGCCTTCAGTAAGTGTAAGGCCAGAGATGCAAAATGTGAAAGGCTGTTGACTGAATTGAAAAACATCAAACATTACTTAGTTCCCCATGTAGGACATGTGGTATTGGAGTGGAGAGTTTTTTGAAGCCACAGACAGAGCTGATGAGAGGGATGGTACCTGACATGGTTCACAGATCTCTATTAATCAAACCTGCTTAGTTACCACTATACTCCACTATGACTACAACCTGGACAAGTGTCATGGAGGGGTATTTGCAATAATTTTATAAATATCACTGTGTCTATATCTACACCCCTCCAACGCGTGAATATAAGGGTTATGGGGACAGTTGGAATAGTGGCCCAGCTCCATGTGTGCCCTCTCTCAGTATGACAAAAATCTTATAATCCTAATCTGGATCTTGCCTAGCCTTTTACTATTTCTCATTCCTACTATCTTTTTGTTTACTTACATCCATAGAAGATCTAAGATTAGTGTCAATGCAAAAAATTCATCAGAGAAGCAAGATGAACAAACCTGACAAACATTTGATAATTACCTTTTCCGGTAATAAAGCCAAATATGAAGTGACACAAAGGACTTTTTAAAAAAGGTTTTATTTATTTATTTGCGAGAGAGAGAGAAAGAGCAGAGAGAGAGGGAGAAGCAGACTCCATAATGAGCGCAGAGCCTGATGTGGGGCTCAATCCCATGATGTGGAGATCATGAAATCAAGAGTTGGATGCCCAACCAACTGAGCTACCCAGGCACCCCACTAAAAAAACTTTTTAAGAATTGGACTCTGTAGTCTGGTGTCCCTCAAGGTCTATGGAAATAAGAATTCTTTTTTTTTTTTTCCCATCTGTCTCTCCAAATGTTGAATCCTTACTCATTTGTAAATTAAAAGAACTTAAAGCAGCTCCCTCTGTGAAGTAATCTTTCTTCTTCTGTGCTATCCAGAAATCAGGCTTCCAAGGCTGGGGCAATGACAGGCCTCAAGATGTGGTCTTGACATAACAAGGCAAGGTCACCCTCCACAGTAAGGGTGAAGCTCATGGCCTCAAAACTAAAGAGCTGCTATCAAGCTCCCTAACATTTCTACAGAGTTACTTTGGAATGATCTCTGGAATTTATGTTTCAGAGTATCCTATCTAATTCACCATTGTAATATACTCTGTCAATTTTGTCTAATCTTTCCTTGGACAGACCAAAGGAGTATATCAGGTGAGAAGCATCTCATTATTAGTTCCAGGTGTTTTAGCTGATTGCCATTCCAGCCACTTTGTCCATTTGGCTTTTCTTTTTTGTTTTGGCATCATAGTATCCGATGCCCTGGCCTCAGACTGGCTTTGTTCATAACTTAACTGAAAAGACCAAATATCACTTGTTTTGTGATTAAAGAAGAAGAGGGGTGCCTGGTTGGCTCAGTCAGTCAAGTGTCCAACTCTGGGTTTCAGCTCAGGTCATGATATCAGGGTCCTGGGATCGAGCCCTATGTCGGGCTCTGTGATCAGCATAGAGTCTGCCTGTCCCTCTCCCTCTGCTCCACCCCCTGATTGTACTCTCTCTCTCAAATAAATAAATAAAATTTTTAGAAGAAGAAGGGGAGGAAGAGAAGGAGGAGGAAGAAGGGGGAGGGGAGGAGGAAGAAACAGATTAGACATTCCTACTAGTGATTGAGGCTCTGCAGTCTGGGAATCTTTTCTTTCCTAAAAGGTTCTTTCTAGCCATTCATTCACTTATTCATTCATTTATTCTATAAACATACATTGAACACTTACTGTTAGGTTAAAACATGTAAAATTGATGATACTAGGCCATTTTCATCTACAAAAATGCTAAGTTTGTATGGTTCAACCTAATTCTATGCCCAGGCACTATGAAACCCACCTCTGGACTTCTGCTTATAAATGGGAGTTGAGAGTTTTGGTACCTAAAGTTTCTTTCAATACTGATTTCTCTTAAATCTGATTATCCCCTGTAACTTCATAAGATTTCCTTAATTTCCTAGAGCAGATGGTTCCTACTGTCAAGACTTAGAACAGCACTGAACAAATAAGAGAGTAGGATGTGCCTGAGGATCCCACTGTCAGTTTTTTGGTAGTTACTGTCCTTGCTTCTTCTGAGTTTCGAAAACTCTTCAAAGAACAGAAACCTAGGACTTTCTTTGTCCAACTTCAGAGAGAACAAACTAGCAAAATCTGAGCAAGTTGCTGCATGCCACCCTACTTCCCCCACGACCACAGGGTAGAGAGCCTGGAAACGGCACATATATATAATAACCTGGAACTTACCTAGAAGAGATTTAAACAAAACTAGTATTCACTGAAGTGATAGGAGCCTACCTCTTAGAAGGAAAGTGGCTTCACCTCTCTGAATAAAGACTTTAAGAATCACTAGTGAATCTGAGAATAACAGAGAGATCCTGCTGAATTCAACAAGAAAAGCTACTAACCACAGCACTACATCCTCTTTTTTTAAGGTATGGTTGGAAAAAGGCTTGAGATGTTGTTCCCCAACACTCTTCTCAATCCATTAGTGTGGAATAATTCCAGTTTCTGGGTGTTCCAGTACAGTTTCAAAGAATGGTGGAGGGCTGGTAGCAAAAGCAAGGGTAGACTCCATTGTATCTAGGCCCCTGCTATAGAATCTCTTCTGTGAGCATAATAATGGTGTTTGGGTGTCTGCATCACGCCGAGCCTGCTGCTTTAGTTGGTAGAACTTGTACTGTGTCCAGCTATATACTCCACAGTTGAGCAGACCCTGGGATGATGCTGTTAGAGCCTGGAGGAGATGAAGTGATGGAACCCATCCTTCAGGTTTGCAGAGATCCAGGGACTCATCCCCATTCCCTTTATTTATAAAGCACTATTATATTTGTTCTATCTCAAACAGCAAGGTCTGGTGTCAGTTTTTTATAACTTTCCAGCTCTTTTTTTTTTATGTTCAGTTAGACAGCATATAGTACATCATTAGTTTTTGATGTAGTGTTCAACAATTCATCAGTCGCTCATCACAGTGCTCATCACAACATGTGCCCTCCTTAATTAACCCATCACCTGGTTACCCCATCCCTCTACCCCCCCCCTTCTGTAACCCTCACTTTGTTTCCTGGAGTCCTGAGTCTCTCATGGTTTGTCTCCCTATCTGATTTCTTCCCATGCTAGCTCTTCCTGAACTCACTCTTCACACTGTACCTTGCTATGGATGACTGAGAGTTGGTAATACTTCTTGGCATATACCTAAGGAAAATGAACTGGTTTCAATGCCCTTCCTTATTACTTCCACTTCCCAGGTCAGGCTTGAGAAAAATGCCCTATTGGTATAGAAAGATAACCCAAAAGAGGCTTCATAAGTCTGACAAAAAGAGGAAAAGAGAGAGTTGTTCTATTTCTGTATTCCTCTCTCCCCATTTACTTAGAATAGCTAATTTATCCCATTCAATTCACTCTGGGTGGGACAGAATTGTCACTGTCAGTGTTTCATAAAAACATTATCTGGTAGATCTTGTTTTTTTTGCTACCCATCCCTTAAAAACACACTAATAAAAAGAAGTTAACTAGAGACACATGTGTTCCGGAATGCACGGCAGCACTTTCACAAAGTATCTACTTCATCTGTGAGGAAAACTTCACATTCTTCATTACTGAATATAAATAATACATTTTCTCTTTTGCAACACAGAAATAAACATGCTAAGGGAAAAAATCGTGCTTACTGAGTAATGTCAGTGTAAGAGAACAGGAAAGAAGGTGTGAAAACAGATGTTGAAGATGTTACCTGGAGAACACAGAGGGCCACGTGAAGCTTCATGTCCTGTGGCTTAGTCAACTTTATGATCATCAGAATGACAGCTGTGAAAATATAAAGTATAAATCTTCTTGCCAGCCCTACCTGTCTCAGCATAAAATTCCCCAGGATAGGCACGCCTGGATGGCTCCATCCGTTAAGCACCTGCCTTCAGCTCAGGTTGTGATCCCAGGGTCTTGGGATCGAGCCCCGCATCGGGCTCCCTGCTTCTCCCTCTGCCTGCGGCTCCTGCTGCTCATGCTCTCTCTCTCTTGCTTGCTCTCTCTCTGATAAATAAATAGATAAAATCTTTTTAAAAATTCCCCAGTATATATGCCTACACACCGTGTGAAATGAAGGTATAGGCATAATGAAGACTAGGAGTGAGATTAACCAGTTACATAAACCATTGGGCCTCTGGTCTCCAACTTCTTACCCTCACTGACTAAACTTTGCAGGTTAATAGTGTAGCAATGATGGTAAGACACACTATGGGGAGATAAGTTACACTTCTTAGTGTTTCAGAATTTACCAGGCTTTTTCATAAACATTATCCAATCTGATCCTCACTATACTTTGTGTAGTAGGAAGGGCAGGTATTAATATCTCTGAGCTCTGTCAGGATGTTCCCTCTCTTAGGCTGCATTTTTTGTCTAATTACCTTAATTTCTAAAACAGAGGAAGTAAAAGAAGAAAGTGGGACCAACATAGATTTTACAGTTGGACAGAATTTTACAAGTTGCCGTCATCCTTCTTGGCGAGACCACTTTGCTTGATCAGAACCCAATAAGTATCCTTATCATTACCCAGCTCTTCCCATTAAGATACCCACCTGGGCCCCAGCAGCAAAAGAAGGCCACTGGGTAGAAGCGTACTCGCTGCTCCACAATGTTAATCACTGCCCACTGTTCACTTCCCAGGAAGCCAGTTGATTTCACAAACTTCTTATACAGAGTCTGGGCTTGGATGAGTAGGACCTAAACATGGGTACTTCAGTGAGTAGTTTACCTAAGGCTTGGTGAAACTTTCCAGCCTCTAGCTTCCTACTGTTGTAGAGGAATCACTTCTCTCAGGATCTGACAGCAGGAAAAACTCATTCTCCTGTCTTTACCATATAAGACTGGCTTTTTCTGAAAGAAAATTATCTTCAGAGCGAACTTTTGCTTGGCCAGGGGAAAAGGACAGATATTAGCCAAATCCATGGTTACCATGGTCAATACATAAACTTTACATCAACTCTTGGGCTTTTTCTTTATTTTCTTTCCTAACTGAGGCTAATCACAATATGTATGGGAAGTTAAAGCTAAGATCTAACCAGACCTTCTTTTAAAAAGCTTTACTAGAGGGGCGCCTGGGTGGCACAGCAGTTAAGCGTCTGCCTTCGGCTCAGGGCGTGATCCCGGCGTTGTGGGATCGAGCCCCACATCAGGCTCTTCTGCTATGAGCCTGCTTCTTCCTCTCCCACTCCCCCTGCTTGTGTTCCCTCTCTCGCTGGCTGTCTCTATCTCTGTCAAATAAATAAATAAAATCTTTAAAAAAAAAATAAAAAAATAAAAAAATAAAATAAATAAAAAGCTTTACTAGAGAATATGTTAGGAAGTACTCTGTGCTTAATACCCTTAAAATAAACACTTCAGCACCATGGTTGAGCCTAAATTCTCAACTCCAAGCAAAAAGAAGTTTTAGGAAGTCTCTTCTTGCCCTTAGACAGAAAATAGACTCTCTTCCCCTTCCATTTGGGGGCTATCTGTATAAGGTTAAGCTAATGAAACAAATATTAATCAGTTCAGAACCCCAGCGTGCTTTCTGTGGGGAGTAAACTAGGTAATAATCTTGGTAACAAATCTGACAAATCTAAAATTTTCCTTAATATTGCATGGTGCACTGGGTGTTACGCAAGTAATGAATCGTGGAACTTTACATCAAAAACTTGGGATGTACTGTATGGTGACTAACATAACATAATAAAAAATTTTTATAAAAAAAATAAAAATTTTCCTTAATAATCCAAACCCACTCTTTAAGTTAATAAGCCTATTATTTAATTAAGTTTAGCCATGTAGTTTACTTTCCCCACAGACACAGGAGTCAAAAGGAGGCTTTTACTTATTTGGGAATATTTATGTCTAGTAGAATCAGTTCTGATTCTGAATGCCCACTGAAGCTTGCGTTATTTAAAGAAGTAATCAAGAATCTCCCGGGTGCCAGGTTCTGGGATACCTGTCTCTCTTGTCAATGAGTTCTAAATGTAGATCATCAAAATCATCTTAATATAAACTATTCACTTCGCCCTCTTTACAAAGTTGCTGATATAAGCTAGCTCTATAACTTATTTTAAATTATCAAAGGAAACTCTCCATAATTTTATTTGGTTCACAAGTGCCAGCTGCACTAGCAAAACAAAACATATCTGTGGAATAAATCTGGCTTGCAGGCAGACAGTTCGTAATCCTTGAACCAGCATATAAAGAGAGGAGAAAATGACACTGAAAAGTAGATATGGCAAATAAAAAGGCATATTTGCTTGTGTGCTGATTTTGTAATAGGCAGTTATGTGTAAATAACATATTATTCCATGGCTAATTGTTTCAATTGTACACCATTCTGATGATGTCAAGTGAGTATTTAGTAAATGCCTAAGCCACTTAGCACTTTAACCCCAGTTAGACACAGCATAAATGCATTTATAGCTAATAAAGGATTGAGAAAAGAAAATTCCTTCATTATTTGGAAAATTATCAAATTAAATCAAAGCACATTTCCCATGTTCTGGAGTGTTATCCTGTATAAAGGACATACTTGACATATACTAGTTTTCTGGTCTGGTCTTCCATGATGATCCACAGGAACATATATATTAATTAGTCCTAGGGTGAGCATAAATCCTACATAATGACTGTAGACTCTTTCCCCACTAATAATTTAATATTGGGAAGTCCAAATACTGAGGTAGTAATTAAACTATAAATATCTCTTAGCTACTTTCTTAGTTCTAGGACTTTAAGAAATGCCTCTCCATCCCATTTTTCCCAGTCCCTGGGAGTAATGCCCCATCCCTCCCAATCCCCACTCTTTCCATAAAAGCAGGTGGCACCATACCACAATGGTGAGGAGACTGAGGAGAAAGCTGGTCAGGAAAATGGTGATCCCATAAAAATAAAGTGTGCTACAGACTGATGTGTTGGCAGAAGGCACTTCAGCCATGGCTGATGGTGGTGAGTACATCAGAATACACCTAAGAAGAGAATCAATGGACAGGACCACTACTACAGATATGACTAGAGAGATACCCATTTGGTGCAACAAAATTTATTAAGTATGCAATTTTACTTATCATTTTGCTAACCCTTGCCCATAACACCTTATTCTTTCTCACAGATGCATTATCTTCCAGTCACTTTGCATTATATTTCTACTTATGTATTTTTTGCCTTGACTATGCCTTGTTCTATAGACTACACCAAGGTCCCATAGAACCTTGTTCCAAATACAAGCAACTTGGCCAGAATTTATGTAGAAAGTCTTTTCCATCTCTATATATAGAAAAGAAAAGGTATAGTCTACCATGGAAATGATCGATTTGGTCCTTGCTTACCTGTGGCTCTGGCTGAAGTTGTGGAAACATTCACTGACATTGCCCAGACAGAATACAGGTATCATCAACAGTAAAGGTATCAGGCTGGACGGGGGAAAAAAAAACTTATCACCCTAATATTCAGGCATTTTTATGGCCTTTCCCCTTCACAAAATACTCTGTTCTTCTCCCGACTCCACCACCCCTCCACTCTCCACAAATATTATATATATACAATTTCTTCAAGAAAAATGCCTCAAAAACCTTACATATACTTCTTGTCCAATTGTTGGGTAAGTGGAGTGGAGAATGCATTTCATACCTAAATTAATGAACCCTAAAAGAGTGCCAGAGAGTCTTTCGGTGTGGGTCAAAGTGAAAGGAAAAAATCTAATAAGGAGTTCTGTGCTAACTTTACATGACCACCAGGAAAAACTTCATTTTCATCAGCCCCTTCCTGGGAGATTTTTCAAACCATACCCTTAAATAACCAATTATTTATCCAGCTAAATACATCCAGCTCCCTATAAGAGGAAAAGATCCAGAAGTAAAAGTTACAAACTCTAACGTCAACTCTGATATGGCCACTACCTTAGGTGAGATCCAGACCCTTCTAGGGGTAAATAGTTGTAAGACTCTCATCCAGTGTTATAAAGGTGGATGAGATCTTGAAAGCCATCTGTTTTAACTCTTTATGATATAAAAAGGAATTAGAAGTCCTAAGAATTCAAGTGAAATATTTGTTGAAGGTCACATAGAGTAAATGGAAGAATTAAGGTTAAAATCCAAATCTGCTTGCCTACTCTATCTGGGAATATGGTTCCAATGATCATATGTTTGTTGCTTCCAACTCAGTAAGGCTCTGTGAGGACCTAGCAGTGACAGACTCAATGGAAGTGAAGGGCACTGTCCTCCTATTTGTTCTCACCTAGACTACAGAATAATGAGAATTTACACCTTGCTAAAAAGGAAAGCAAAAACCTTACCTTGACAAAATAATGGCTATTTGACCAACATGACAAGTATAATCTATAACCTGTGAAAAGAATAAGTATGAGTTAAGTCTCAGAATATTGTCAATCATAATAAATATCAGGTCATCACTTACCACTTGAATGAAAAAAAATTCCCAAGTCACCTTGCTTCTGTCAAGCAATATTTGCTACAAAATTCAATTAAAGAAAGGGGGGTAATCAGAAGGGGGAATGAAGCATGAGAGACTATGGACTCTGAGAAACAAACTGAGGGCTTCAGAGGGGAGGGGGGTGGGGGAATGGGATAGACCGGTGATGGGTAGAAAGGAGGGCACGTATTGCATGGTGCACTGGGTGTTATGCGCAACTAATGAATCATGGAACTTTACATCAAAAACCAGGGATGTATGGTATGGTGACTAACATAATATAATAAAAAATATTATTACAAAAAAAAGAACAGGCAAAATTAATCTACAGAAATCAGAATGGTTGCCTCTCACTGGGGATATTAAATGGAAAAGAGCACAAGAAAGCTTTCAGCATCCATGGAAATGTTGCATGTATTGATTTGGGTGATGGTTACATGAGCGCATACATTGTCAAAACTCATTGATCTGTACATTTTATTCTATGTAAAATAAACCTGAATTTAAAAAAAAAAACAAAATTCAATTAAATAGATAGCTCCTTAGCACTGGAGACAAGAAAATTTTATCTGTATTACTATATTCTAAAAAGTACAACAACAACAGCCACAAGGAGAGTCTGTGGGAAGTAGCTTAATATGAGACTTGGATACCACAACAAATTCTCTTAAGAAGAAAGGTAAATATGAAATCATACAGTACTCTTCCATCTTCTATAATAGTTCAATCTTATTCTTTTTTACATCCAGGGAGGTGTGGACTTTTCAGACCTTCAGAAGTCTATGTATAAGATGACCAGCAGAAAGCTTAATAGGCCAGGATCAGCATAAGAGAGAAGGGTCAAATAAGCCCTTTGGATATAATATCTATTAGACTCTAGAAGAAAGAATATTCCAAAAACCCCCAGTTGTGTTAGACATTGAAAAATAATTTACAGAAGAATGTTATCTACCCAGTGGAAGTTTATGGTAAAAGACTTTGAATAGAACACTTTAAAGTGAAAATAGAATAGCAAACAGCTTTTTTCTGATCTGAGGTAAGAGATCATATTATATTCTAGAATGCCATTATTAAAAATCAATAATCATGGTATAGCCACTCTGGAAAACAGTGTGGAGGTCCCTTAGAAAGTTAAAAATTGAGCTACCCTATGACCCAGCCATTGCAATACTGGGTATTTACCCCAAAGATACAGACGTAGTGAAGAGAAGGGCCATATGCACCCCAATATTCATAGCAGCATTGTCCACAATAGCTAAATCGTGGAAAGAACCGAGATGCCCTTCAACAGATGACTGGATTAAGAAGCTGTGGTCCATATATACAATGGAATATTACTCAGCTATCAGAAAGAACGAGTTCTCAACATTTGCTGCAACATGGACGGCACTGGAGGAGATAATGCTAAGCAAAATAAGTCAAGCAGAGAAAGACAATTATCATATGATTTCTTTCATCTATGGAACATAAGAACTAGGAAGATCGGTAGGGGAAGAAAGGGATAAAGAAAGGGGGGGTAATCAGAAGGGGGAATGAAGCATGAGAGACTATGGACTCTGAGAAACAAACTGAGGGCTTCAGAGGCGAGGGGGGTGGGGGAATGGGATAGACTGGTGATGGGTAGTAAGGAGGGCACGTATTGCATGGTGCACTGGGTGTTATACACAACTAATGAATCATGGAACGTTACATCAGAAACCAGGGATGTACTGTATGGTGACTAACATAATAAAAAAATTAAAATAAAAAAATCGATAAGCATTAAGTGAGTAGTTCATCAGAGATGGGTAATTGATTTGTCCTAAAAACTATGGATCAGGAATAGTAAATGATTTCAAGTAAGACAGCTATTGTTGACTTTAAAGTAAAATGGGAAATAAGTAAAATCAGTCTTTGGTGACCTCTCCCACCTGTGTCCCTTCTCTTTTTATTCTATCCTTTATCCATCAGGCTAACCTGTGTTTAATTCTTGTTCTTACCTTGCTGTCAATAAATCTCTGATTTAAAAAAACTTACTGATAATAGTACCATTTATTCATTCAACACATTTTTATTGAATTTCATCATATGTATGATAGTATACCACTTTCATTTGGCCTAGAACTGACCTGTAGGCTCTAGAGAAAGGTATGGGGGGAAGTTTTCCAGATTCATTTACTCCATGATTCTCTTAAACAAAAAATCTCCTTCAAAAAAAACCACAACAGGGGTGCCTGGTTGGCTCAGTCAGTGGAGTGTGCAACTCTTAACCTCAGGGTTGTAGGTTTGAGCCCCATGTGCACAGATTACTTACATAAAATTAAAAAAAAACACACCACACAACAGAATGGATACTGTAGAAATAAGAAAACTAGAATATTTAGTAAGATTTATATAGTAAGATTAAAATATATAATGACAGCGAAAGAAATGAAAATTGCTAAAATCATAAAAATGTTTTCTTTTTTAAAAAAGATTTTATTGGTCTATGTGTCTGTTTTTGTGCCAGTACCATGCTGTCTTTGTGATCACGGCTTTGTAGTACAACTTGAAATCTGGCATTGTGATGCCCCCAGCTTTGTTTTTCCTTTTCAACACTTCCTTGGCGATTCGTGGTCTTTTCTGGTTCCACACAAATTTAAGGGCTGTTTGTTCCAGTTCTTTGAAAAATGTCATTGGTATTTTGATCGGGATAGCATTGAAAGTGTAGAAAAAAAAAAAAAAAAAAAAAAAAAAAAAAAAAAAAAAAAAAAAAAAAAAAAAAAAATGAGCATGGAATATTTTTCCATCTTTTTGTGTCTTCTTCAATGTCTTTCAAGAGTGATTTGTAGTTTCTAGAATATAGATCCTTTACGTCTCTGGTTAAGTTATTCCAAGATCTACAAAAAACTTCTCAAACTCAATACACAAGAAACAAACAAATCATAAAATGGGCAGAAGATATGAATAGACACTTTTCCAATGAAGACATACAAATGGCTAACAGACCCATGAAAAAATGTTCAAAATCATTAGCCATCAGGGAAATTCAAATCAAGA
>NC_048229.1:8997529-9011030 GCF_002007445.2 Ailuropoda melanoleuca
TTTACATCAAAAACTAGGGATGTACTGTATGGTGACTAACATAATATAATAAAAAATATTATAATAAAAAAATAAATAAAAATAAAAAAGATTTTATTTATTTATTTATTTGTGAGAGAGCGAGAGAGAGCATGAGCAGGGGGATAGGGCAGAGGGAGAGGGAGAAGCAGGCTCCTCGCTGTGCAGGGAGCCCGATGCGAGGCTCAATCCCAGGACCCCGGGATTATGACCTGAGCCAAAGGCAGACGCTTAACCGACTGAGCCACCCAGGCACCCCTAAAAATGTTTTCTACCAAAGTCACTTAGTGATATACTGAAAGAAGCAGGAATAAGGAACTGAGTGTACTATACAATGAAATACTATTCAGCACTAAAAAAGAATGAATTACTTATATATGCTATAATGGATAAACTTCAAAAGCATTATGCTAAATGAAATCAATCAGACACAAGAGACTATATATTGGATGATTCCATCTATATGAAATGTCCAAAAAAGGAAGATCTATGAAGTCAGAAATTAAATTAGCAGTTGCCTAGCATAGGGGGTGGGTAGGAAATTAACAATAAGAGGGCATGAAAAATTTGATTAGGGTAAAGAAAATATTCTGGAACTGATTTATGATATTACTTTACAAGCTAGTAAGTCTGCTTTAGAAACCACTGAATTGATCTTATTCTTTACTCTAGCAACAATGATGGATTAGCATGGAGCTAAGAAGGATGGAACCGGCAATAATAACAGTACTGTAAATAAATGTTTCCTATAATCAAAATCTTTTTATTTTTTTGATGGCAAGAGAGAAGAGGAAATCTTTTCAACAGAATGGAAACTCTGTGAGAATGATTTTTCTTTTATTAACCTCCATGAATTCACCTACCCAGTGCTGAGTGCTTATACTGTTTATCAAGGACATATGGATTTGTTTTAGTGTACTGTTCTTAATAATTAGCTCTGAATAAAACTTACCAGTGGAAATGTGCTCTGCCCACTCTGGTTGTGTCTCATCTTCAGCTCTTTATACAGATACCAGATGTAATTGACGGTGTAAAGAAATGAGGAGATGTAGAATATCTAGGTGAGAATCAAAAAGACTCATCATAACTGTCCCCCTCTGACTTCTTTCAATTTATTACATTATTTTCTACTATAAAGAATCCTACCTAATGGTCTATTAGTAATTTACCATCTAATATCCATAACATGCAAAACTGGGCCGTGTGTGGGAATTCTATCAAGGCCTACCTATTATATGTCTTGGATTCCTTATATCTTTTTGACTATTCAGAGGAACCACAGCATTAGCCACCTTCTCTCACCCATCTGTTGTACTTTTATGAAGATAACCTAGAATATTTTTTCTATTTTATTTTTTAATTGGAAAGACTATAAGGAATTCCATTTCTAATAATGATAGTCTAGGCTATTTGAACCAAATTTCCCATTTAAAAAAATTAAACATGCTGGATGAAATATTTTTTAAATCCTTAAAAGCATCAAAGAACTGAAAATATAGCAAGGAATCAGCAGGACAAAATCCCAGAGAAGAAAATTTCTTCTTCCATCTTTGATGAAATAATAGAAATAGAATTTGCCCTTCAACCTTGAAAACTAAAAATTGAGAAAAATATATGATACACCTGGTTTTCAAACATTAGGTAACAATCGATGCAGAACAGTAATCCCTGAAAGAAGAAAGACAAGCAAGTGTCCCAGCTCACTGGCACAAAAAAGTGAGTGCAGTGAGGAGGAATCCAAACAGATCGGCTGTCTTAGTGAGAGGCTAGAACAGCTAAATACACGAAGCAGATTATCAGAGAAGAGGTAGCCACATAGATATAGTGTTCTGGAGATTTGCAGAGGTACCCTCAAGTCCTTGATTAAGTACTGACCTAAGCATGTGAGACAGAAAACCATGAAGGCCAGGAACAGAACAACCAGAGAGGAATAGGTGAAACAGAGTCTAAAGCAATAGTTTGTGTTTCCATCAGCCAGAGTGGAAAGACTTCCTGATATATAGGCAGGAAATGAAGGTACTGCAGAATAATAAGGTAGAATCATGAGAAGAATATCGCTTCACTAATGGGACAGAATTAGCTGTACATGAAAGACTGCCTTAATGAAAGTTTAAAAGCAAGTCTTAGAAAAACAAGCCTTGAAAGGATCAGATAGCTTCAGAGTTAGCTACATCCAAGACAAAATCAAATTTAAAGGAATATTTGATTTTGTCTTGGATGTAGCTAACTCTGAACCTATCTGATACATATACATATACATATATGTGTATGTATATGTATGTATACATATATGTATACATATATGTATATGTATCAGATAGGTTCAGAGTTATATAAAATCTATATATAAATCTATAATAAATCTATAATTTATATATATATATAAAATCTATATATAAATCTATAATAAATCTATATATATAGATCTAACAACCAGCAATGTAAAATCTGCAACGTCTGGCATCTAATAAAATCTTATAAATCTTGGTTGGCTTGTGAACTCCACTGAGGAGCCAGCGGTTAGGCAGCTGCTGCAACCCCAGTCACTCCTGGTTCCTGGCCCTTCAGTGGGATGACGTGGGTGACGGTGAAGTGGCCATGGAGTTCGTGGTGGTGCTGCTGAACGCCGGTTCCCCAAAATGGCAGCACCTGCCCCTCTGTCCAACTCCACACATGATCAGATTATGGGACAAGATGAGAATATGGGACAAGCCTGAAGCTTTCCTGAAGCCTGTCCTGAAGCTTTCTTGCATCTCTGGGTACCAGGTTTTACCTGAAGAGATGGCTGCCATACACTTTTTGCAACTGGTTTGATAATCACATTTCAGCCCCAATTTTGCATCCTGAAAACGTTTAAACATTTCTACATGTCCTTTTTAAAATACAACTTGAAAGACCTTAAAACTTTCTGCTTGCCACAAGCATATCTTTCTTTTCTGCTCATCAATAAACAACTGTGACCTACTGTGAAAGACTTTCCAAACAAAAATACCTGGAGCAGCAGTTTAGCAAAAGATGTCCTCAGTGCCACTCAACAAATGGGAGTTTCCCCAAGCACAGTTCTGTAAGAAGTATGTGTATTTTAAAATATTATTTGTATTGTGCAGATTTTTTTGGTCTTGGGGATTCTGGCTGTGAATTGATGTGCCACAATTATGGTTAAAAGCACTTGCTTGGTCTACAGATCATTAATGTTTTGTGACCATATAAGTAATAAAGGTAGATTGTTCTATATGTAGGTATTATTGTTAAATACATGGACTGTTTTCCAGGCACAGAGCATGAATCTTAAGTTAGGATGACACAGATGTGATTATGGTGACATAACAAAGTTCTGTGGCCCTGGGTCTACAAATGCTTGATGAGGAATTAGGACAAACTGGAGATGGGCTGTTTAACACATGGACTCTGCCTAGCCATATTGAAAAATACTTTGACTCCAAACCTTAAAATACCCACATGGAGTCTGTGCTCACCTCATTCACACAAAGAGCTCCCTGGACACTGAACCTCTAAAAAGAAAAGGTTTCCCTTGGAGCAGGAGCATCAGGATTTGCTTGGGAGCACAATGCAGGTGAGCACGGGGCTGGGCCAGCCCCCAGTGGCACTGCTACGTGGAAGGAGCAATTTCACCTCTGTATCTGTTATTAAAAACAGAATTTGGATCCTTTGGTCAAGTTCCCCCAAATTATTATTATTTTTTTTTTTTTAAAGATTTTATTTATTTATTCGACAGAGATAGAGACAGCCAGCGAGAGAGGGAACACAAGCAGGGGGAGTGGGAGAGGAAGAAGCAGGCTCATAGCAGAGGAGCCTGATGTGGGACTTGATCCCAGAATGCCGGGATCACGCCCTGAGCCGAAGGCAGACGCTTAACCGCTGTGCCACCCAGGAGCCCCTCCCCCAAATTCTTTTTAAGAACTGCTCGAGCTTTGTTATGGCAACCCCCTGCCCATACTTACTTACAGACTGTTCATCACCTTGCTTCCAAGGCTGAGGAACAGAAAGTAGCCTCTGTTTTGAGGAGGTGGAAGTATACATTTTTTACTGTTACTTGCTTAGAACCACATTTTACAAAATGCCTTTTTCCTTTATTATTGTTTCTGGAAAGAAAAGTTTTATTAAAATTGTTTTAGTTTGAATATAGAACAGTTTTATTAATTAGGGCTTATTTTGAAAAATTCTGAGTTCAATTCAAATGTGTCCCTGTACCTTTCAAAGTAAGGTAATATTCAGATACAGTTGTTCTGATCAAATGGCTTAGAAAAAATTTCTGGAATGTTCATATTCTAAGATTCCTTATTAATGTATGCCTGACTTAAATCTAACCAAAAACTGTAACATTATTCTTTGTAGATTTTCATTATACAGCATTAACAAGCTTACTTGTGAACAAATAAAATACTTCAGCTATTTGTTTACCTTGCCTTTTTAAAAAGTTGTTTTTTTTTTAGGAGCACCTGGGTGGCTCAGTCGGTTAAGTGTCTGCCGTTGGCTCAGGTCATGATCCCAGGGTCCTGGGATCTGGCCCTGCATCACATTCCCTGCTCAGTGGGAAGCCTGCTTCTCTCTCTCCCTCTGCCTCTTCCCCAGCTTGTACTATCTTTCTCTCTCTCTCTCTTTCTCACTCACTATCTCTAATAAATAAATATTTTAAAAATTAAAAAAAATTTAAAGATTTTTTTAAAAAGATTTTATTCATTTATTCGAGAGAGAGAGAGAACAAGCAGGAGGGAGGGGCAAAGGAAGAGGGAGAAGCCGACTCCCCGCTAAGCAAGGAGCCTGATGTGGGGCTCCATCCCAGGACTCTGGGATCATGACCTGAGCCTAAGGCAGAAACTTAAGTGACTGAGCCACCCAGGACCCCCAAGATTTCATTTATTTGAGAGAGGCAGAGCATGAGTAAGGCAAGGGGAAGAGGGAAAAGCAGGCTCCCCACTAAGCACAGAGCCCCATGACAGCAGGGCTTTAGGCAGGGCTTGATCCCAGGACCCTGAGATCATGACCTCAGCTGAAGTCAGCTGCTCAAACAACTGAGCCACCCAGATGCCCCTCACCTTGCCTTCTAAAAAAATATATTATAAATGATACAGTGAAGCAGGAAAATAGACCCATGCCCAAGAGAAAAATTAATCAATGGAAATAGACTCAGAAATACAGATTATAAGAATCAGTAGACAAAGATATTAACAAAACTATTACAAATACACTCCATATGTCCAAGAAGGTAGAGGAAAATAGACAAGTGCAGATATGGAAGATATAAAAAAGATCCAAACTAAAATTCTAGAGATGAAAATGCATGAAATTAAAATATGACAAAGTAGAAATGACAAAAGATTAATAAACTTAAAAATAAAGAAGTAGAAAATATTTAAAATAAAACAGAAAAAAGTCTTTTAAAAAATGAGCAGGGGCACCTAGATGGCACAGTAAGTTAAGCATCCAACTCGGATTTCAGCTCAGGTTGTGATAAGGTTGTAGGGTTGAGCCCAAGACCTGGCTCCATACTCAGTGCAGGGTCTGCTTGGGTTTTTCTCTCCCTATCCCTCTGCTCCCCTCCATCAGCTCAAATAAATAAATAAATCTTTTTAAAAAAATGAACAAACCCTCAGTGCACTATGAGACAATATCAAAAGGGCTAATGCCCTTTTGGAACTGGAATTTCAGAAGGAGTAGAAAAGCAGGGAGAAACAAAATATGTTTGAAGAAATAAACAATTTTTTTCAAATTTAATGAAAATATAAAGCATAAGAAACATGGGGAAAAAAACACACCAAGACACATACTACTCAAATTACCGAAAATCAGTGACAAACAGAAAACAACAAAAGCATTCAGGGTAAAAAGCCCTATTACATACACAGGAACAAATATTGGAATGACATCATACTTCTTATAAGAAATAATACAATCCAGAAAACATAGGCACAACATCTTTAAAATAACAGAAATGGGGGGGAAAAATTTGTCAACCTAGGGACACCCGGGTGGCTCAGTCGATTATGTGTCTGCCTTCAGCTCAAGTAATGATCCCAAGGTGCCGGGATCAACTCCCATATCAGGCTCCTTGCTCAGCAGGGAGCCCGCTTCTCCCTCTGCCTTTGTCCCTCCCCCTGCTTTTGTTCTCTCTCTCTCTCTGTGTCAAAATAAATAAATAAAATCTTTTTTAAAAATCTGTCAACCTAGAATTCTATACAAAGAAAAAATACCTTTCAAAAACAAGGACAAAAAATAAGGATAAAAATATTTTGCTGTTTCTTTTGGTAAAAACAAAACAAAACAGAAAAATGCGGATAGTTTAAGAGACCTCTGGGCAACACTGAGTGTACAAACATTCACATTATAGTAGTCTCAGAAAAGAGAAAAGGGCAGAAAAGTTAAAGAAATAATTGCTGAAAACTTCCCTCACCTGAGGAAGGAAACTAACATCCAAGTCCAGGAAGCAAAGAGAATCCCAAACAAAACAAATGCAAAAAAATCCACACCAAGACACATAGCTCAAATGTCAAAAATTAAAGAGAGAATCTTAAAAGCAGTAAAAGAAAAACAACTAGTTATATATAAGGGGCCATCCATAAGACTATCAGCTGATTTTTCAAGCAAAAACTTTGCAGGCCAGAAGAGAGCAACATGATATATTCCAAGTGCTAAAAGGAAAAAAAAAATCTATGACTAAGAATACGCCATTTAGCAAGATTATCATTCAGAATTGAAAAAGAGAGAATTTCACAAACAAAAGTTAAAGGAGTTCATCACTATTCAACAAACCTTTCAAAAAAAAGTTAAAGGACCTCTTTAGAGGGGAAAGAAAAGGCCATAACTAGAAGTAAGAAAATTATGAAAGAAAAAATCTCACCAGTAACAAACATATAGTAAAAGTAGCGTGTCAACTTAATATGTACATTAAAATACGAAAATCAACTGTATCTACAATGATTAGTTAAGGAATACACAAAATAAAATATAAAATATGACATCAAATACTTAAAATAGGGAGGGGAAGTAAAAATGTAGTGCTTTCAAAATGTGTTTGAACTTAAGTGATTATTAACTTAAACTGCTGTACACATAGGATGCTATATATGAACCTCAAGGTAACCACAAACCAAACCACTATAATAGATACACAGAAAATACAGAGAAAGGAATCCAAACATAACAGTAAAGAAAACAATCAAATCACAAAGGAAGAAAGCAAGAGAAGAAGAGAAAAATGAGGAACTACAAAAATAAATTTAGGGGCACCTGGGTGGCTCAGTCAGTTGATTGTCTGACTCTTGGTTTCAGTTCAGGTCATGATCTCAGGGTCGTACGATTTTTTTTAAAATTATTTATTTATTTATTTATTTATTTATTTATTTATTTATTTATTTATTTATTTATGTCAGAGAGAGAGAGAGAGACCAAGCAAGTACACAAATGGGGAACAGCAGGCAGAGGGAAAAGCAGGCTCCCCACAGAGCAAGGAGCCTGATGCGGGACTTGATCCTAGGACCCTGGGATGAAGGCAGACGCTGAACTGACTGAGCGACCCAGGTGTCCCAGGGTCATAGGATTGACGTTGGGCTCCACGATCAGCATGGCATCTGCTTAGGATTCTCTCTCTCCCTCTCCCTCTACTTAATAAATAAATAAATATAAAAGGAAAACTTCCAAACTTGGTATATGAGGCCAGCATTACCTTGATCCCCAAACCAGACAAAGATCCCACCAAAAAGGAGAATTATAGACCAATTTCCATGATGAACATGGATGCAAAAATTCTCTCCAAGATACTAGCTAATAAGATCCAAGTGTACATTAAAAGGATTATTCATCAGGACCAAGTGGGATTTATTCCTGGGCTGCAGGGGTGGTTCAACATTTATTTACTTTTAACAACAGTTTTATTGATATATAATTCACACATTTAAACTGTACAAGTTAATGGCAACGATTACCACAATCAATTTTAGAATATTTAAAAACTTTTTTCATTATTACGCTCAATTAGCCAGCATATAGTACATCATTAGTTTTTAATGTATAGAATTTTTTCATTACCTGAAAGCCCCACACTTCTTACTCATTACTATTCAGTCCCGTCCTCACACCCCTAGGTAGCCACTCCTTTACTTCCTGTCTTTATAATTTTGCCTATTCTGGACACTTCATATAAATGGAATCATTCATTTCATATAAATGGAATCATACAATATGTGGTCCTTTGTGACTGGCTTCTTTCACTTAGAGTAATAAGGTTCATCATGTTGTGGCATGTATCAGTATTTCAATTCCTTTTTATTGCTAGATAATATTCCTTGAATGGACATACCTCATTTATTTATTCATTCATCAGGTGATGGATATTTGAGCTGTTTCCACATTTTGGCTGTTATAAATAACGCTGGTCTGAATGTTTGTGTACAAGTTTTTGTGTGGACATGTTTTCATTTCTCAGGGATATATACCTAAGAGTGCATCTTCTGGGTCAGATGATAAAACTGAGGTAAAAATTTTGAGGTACTGTCCGTTTTCCAAAGTGATTACACTGTCTTATATTCTGATCAGTAGTGTATGAGAGTTCCAATGACTCCAGTTTTGCCAATACTTGTTATCTGTCTTTTTGATTATACCATCCTAGTAGGTGGGAAGTGGTAGCTCATTATGGGTTCATTAATTGGCTTTGAATTTCAATCTGTCCTTCATTCCTCAGATTATTACACTGTTAGTTATGTATTCCTTTTTATTTATTGATGTATTCAGTGGGTAGTACTTTGTATCTATATTCATGAAGTATATATTGCTCTGTAGTTTTCTTTTTTTTAATAATATTTTTTATATTATGTTAGTCACCATACAGTACACCCCTAGTTTTTGATGTAAAGTTCCATGATTCATTACTTGCGTATAACACCCAGTGCACCATGCGATACGTGCCCTCCTTAATACCCATCACCAGCCTATCCCATTCCCCCACCCCCTCCCCTCTGAAGCCCTTAGTTTGTTTCCCAGAGTCCATAGTATCTCATGGTTCATTCCCCCTTCTGTTTACCCCCCCCTTTCTTCTTCCCCTTCTTCTCCTACCGATCTTCCTACTTCTTATGTTCCATAAATGAGTGAAACCATATGATAATTGTCTTTCTCTGCTTGACTTATTTCGCTTAGCATCATCTCCTCCAGTCCCGTCCATGTTGCAGCAAATGTTGAGAAAGTGTTCTTTTTGATGGCTGAGTAAGATTCCATCGTATATATGGACCTCATCTTCTTAATCCAGTCATCTGTTGAAGGGCATCTAGGCTCCTTCCACGATTTAGTTATTGTGGACAATGCTGCTATGAACAGTGAGGTGCATATGGCCCTTCTCTTCACTACATCTGTATCTTTGAGGTAGTTTTCTTTCTTTGTTTTTGATAGTATCTCTACAGAGGATTTATAATCAGGTTAATTCTTTGTTCATAAAAGCAAGCTGTATAGGGGCGCCCGGGTGGCTCAATTTATTAAGTGTCTGCCTTTGGCTCAGGTCATGATCCCAGGGTCCTGGGATCGAGACTCATGTCATTGGGCTCCCTGCTCAGCAGGGGAGTCTGCTTCTTCCTCTCCCTCGACCCCTCTTCCTGCTCATGCTCTCTCTCGCTTTCTCACTCTCTTTTAAATAAAATCTTAAAAAAAAATGTTTGGTAGAATTCCACTGGGAGGTCATCCAAACAGGGCTCTTGTTTGTTGGGAGATTTTTGATTACTGCTTCAATTCCTTTGCTGGTTATGGGTCTGTTCAGGTTCTATTTCTGTTCCATTTCTTCCTGTTTCAGTTTTGGTAGTTCATATGTTTCTAGGAATACATCCATTTCTTCCAGATTGCCTAATTTGTTGCCATATAACTGCTCATAATATTCTCTTGTAATTGTTTGTATTTCTTCAGCATTGGTTGTGATTTCTCATCTTCCATTCGTGACTTTGTTTATTTGGGTCCTTTCTCTTTTTTTTTTTGATAAGTCTGGCCAGGGGTTTATCTATCTTACTAATTCTTTCACAGAACCACCTCCTAGTTTCCTTGTGATCTGTTCTATTGGTTTTATTTTTTTTAAGTTCTACATCATTGATTTCTGCTTTAATCTTTATTATCGCTCTTTTCCTGCTGGATTTTAGGCTTTATTTGCTGTTCTTTTCCAGCTCCTTTAGGTGTAAGGTTAGGTTGTGTATTTGAGACTTTTCTTGTTTCTTGAGAAAGGTTTTTATTGTTATATACTTTGCTCTTCGGTTGCCTCTGGTGCATCCCAAAGGTTCTGAACTGTTGCGTTTTTGTTTTTATTTGTTTCCATGTATTTTTTAAATTCTTTAATTTCCTGGTTGACCCATTTGTTCTTTAGTAGGATGCTCTTTAACCTCCATGTATTTGTGTTCCTTCCAACTTTTTTCTTGTGATTGAATTCAAATTTTAAAGCATTGTGATCTGAGAATATGCATGGTATAATCTCAATATTTTTGTACTGGTTGATACCTGATTTGTGATCCAGTATGTGATCTGTTCTGGAGAATATTCCATGTGCATTTGAAAAGAATGTCTATTCTGTTCTCAAGGATAAAATGCTCTGAATATATCTATTAAATCCATCTGGTCCAGTATATCATTCAAAGCCCTTGTTTCAATGTGATACACTACATTAATAAAAGGGACAAGAACCATATTATCCTCTCAATAAATGCAGAAAAAGCATTTGACAAAATACAGCATCCTTTCTTGATAAAAACTCTCTGCCACGTAGGGATAGAAAGAACATACACCAATATCATAAAAGCCATATATGAAAAACCTACATCGAATATCACCCTCAATGGGGAAAACTGAGAGCTTTTCTCCAAGGTCAGGAACATGACAGGGATGTCCACTCTCACCACTGTTGTTCAACACAGTATTGGAAGTCCTGGCCTCAACAATCAGACTACAAAAAGAAATAAAAGGCATCCAAATTGGCAAAGAAGTCAAACTTTTACTCTTCGCAGATGACATAGATACTCTATGTAAAAAACCCAAAAGACTCCACCCAAAAAATTGCTAGAACTGATACAGGAATTCAGCAAAATCACAGGATATAAAATCTGTGCAAAGAAAAGTCAGTTGCATTTCTGTACACTAACAATGAGACAGAAGAAAGAGAAATCAAGGAATAGATACCATTTACAAGTGCACCAAAAACCATAAGATACATGGGAATAAACCTAACCAAAGAGTTAAAGGATCTATACTCTGAAAACTATAGAACACTTATGGAAGAAACTGAGGAAGACACAAAGAAATGGAAAAATGTTCCATGCTCATGGATTGGAAGAGCAAATATTATTAAAAAGTCTATGCTACCCAAAGCAATCTACATGTTTAATGCAATCCCAATCAAAGTACAATCAATATTTCTCACAGAGCTGGAACAAACAATCCTAAAATTTGTATGGAACCAGAAAAGACCCTGAATAGCCAGAGGAATATTGAAAAAAGAAAACCAGAGATGTAGGCATCACAATTCCAGACCTCAAACTATATTACAAAGCTGTAATCATCAAGTATGTGCCAGTATGATACTGGCACAAAAACAGACGCATAGATCAAAGGAATAGAATACAGAATCCAGAAATGGACCCTCAATTCTATGGTCAACTAATCTTCAACAAAGCAGGAAAGAATAGCCAATGGAAAAAAGACAGTCTCTTCAACAAATTATGTTGGGAAAACTGGACAGCCACATGCAGAAGAATGAAACCGGACCACTTTCTTAAACCTTACACACAAATAGACTCAAAATGGAAAAAAAGACCTAAATGTAGACAGAAATCCATCAAAATCCTTGAGGAGAACACGGACAACAATCTCTTTGGCCTCAGCCACAGCAACTTTTTGCTAGACACATCTCCAAAAGCAAGAGAATCAAAAGCAAAAATGAACTACTGGGAGTTCATCAAGATAAAAAGTTTTTGCACAACAAAGGAAACAGTCAACAAAACTAAAAGGCAACCCACAGAATAGGAGACGATATTTGTAAATGTCTTATCAGATAAAGGGCTGGTATGCAAAGTCTTTAAAGAACTTTTAAACTTAACATCCAACAAAACAAAAAATCCAGTCAAGAAATGGGCAGAAGGCATGAATAGACATTTCTCCAAAGAAGACGTGCAAATGGATAACAGGAAAAAATGCTCAACATCACTCAGCATCAGGGAAATACAAATCAAAACCACAATGAGATACCTTCTCACACCAGACAGAATGGCTAAAATTAACAACTCAGGAAACAACAGATGTTGGCGAGGATGTGGAGAAAGGGGAACCCTCGAACACTGCTGGTGGGAATGCAAACTGGTACAGGNGATGTGGAGAAAGGGGAACCCTCGAACACTGCTGGTGGGAATGCAAACTGGTACAGGCACTCTGGAAAACAGTATGAAGGTTCCTCAAAAAGTTAAAAATAGAGCTACCCTATGACCCAGCAATTGCACTACTAGGTATTTATCCAAAGGATACAAATATAGTGATCTGAAGGGGCACATGCATGCCAATGTTTATAGCACTGATGTCCACAATAGCCAAACTATGGAAAGAGCCCAGATGTCCATCAACAGATGAATGGATAAAGAAGATGTGAGATATATGTAGCTGTGGGTGTGCCCGCACAAAGAGGGGCAGCTCATGGTTTTAGAAGCACAAACGGCAGAGACGTGCCGGCCCTGGGATCCACCTCTGGGTGTTTTGCTATGGGCTGCACAACTAGGGAGGCTGTGGTTTTTAGCAGTGCAGACAGAAATGGAGACTGTGTGTCCTAGAGACCTCAGTGAAGAGCAGACTGTGATTTCTCTGTTCTGAGACAGAGGTTTGGATGTGGTCACTTCTGCTCTGATACTCAGAAGAGAAGCAGAAAGCTGCCAGGGAAAGCTGCCAGAGAACAAAAGCCCAGAAAACTGGTTTTCACTGAGCCCACAACCCCCACCCAACAGAGGGCACAGTAACTCTGCCCAAGCAGGGTTGCCTGAGTAACAGTGTAGCAGGCCCTTTCCTCAGAATACAGGCTGGAAGAACAAGAGGACAACAACCCTAAGGTCCCTATAAAACAGGTGTATTTTGCTTGGGTCTTGGTTAATACTTTGGACTCTGTACATTCCCTCAACCACCCCAACAGAATGACTAAGAGGAAGAACCCCCACAAAAAAAAGAACCAGAGACTGTGGCCTCTGCCACAGACCTAATGAATATGGATATAAGCAAGATGTCAGAAATAGACTTCAGAGTAACAATTATGAAGTTGATACCTAGGCGTAAGAAAAATATTAGCGGGGGCACCTGGGTGGCACAGCGGTTAAGCGTCTGCCTTCGGCTCAGGGCGTGATCCCGGCGTTCTGGGATCGAGCCCCACATCAGGCTCCTCTGCTATGAGCCTGCTTCTTCCTCTCCCACTCCCCCTGCTTGTGTTCCCTCTCTCTCTGGCTGTCTCTATCTCTGTCGAATAAATAAATAA
>NC_048229.1:9016524-9022854 GCF_002007445.2 Ailuropoda melanoleuca
CCCCACAGAGCAAGGAGCCTGATGCGGGACTTGATCCTAGGACCCTGGGATGAAGGCAGACGCTGAACTGACTGAGCGACCCAGGTGTCCCAGGGTCATAGGATTGACGTTGGGCTCCACGATCAGCATGGCATCTGCTTAGGATTCTCTCTCTCCCTCTCCCTCTACTTAATAAATAAATAAATAAAGTTAATTAATTAATTTTTAAATAAATAAAATCTAGTTATAAATAAATAAATTAATTAATAATTAAATAAATAAAATCTTTAAAATATACATATATTTAGAAATACCTAAATATATAAAGCAATTATTAACAGATCTTAAAGGAGAAATAAAGGGCAATATCAATAATAACAGAGAACTTCAATATCCCGCTTTCAACAATGGAGAGATCATCCAGAGGATCAAAAAGGAACACTGGACTTGAATTACACTTTAGACCCAATGGACCTAACAGACATATACAGAACATTCTATCCAACAGCAGCAGAATATACATCCTTTTTAAGTGTACTTGGAATATTCTCCAGAATGATAATTTATTTGGTCACAAAATAAGTCTTAACAAATTTAAGAAGACTGAATCATATCAAGCATCTTTCCCAATCATAATGATATGAAACTAGAAATCAGTAGCAAGAGGAAAACTAAACAACACACTCCTGAACAACCAATTCATCAAAGAAGAAATCAAAAGATAAATTTAAAAATATCTCAAGACAATCGCAAAAAAGAAACACAACATATCAAAACTTATGGGATTCAGCCAAAATAGTTCTGAGACAGAAATTTAGAATAAATGCCTACATAAAGAAAAAGAAAGACCTCAAATAAACAACCTAAGTTTACACCTCAAGGAACTAGAAAAAGAACAAAGTAAACTCAATAGTGGAAGGAAGGAAACAAGATCAGAGCAAAAATAAATGAAATAGAGGAAGAAAAACAAAAAGAACAATAAAATTGAGTTTTTTATAAATATAAACAAAACTGACAAACTTTTGGCTAGACTGACTAAGAAAAAGGAGAAAAGATTCAAATTAATAAAATCTGAAATGAAAGGGGAGACATTACACAGGAATAAAAGGCACAGCATAAGAAATGTAGTCAGTAGGGGCGCCTGGGTGGCACAGCGGTTAAGCGTCTGCCTTCGGCTCAGGGCGTGATCCCGGCGTTATGGGATCGAGCCCCACATCAGGCTCCTCTGCTGTGAGCCTGCTTCTTCCTCTCCCACTCCCCTTGCTTGTGTTCCCTCTCTCGCTGGCTGTCTCTATCTCTGTCAAATAAATAAATAAAATGTTTAAAAAAAAATGTAGTCAGTAATACTGTAACAGCATTGTATGGTGACATATGATAGCTACACTTGTGGTGAGCATAGCATAATGTATAGAGATGTTGAGTCACTATGTTGCACACATGAAACCGATATAATGTTGTGTGTCAACTATAGCAAAATAAAAAAAATTTTTTCAATGTGTTTGATCAGCTTTATTGGAAAATTATACGCAAATAATGAATCATGGAACATTACATCAAAAACTAAGGATGTACCATATGGTGACTAACATAACATAATAAAAAATTATTTTAAAAAAAGGAAAATAATATGGAAGTTTTAGTAACTGTATATTATTTGATAAAATTGTTACTAACAGAATTGGGTACTAGAACAAAAGGATCATTGATCCAATAAAATTTAATTATCATTTTTTATTGAAAAAAAAGGAAAGCTATTACAACAAATACCACAGAAATACAAAAGATAAGAGACTATGATGAACAATTATACACTTACAAATTGAATAACACAGAAGAAATGGATAAATTCCTAGAAACATACAAATTATCATGACTGAATCATGAAGAAACAGTAACTCTAAACAGACCAATAATGAGTAAGAAGATAGAATCAGTAATTGTTTTAACTTTCCAACAAAGATAATTTTAGGACCACTTCATTTCACTGGTGAATTCTACCAAATATTTGTTTTTTAAAATTTATAAGCGTCTGCCTTCGGCTCAGGGTGTGATCCCGGCATTCTGGGATCAAGTCCCACATCAGGCTCCTCTGCTATGAGCCTGCTTCTTCCTCTCCCACTCCCCCTGCCTGTGTTCCCTCTCTCGCTGGCTGTCTATCTCTGTCACATAAATAAATAAAATCTTTAAAAAAAAATAAAATAAAATTTATAAATGGATTTTATTTTTTATTATGTTAAATTAGCCAACATATATTACATCATTAGTTTTTGATGTAGTGTTCCATGCTTCATTGTTTGTGTATAACACCTAGGGCTCATTGCAATATGTGCCCTCCTTAAAACCCATCGCTGGGCTAATCTTCCCACCCCCTCCCCTCTGAAACCCTCAGTTTGTTTCCCGGAGTCCATAGTGTCTCGTGGTTCATCTCCCCCTCTGGCTTTCCCCCTTCATTTTTCCTGTCCTTCTCCTGATGTCCTCCACGCTAGTCCTTATGTTCCACATATAAGTGAAACCATATGATAATTGTCTTTCTCTGCTTGACTTATTTCACTTAGCATAATCCCCTCCAGTTCCATTCATATTGATGCAAATGGTGGGTATTCATCCTTTCTGATGGCTGAGTAATATTCCATCGTATATATGGACCACATCTTCTTTATCCATTCGTCTGTTGAAGGGCATCTCAGCTCCTTCCACAGTTTGGCTATTGTGGACACTGCTGCTATGAACACTGGGGTACATGTGCCCCTTCTGTTCACTACATCTGTATCTTTGGGGTAAATACCTAGTGGTGCAATTGCTGGGTCATAGGGTAGCTCTGTTTTTAACTTTTTGAGGAACCTCCATACTGTTTTCCAGAGTGCCTGCACCAGCTTACATTTCCAGCAACAGTGTAAGAGGATTCCCCTTTCTCCACAATCCTCTTCAACATTTATTGTTTCCTGCCTTATTAATTTTAGCCATTCTAACTGGTGTAAGGTGGTGTGGTATCTTATTGTGGTTTTGATTTGTATTTCCCAGATGGCTAGTGATATGGAGCATTGTTTCATGTGTTTGTTAGCCATTTGTATGTCTTCTTTGGAGAAGTGTTTTTTCACGTCTTCTGCACATTTCTTGACTGGATTATTTGTCTTTTGGGTATTGAGTTCAAGAAGTTCTTTATAGATCTTAGATACCAGCCCTTGATCTGATATGTCATTTGTAATAATCCTCTCCCATTCCATGGGTTGCCTTTTAGTTTTGTTGATTGTTTCCTTCACTGTGCAGAAGCTTTTTTATCTTGATGAAGTCCCAATAGTTCATTTTTGCTTTTGTTTCCCTTTTCTTTAGAGACATGTCTTGCAAGAAGTTGCTGTGGCCAATGTCAAAGAGGTTACTGTGTTCTCCTGTGTTCTCCTCTAAGAGAAAAATTAACACCTGACCTTCTCAAAATCTTCCCCCCAAAATTACAGAAGACAGAATACTTCCGAACTCATTTAATGAGGTCTGTACTATCCTGTCCAAAGCTTAACAAAAATGCCAAGAAAAGAAAATTACAGGCCAATATCCCTGAAAAACAGAGGTGCAAAAATCATCAACAAAATGCTAGCAAACAAAATTCAACAGAACATTAAAAGGATCAAATACCACTATGCAATGGGATTTATCTCTTGAAGGCAAGGATGATTCAACATATGCAAAACAAAAAATGTGATACACCACTGTTGTGAGTTTACCTAAGCTACTCCATGGCAACTGCTATCTTGGCATCCATTTTGTTAAGCCAAGTGGCCTGCAGGGTCCTTAAACAGACACTAGCCCCCTCAGGCACGTGCATGCCCTTGATGGCAGTTCAGAGTCATAGTAAATATAAGTTCCTGATATGACTTCCCCAACAGCCCTTGTGATCAACATACCCCTTGCCTCCCAGCACCAGTATGCTTTATGTGCCTCTTGGATAAGACCCCCATGGGCTTGTGAAAATTCTGCTTCTTTGGTTGAATTGGCTGATCTGGGACCCCAAAGCATTCCACCCACAGACTGTAACAAAAGCGTGTGCCCCAAATTCTGCCCCCTCTCTGTCTGCACTCTGTCCGCACTTGACCTCCCCACGTTGCCCCCTGAAGCTGTATACTTCCCCTGGGACCTGTCCTATGCTCCTCTTAACAAATTTAATTTAACAAAGTCATAACAAGCAAATAAACAGAATGAAGTATAAAAATCACATGATCATCTGAACCAGTGCATTAAAAGCATTTAAAGAAAAATTCAACATCCTATCATATATAAAAAATCAACAAATTAGATATTAAAAAAGAATGAAGTAAACAGAATGAAGTATAAAAATCACATGATCATCTGAACCAGTGCATTAAAAGCATTTAAAGAAAAATTCAACATCCTATCATATATAAAAAATCAACAAATTAGATATTAAAAAAGAATGAAGTAAACAGAATGAAGTATAAAAATCACATGATCATCTGAACCAGTGCATTAAAAGCATTTAAAGAAAAATTCAACATCCTATCATATATAAAAAATCAACAAATTAGATATTAAAAAAGAATGAAGTAAACAGAATGAAGTATAAAAATCACATGATCATCTGAACCAGTGCATTAAAAGCATTTAAAGAAAAATTCAACATCCTATCATATATAAAAAATCAACAAATTAGATATTAAAAAAGAATGAAGTAAACAGAATGAAGTATAAAAATCACATGATCATCTGAACCAGTGCATTAAAAGCATTTAAAGAAAAATTCAACATCCTATCATATATAAAAAATCAACAAATTAGATATTAAAAAAGAATGAAGTAAACAGAATGAAGTATAAAAATCACATGATCATCTGAACCAGTGCATTAAAAGCATTTAAAGAAAAATTCAACATCCTATCATATATAAAAAATCAACAAATTAGATATTAAAAAATGTACCTCAGCACATTAAAGGCCATATATGACAAGCTAACACCATACTCAGTGGTGAAATCTGAAAGCTTTTCCTCTAAAATCAGCAACAAGACAAGGATGCTCACTCTTTCTTTTTTTTTTTTAAAGATTTTATTTATTTATTTGACAGAGATAGAGACAGCCAGCGAGAGAGGGAACACAAGCAGGGGGAGTGGGAGAGGAAGAAGCAGACTCATAGCAGAGGAGCCTAATGTGGGGCTCGATCCCATAACGCCAGGATCACGCCCTGAGCCGAAGGCAGACGCTTAACCGCTGTGCCACCCAGGCTCCCCCACTCTTTTTTTTTTTAATGTTTTTTTTTATCATATTATGTTAGTCACCATACGGTACATCCCCGGTTTCCGATGTAAAGTTCGATCATTCATTAGTTGCGTATAACACCCAGGGCACCATGCAATACGTGCCCTCCTTAATACCCATCACCAGCCTATCCCATTCCCCCACCCCCCTCCCCTCTGAGGCCCTCAGTTTGTTTCTCGGAGTCTATAGTCTCTCAAGCTTCATGCTCATTCTTATCACTTCTATGGGAGTCCTAGGCACAGCAGTTAGTCAAGAAAAAGAAATAAAAGGTATCCAAATTAAAGGAAGAAGTAAAATAATCTCTGTTTGCAGATGACATGATCTTATACATAGAAAACCCTAAGGACTCCATAAAAAACTTACAGAAGTAAACAAATTCAGTAAAGCTGCAGGATACAAAATCAACCTACAAAAATCATCTGTGTTTCTAAACACTAACAACAAACTATACGAAAAAGAAATTAAGAAAACAATCTAACTTACAATAGCATCAAAAATAATAAAATACTTAAGAAAAAATTTAGCCAAGGAGATGAAAGATCTGTACATTCAAAATTCTAAAACACTGATAAAAGAAACTCACCCAGGCGCTCCCCAACCAAACATTTATTTATTTTTTCTACATTTCTCGTCAAATTTATTTCTGTGTTTCAAAAGATTTCTTGCTTTCGTGACTAGATAATTTTCCCCATTATTATTTTCTCACAAGATACTGCTGATATAAAGGAAAGTTCTTAGCTTTGATTTTACCTGGTATATGGCCACCTTACTATTATTACTTGTAATAGGGTTCACTGACTTGCCTGGTCTCTCTATGTAGACAATCACATCATCTGCAAATAAAGACTATACATCTACTGTTCCAATAGGGTTTTTCATTTCCTTTTCCTATGTTGTTGTATTATCTAGAATATCCAGAATAGTTTTCTCTTTTTCCTTGGTCAGTATCATTTTTAGTTTGTTAATTCTGTTGACCTTTTTCAAAGAATCAACTTTTGTTTACTGATACTTAAATTCTGTCTCTTCAATAAATGGTGCTGGGAAAATTGGACAGCTACATGCAAAAGAATGAAACTTGACCACTCTTTC
>NC_048229.1:9022954-9032770 GCF_002007445.2 Ailuropoda melanoleuca
TGATATATGTCAATCTTTATACCAGTACCACACTGCCTTGATTAATGAAACTTTGTAGTAAGTTTTGAAATCAGGAAGTGTGAGTAGTCCAACTCTGTCCTTTTTCAAGATTACTTTGGCCACTCTGGGTCCTTTGCATTTCCACATAAATTTTGGATCAACTCACCAATTTCTGCAAAAAAAAAAAAAGGCAGTTGGAACTTTCACAGGAATTGTGATAAAAGTATAGATCACTTGGGGATCATCTTGTTGTCATCTTAAAAATATTTTCTTGTATGGGGTGCCTGGGTTGCTCAGTTGGTTAGACATTTAACTCTTGATTTCAGCTCAGGTCATGATCTCAGGATCCTGGGTTCAAGCCACATGTCAGGCTCCACACTCAGTGTGGAGTCTACTTGTCTCCCTCTGCCCCTACCCTACTTGTGCTTTCTCTCTCTCTCTAAAATAAATAAATCTTTTTTAAAAAAACTGCCTTGTGAGGCATGCCTGGCTGGCTCAGATAGAACATGCAATCCTTGATCTAGGGGATGTGAGTTCAAGCCCCATGTTGGCCATAGAACTTACTTTGAAAAAAAAAAGAAAGAAAAAATATTGCCTTGTGATCCATCAACATAGAATCCCTTTCCATTTATTTAGATTTTATTTAATTTGTCAACAATATTTTATAGTTTCTAGTGTACTATTCTTATACTTGTTACATCTTTTCCTCAGTGTTTGTTCTTTTTGATGCTATTGTAAATGAATTGTTTTCTTAATTTCATTTTTGGATTGTTTATTTCTAGCGTATAGAAATGTAACAGATTTCTATATTGATCTTATATTCTGCCACTGCAGTGAACTCATTTCTAGTATTTTAGTGGATTATGTGGGGATTTAGACATACAAAATGTTATCTGCAAAAAGAGATCATTTTATTTCCTCCTTCCCAATCTAGATGGCCTTTATTTATTTTTTTTTTTAAGATTTTATTTTTTTATTTATTCGACAGAGATAGAGACAGCCAGCGAGAGAGGGAACACAAGCAGGGGGAGTGGGAGNGATTTCTATATTGATCTTATATTCTGCCACTGCAGTGAACTCATTTCTAGTATTTTAGTGGATTATGTGGGGATTTAGACATACAAAATGTTATCTGCAAAAAGAGATCATTTTATTTCCTCCTTCCCAATCTAGATGGCCTTTATTTCTTTCTTTTTACTAACTTCCCTGGCTAAAACCTCCAGTACAGTGTTGACTAGAAGTGGTAGAAGCAGACATCTTTGTCTTGTTCCTAAGCTAAGAGGGAAAGCATTCAGTCTTTTATCATGTAGTATGATGTTAGTTGTAGGCTTTTTATAGACACCCTGTTGTGCCAGGGTGGCTCAGTCAGGTAAGCCTCTGACTCTTGATTTCAGCTCAGGTCATGATCTCAGGGTCGTGAGACTGAGCCCCACAATGGGCTCCATGCTCAGCGTGGAGTCGGCTTGAGGTTCTCTCTCTCCCTCTCCATCTGCCCCTCTCCCTGCTCACACACATGCACACTCTATCACTCTCTAAATAAAATCTTTTAAAAATATATATATAGATGCCCTTTGTGAGGGTGACAAAGTTGCCTTCTGTTGCTAGTTTGTTGAGTGTTTTTATTTTGAAAAGATTTTGGATTTTGTCAAATATTTTTTCTATATTGAGATGACCATGCGTTTTTTTTCTTTATTTTATTAATATGGTATTGTAATTAATGCATTAAAGCCCTAATCCCCAATGTGACTGTATTTGGAGATAGTGGCTTTAATGATTAATGTTAAATGAGGTCATAAGGATGGGGCCCTAATACAAAAGGACTGGTGCCCTTGTAAGAGACACAGGAGATTTTTGTACACAGAGAAAATACCATGTGAGACCACAGAGCAAAGACAGCTGTCCACAAGCCAAGGAAAGAGTCCTCAGGAGAAAAAAATCTTGTCAGCACCTTGATCTTAGACTTTCAGACTTCAGAAGTGTGAGAAAATAAATTTGTTTAAACCAGCCAGTCTGTGGTATTTTGTTTTGACAGCTCTGGCTGACTAATACAGGTATAATTCCAGTCATTGCTTTTTCTGTGTGAAATCAATCTAGCATTCTTTTTTTTTTTTTAAAGATTTTATTTATTTATTTGAGAGAGAGAGCCAGCGAGAGAGGGAACACAAGCAGGGGGAGTGGGAGAGGAAGAAGCAGGCTCTTAGCGGAGGAGCCTGATGTGGGGCTCGATCCCAGAACGCTGGACTCATGCCCTGAGCCAAAGGCAGACGCTTAATGACTGCANAAGATTTTATTTATTTATTTGAGAGAGAGAGCCAGCGAGAGAGGGAACACAAGCAGGGGGAGTGGGAGAGGAAGAAGCAGGCTCTTAGCGGAGGAGCCTGATGTGGGGCTCGATCCCAGAACGCCGGACTCATGCCCTGAGCCAAAGGCAGACGCTTAATGACTGCGCCACCCAGGCGCCCCCAATCTAGCGTTCTTGGCTAGAGCCCTCTTGGCCATGATGTAAAATCCTTTTATATGTTGCTGGATTAGGTTTGCTTGTATTTTATGGAAGATTTTCTCATCTATATTCATAAGAGATATTGGTCTGCTTTTTTTCTTGTGATGTCATTGATTGTTGTATCGGAGTCATACTGACATGAAAGTGAAAACACAACATAACAAAACTAATGGAATGCAGCTTTTCACTTTCATTCATCTCAAAGTATTTTCTAATTTCCTTTGTGATTTCTTGTTTGACTTATTACCTTTTTAGGAGTGTAATAATTACTTTCCACGTAGTTATTTCTTTCCCTTGTTGATTTCTAATTTAATTCCCTTGGGCCTAAGAAGATACTTTGTATAATTTCAGTCCTTTAAATCTATTAAAGGCTTATGTTATGACATATCATATGATCTATTCTGAAGAATGTTCCACGTGAACTTAAGAAAACTATGTATTCTGCTATTGTAGGGTAGACTATTTTATAGACGTCTGTTGGGCCAAGTTGGTTGATGGTGTTGTTCAAGTCCTCCATGTCCTTGCTGATTTTCTGCGTAGTTATTCTATCCATTATTGAAAGTGAGGTATTTAAATCCCAACTATTATTGTTGGGTTATCTGCATCTCTTTTCAATTCTGTCAGTTTTTGCTTTATATATTGTGGGGCATACATATTTACAACTGTCATATCTTCCTGATATATTGGCAATTTTATTATTATAAAAATATCCCTCTTCAGTAACATTTTTAGTCTGAATGTCTATTTATCTGATATTAGTATAACCATACAGCTCCTTTTTTGGTTACTGTGTGCATAATTTATCTTTTTCCATCCTTTTACTTTCAGCCTATTGGTACCATTGAATCTGAAGTGAATCTCTTATAAAGAATAAATAGTTTGATCTCTGCCTTTTGAGTCAATTGTTTAATCCATTCACATTTAATGCTATTATTGATATGGTTATATTTGTACCAGCCATTTGCTTTTTATTTTCTATATAGCTCATGACTACTTTTTTCTGTTTCTCCTTTATTATCTCATTTTCACTTAAGTGAATATTTCTAGTGTGGCATTTTGACTCCTTTGATTACTTTAAACTATATTTTTGGATCTATTTCTTAGTGGTTGCTCTAGGGCTTACAATGTATATCTTAATTTATCAAATAAAAAATTTTTTAAACATTTACTCATTTGAGAGAGAGCGAGCGAGCAAGTGAGCATGAGCAGGAGAGCAGGGAACAGACTCCCTGCTGAACAAGGAGCCCAATATGGGACTCAATTCCAGAACCCCAGGATCATGACTCAAGCCGAATGACCTGAGCCAAAGACAGCTGATCAACTAACTGAGCCACCCAGGCGCCCCTTAATTTATCAAAATAGACTTCTGGGGCACCTGGGTGGCTCAATCAGGTAAGCAAGTGTCTGCCTTCAGCTCAGGTCGTGATCCTGGCCAGAGTCCCAGGATCAAGCCTCATGTCAGGCTCCCTGTTCAGCAGGGAGTCAGCTTCTTCCTCTCCTCATGCTCCTCCCCCTGCTCGGGCTCTCACTCTTGGCTCTCACTCACTCTCTCTCAAATACATAAATAAATTTTTTTAAAGATTTTATTTATTTATTGGACAGAGAGAGACACAGAGAGAGAGGGAAAACCAGCAGGGGGAGTGGGAGAGGGAGAGGCAGGCTTCCCATTGAGCAGGGAGCCTGATTCGGGGCTCTATCTCAGGACCCTGGGATCATGACCTGAGCCGAAGGCAGACACTTAATGACTGAGCCACCCAGGCGCCCCAATAAAATATTTTTTAAAAACAAACAAAATTGTCTTGTGATTTATACTGTTGATTCCAGTAAGACATACTCATATATATTTTAAGATGTGTATATATATATATACATATATATATACACACACATATATACATATATATACACACACACATTTATACTAATTTAATTCCAGTGAGATTAGTCCTATAAAACTCCACTCTCTCTCCCTTTTTGTGCTATTTTTTATACATCTTACATCTATATATATTAGAACCCAACAATGCATCATTACAATTAATGTTTTCTATAATGTCTTTTTTCATTTTTTAATTATGTTCAATTAGCCAACATGTAACACCTCATTAGTTTTTGACGTAGTGTTCAACGATTCATCAGTTGTCTTCATGAAGCTAAGAGAAGAAAGGGGAGAACAAACATATTTCTAGACTTAAATTAAATTTCTAATTTACCATTTCTGGTTCTTTTTACTTATTCATATGATTTGAGTTACCATCTATTAAATTTTTCTTACTACAATATAGCTTTATTCCCATCCTATCATTTGTACTGTTAAATATATTACATTTATACATGATGTAAGCCAAACAATATAATAGAGTTTTATAGTAATTGTTTTATGTGTTTGCTTTATAAATTGAGAAGAAAAAAAAGAAATATGTAATTATACTGTTTTTCAGTATTACCTACATAATCACCTTTAATGGAACTATTTATTTTTTCATGTATATTCAAATTACTATATTGTGTCACTTCCTTTTAGCCTAAGGAACTTCTTTTAATATTTCTTGTAAGACAGGTCTCTCCATTTTTATTTATTTGGGACTGCCTTTATTTCATCTTCATTTGTAAGAGATAGTTTTGCTGGGCATAACACTCTTAGTTGACAATTTTTCACTTCAGTTATACTTTTAACTCCAGAATTTTCCCTTGGTCCTTTTAAAAAATAATTTGTATATTTTCATTGATATGCTCTTCTTGATGTATCAGTGTTATCACACCTCCCTTTAATCCTTTAAACATTTTTTTAGTTCATTCAGCATATTTAGAATAGATGTAACATCTTTGTCGTCTTTGTCTATTAAATTTAAATCTAGGCCTCCTCAAAAGCAGTTTCTATTGCCTCCTTTTTCTTGTGTGTGAGTCACATTTTTCTGTTTCTCTGCATGTCTTATAATTTTTTGTTGAAAATTAGGCATTTTAGATAATATATCTAGTAACTCTGGATAGTAATACCTCCTCTTCGGGGCATACTATTGTTGCTGTCGTTTGCTCATTTGTTCATTTTTCTAGTGACTTGGCTGGAGTAATACTCTCAATTCTCTTTTGCCCACAGTGTGCAGACTCTGTTGTCCCTACTCAGATTCCCCCCCCCCATTTATCTTTTAGCCTGGTTTTAGCCCTGGGTGTGCAAAACCACTTATCAGTCAAAGTTTGGGCTTAAATCCCCTTAGCTGGCAAGATTTTTCACCCTTTACATTACAACTGTGTGTGGTTTGGAGTCTGCTTTCACAGTTAAGGGAGTTTGATTTTTTACCATGTCCAGCTAGTGAGAAGCAACTCAGAGGTCCTCCTGACAGAGTACAGTCTTAGGCATTCACATAGTCTTCTAGATCACCAGTAATGTGTGTGACTTTAAGTCTGGCTTCCAAGAACTCACCCCTTGGTCAGAGAAGCTTCTTATTCAATCGGTATTTGGTCAAAGATTGTGCTTAAGCTCCTTGAGCCACTAAGGCTCAAGGTCCTTTCCTGATGGATCTGTGTGTGGCTTAGGAGATGCTTTTGAATCTGCCCCATGTCCTGCTCTGATTGCTCCTGAGTGGGTCAGCTGAGAACATGTGTACAGCCTTCAAATCCCCACCCCCAGATTAATATGACCCCAGGAGGGCTGTCCTTGGTCTTCTTCTTTGGCTCTCTCTGTTGAACTTCTGGATGGTCTGAAATTTTACTTGTTGCTACTAGTATTGTGGAGCTAACAGTTCTTTCTTAATTATTTACCTTCAATAACTCCTTGTTTTCCACAAAGCCTTAAGCATGAACTTTTCTATGTTCTACTCCAAATAAATTCGGTCCTGAATCTTTCCATAGTTAGAAAAAAGGACAGCAGCTTGATTTTCCTATAATGATATCTCTGCTCTAAGAGCTGGCACTAGAGAAGGGAATGGAAGACCCTGGTTCTTTTTGACTTATCTTTATCAGCATGGAGCCTCCAACATATAAGCAAGTTGGCACAAGTGTCATCAGGCCCCGGTATTCTCTGTCTGTTGCATACGAGCCCTTGCTCTATGAATAGTAAGTAAGTAGGAGTAAGAAGTCTCTGTTCTCTTAGCTGCACCTGGCTGAAACACAGCATAGGACTGGGAAGGATGAAAGATGCTGGCAGTCTTCCCCTGCCCCTCCTGGAGTGAAACTGCAGCCCCAGACCAGGACCTGGGTGGGGAGGGAATTTCCATCTCCTTGGCCACACCCATTCACAGTAAAGTACTTGCAGTAGAGCTTTCATCACACATGCCTGACAGGAAGAGGATGGAAACAAGTCATGTCTCAAATGCCATAGATTCTCACTGTTCTTATTAAGATTAATAAAGTTTCTTGAATAAATGTTTGTCTATTTGTTTTATATCCATAGGACAATTTCCAGGGACTTTACATGGGTGTTTTCTTATAATTTTCATAGTTAAGTGGCTGTTTCACCTGGCAGTGGGTCTTCCAAGCCCTTCACACCACCTTTCCAGAAGTCTGCCTCTGTAATATATATATTTTTAAATCTCTTCTAAACACCAGTTTTCCCTTCATCTTTTGTGTTTTTCTTATTATTTATTGATTTATTGAAGAAATCGATTTTTGTTAAAGAATTATTTATTTTGGGGGGTGCAGAGGCAGAGAGAGCCTCAAGCGGACTCCACACAGAGCATGGAGCCTGACGCAGGGCTCAATTCCACGTGCTTGAGATCACAACTTGAGAGCAAAAACCAAGAGTTGGAAACTTAAACCAACTGTACCACCTAGGTGCCCCCAAATCAGTTTTTTAACTGTTAATTTTCCACAGATTTTTCTGATTGCACCTCTATGGTATAGTTTATCATATTTTTTTTGTCTCAGTATTTCCTGTTTATTGATGGTTAGATATATACCACCACCTCAAATGGTCAAACTCAGGAGGTTTTTTGACCAGTAATACTTCATATGTTGTGGTGTGTTCTTCCTTCAAGGACACATAACATCAAATAGCCTCTCTTTTTATAATATAAACAGCTGTCAGTGTTCAATACTTGTATCTATTAGTTCACTTAGGGATCATTATATTACTTTTATTTTTTTGAAGATTAATTGATTGATTTGAGAGAGAGAAGCAGATAGTGACAGCAATAGCAAGAGAGAGCACAAGCGGGGAGGAGAAGGAGAAGGAAGCTCCCGATAAGCAGGGAGCATGACATGGGGCTCGATCACAGGACCCTGGGATCATGACCTGAGCCACCCAGGCACCATGGGATCATTACTTTTAAAGCTTGGATACTTTTCCACCATTTGCATGCACCATTATTTATTTAGTCATTCTTTAATTGATAGATCTTTGAGTTCCAACCCTCTGCTATTACAAAAAATAATGTATGAATATCATTTTTTTGCCCAGTCATGGAAATATTTCCAAAGAATAAATTTCTGAAAGTAAAACCACAAGATATGACAAGTTATTATTTTGAGAGATATCACAAAATTGCCTATAAAAATATTTTACCAATTGCTATTACTAGCAAATATGCTTGTTTTCTTCATATTCTCACCAGTTTGTATTATCTTTTAAATTTTTGCCATCTTACTATTATTTTAATTTATACTCTAATTATTGGAGGAATTGAGCACATTTTCACTTATTGGACTTTGTCTTTCTTCTGGGAACTTTCCATTTACATATTTTGTGGGTCAAATTACTTAATCTCTTGCAAAGCCCACCAAGCCCAACCAAACAATCAAATGCACATGATTATTATAAGCCATGTTTTGCACTCAAGAGGGTACAGACTAGGAGACAGTATACCAGCAGGGCAGCATCAGGCATTTCTCTTCACTAAAAGTTTCTGTAGCACTTCAGGAATTAGTTACTGACCTCTCAAAAGTGACAGCTTAAGTATGAAGGAACATAATCACACTGTCATTATCAAAGTGTAACCGCCACTTTGGCTTATGTCCCAAATAGGAACCAATATCTCTTGCTACAGTCCATGAATTTAGCTTCCAGGATCTCTGTAAGGAACATGCCTAATATCAAGATTCATTGTAACCAGAGAAGCGTAAAGGTATCACTTCCAAACAGGTATTTATACTTTATTTACAAGCTTCCTAGTTTGGGTATATTTCATCTATCAGGGGTCATTTTTACTGTAAACAATGTTGCCAGGTAACACAACTGATGTTCCAAATTGGCAGATTTCCAGAAGAATGGTAGGCATACCTTGTTCTGTTGTGCTTAACTTTACTGCTCTTCACAGATACTACTTTTAAAAATTGAAGGTTTGTGGAAACCTGGTATCAAGCAAGTCTACTGGCACCATTTTTCCAACAGCATTTGTGTACTTCATGTCTCTCTGTTACATTCCGATAATTCTCACACTATTTCAAACCTTTTCACTATTACTATATTTGTTATGGTGGTCTGTGATCAGTGATCTTTGATGTTACTACTCTAATGGTTTGGGACCCCCAAAACCATACCCATACAAGACAATGAACTTAATTGATAAACACAGTGTGTGTCCTAACTGCTGCAGCAACTGGCCATTCACCCATCTCTCCCTTTTCTCAGTCCTCCCTATTCTCTGAAACAGAACAATATTGAAATTAGGCCTCCTAATAATCCACAATGGCCTCTTTAAGTGTTTAACCAAAAGGAAGAGTAGCATGTTTCTCACTTTATTTTTTTAAAGACTTTATTTATTTTAGAGAGAGATAGCAAGAGAGAGAGCACAAGTGGGAAGGAGAGGGAGAAGGAGACCCCCAGCTGAGCAGGGAGACCAACGCAAGGCTCAGTCCCAGGACCCTGGGATCATGACCTGAGCCAAAGACAGACGCTTGAACGACTGAGCCACCTAGGCACCCCTGTTTCTCACTTTAAGCCAAAAGCTAGAAATGGTTAAGCTTAGTGAGGAAGGCATGTCAAAAGCCAAGACAGGCCAAAAGCTAGACCTCTTGTTGTGAATGCAAAGGAAAAGTTCTCGAAGGAAATTAGAAATACTACTCCAGTGAACACACAAATAAGTGAAACAACCCTATTGCTGATACAGAGAAAGCTTCAGTGATCTAAACGGAAGATTAAACCAACCACAACAATGTCTTAAACCAAAACCTAATCCAGAGCAAGGCCCTAACTCTCTTCAATTCTATGAAGACTGAGAGAAGTGAGGATGCTATAGCAGAAAACTTTAAAGCTAGCAGAAGTTGGTTCATGAGGTTTAAGAAAAGAAGTCATTTCCATAACATAAAAGTGCAAGGTAAAGCAGTAAGTGCTGATGTAGAAACTGCAGCAAGTTAACCATAAGATCTAGCTATGATAATAA
>NC_048229.1:9032870-9050532 GCF_002007445.2 Ailuropoda melanoleuca
ATTTGGGTTATTCATTATTGTTATTATTATTATTACACTGTTATTATAATGGTTTTTTCTTTAGTTGTAAAGTCCAAGAACACCGCCCTTTCATAAAAATAAACAAAATCTGTGACATCAAGGCAAAACCATGAGAAAGCTTTAACAGGTTAAAAAAAAAAGAATAATATAGTGTCCTTCTGTATCTCTAACTACAGTCTTTAGCTTAAAATCTAATCTGTCTGATATGAGAATTGCTACCCCAGCTTTCTTTTGAGGTCTGATATGAGAATTGCTACCCAGTTGGCATGAAAAATGGTTCTCCATCCCTTCACTTTCAGTCTGGATGTATCTTTAGGTTTGAAATGAGTCTCTTGTAGACAGCATATGGATGGGTCATGTCCTTTTATCCAGCCTGCAACTCTGTGGCATTTTATAAGAGCATTTAGGCTGTTCACATTGAGAGTGATTATTGAGAGATAGGATTTTAATGAGGTCATGCTGCCTGTGACGTCTTTGTTTCTATAATTGTAAATTTCTGTTCTGTATCACTCGTGGGGTCTTTTTACTTTTATAGAAACCACCTCAATATTTCTTGTAGGGCTTGGTGGTCACATATTCTTTCAGTTTCTGCTGGTCTTGAAAGCTCCTTGTCTCTCCATCAATTCTGAATGACAGCCTTGCTGGATAAAGAATCCTTGGCTGCATGTTCTTTTCACTTAGTGCTCTGAATATGTCTTGTCAGCTTTTTCTGGCTTGCCAGGTCTCTGTAGACAGGTCTGACGTTATTCTGATGTTCCTCCCTCTTCCCCCTGGCCGCTTTCAAGATTGTTTCCTTGGATCTAAGATTTGCGAATTGTGCTATTATGTGACGTGGTGTCGGTCTGTTCTAGTTGATCTTGGGAGGGGTCCTTTCTGCCTCTTGCACATGAATGCTTGTTTCGTTCACTGGATTAGGGAAGTTCTCAGCTACAATTTGTTCAAATATCTCTTCTAGACCTCTATCTTTCTCAACCCCCTCGGGGATGCCGATGATTCTGACATTGGAACATTTCATTGAGTCAGTAATCTCCCGTAGTCTTATTTCTTGAAAGTGGAGTTTCTTAACCCATGTTACCTCTTTTTCCTTCTTTTCTATCATTTCACCCTCCAACTCACTATTTCGTTCTTCTTCCTCATTTACCCTGGCAGTCAGAGCATCCAGTTTAGACTGCATTTGATTTATAGCATTCTTAATTTCCACCAGATTCGCTCTCATTTCCACCCTTAGAGATTCTATATTCTCGTTAATATTTTCGCTAATATTTTTTTCTAGCCTACACATCATCTTGACCATTGTTACTCTAAAATCCATTTCTGACAATCTGGTTATATCCATATCTATTTGTTCTGTGGCAGAGGCCACAGTCTCTGTTTCTTTTCTTTGTTGGGGGTTCCTCCTCCTTGTCATTCTGATGAGGTATGGTTGCGGGGACATACAGAGCCCAAGTTATTGACCAGGACCCAAGCAAGATGCACTTGTTTTATAGGGACCTTAGGGATGTGGGCTTCTTGTTTTATCAGCCTGGCTTCTGGGAGAGAGGCCTGCTGTGCTGATACTCAGGCAACCCTATTTGGGTAGAGTTGCCCTGTCCCCTGGCGGGGCGGGGGCGGGGGAGGATGGGCACAATGAGAACCAGTTTTTCTGGGCTTTCGTTCTCTGGCGGCTTTCCCTGGCAGCTTTCTGTGACTCTTCAGAGGGTCAGAGCAGCAGTGACCGTATCGCAGCCTCTGTCTCAGAACAGAGAAATCGCAGTCTGCTCTTCACTGAGCTCTCCTGCCTACTCTAACTCCGTTTCTGTCAGTGCTGCTAAAGACCCGCAGTGACCCAGGTTGTGCGTCTCACAGCCGCTCTCCCAGTCCTCGCTCCCAGGGCCGGCACGTCTCTGCCCTTCGTGCTTCTAACATCTCCAGCCCGCCCCGGTTCCTGAGCTCCCAGTTTCAGTCTGCTTCGTACACGTACTCCATAGCTCCGGTTTTCAGTCTGGTCAAGGACGCGCTCCAGAGCTCCCAGTTTCAGTCTGGTTCATGTGCTCCCGAGCTCCTGGTTTTGGTCTGGTTTGCATGCGCGCTCCCGAACTCGAACTCCTGGTTTCAGTCTGGTTTCCCCGGGGTCTGCCCCCCAGCACAGGAGGCTACCACTTCCTGGCGCCCAAGTGTGGGGGCTCTCTCCCCCTTCTGTTTATCTTCCAATATCTGTGCGTAGATTCATGGCTCCCCGTTTGTACCTCGATACCCAGTGCCAGAGATGTTTGTTTGGGAGATCCAGATGTACCTTCTTGCGTCTCAGGCTGATTTAGTGGGTGTTCAGGATGGTCAAGATATCCAGCTTGATTCAGGGGACCAGCTGAAAAAGGGTTCCCTACTCCTCCACCATCTTTTTTCCTCCCCAATACATAAACATTCTAAATTGGACATTTCTTGCAGCTTTCAGATTTAAAAATTTGTTAAAGCCTGAGAGTACTGTTGTTAATAACCTTGATGATTATGACTAATGTTAACATTCTTCAATATCAAACAGAGGTGACTAATTATAAATTTATTATCCTTTGGGGCACCTGGGTGGCTCAGATGGTTAAGCCTCTGCCTTGGGCTCAGGTCATGATCTCCAGGTCTTGGGATTAAGCCCCATGTCAGGCTCCCAGCTTGGTGGGGAGTCTGTTTCTCCCTCTCCCTCTTCCTCTCCCCCTACTTGTGCTCTCTCTGTCTCTCTCTCCCAAATGAATAAATAAAATCTTTTAAAAAATAAAATAAAATAAATTTATCACCCTAACTACTTGGTATTCTTTTGAGACAATCACAACTCATCAAATTCATCATCTTTATCCTCCTAAAATCCCAGTGAGACAGACAGATTACTGAATGACTACCATGCATAAAGAAGAATTTATAATAGGGAAGATGAATAAGAAACTTTTATTCAGTCAAGCAGAGAAAGAAAATTATCATATGATTTCTCTCATCTATGAAACATAAGAACTAGGATGATCGGTAGGGGAAGAAAGGGATAAAGAAAGGGGGGGTAATCAGAAGGGGGAATGAAACATGAGAGTCTATGGACTATGAGAAATAAACTGAGGGCCTCAGAGGGTAGGGGGGTGGGGGATTGGGATAGACCGATGATGGGTAGTAAGGAGGGCACGTATTGCATGGTGCACTGGGTGTTATACGCAACTAATGAAGCATCGAACTTTACATCGGAATCCGGGGATGTACTGTATGGTGACTAACATAATATAATAAAAAATCATTAAAAAAAAAAAAGAAGGGGGAATGAACCATGAGAGACTGTGGACTCTGGGAAACAAACTGAGGGCTTCAGAGGGGAGGGGGTGGGGGATTGGGATAGGCTGGTGATGGGTATTAAGGAGGGCACATATTGCATGGTGCACCGGGTGTTATACGCAAATAATGAATCATGGAACATTGCATCAAAAACTAATGATGTACTGTATGGTGACTAATATAACAAAAAAAATTTTTTTTAAAAGAAACTTTTATTCAACCTTATATTTGTATAATGTTTTATAACTTAAAAGTACTTTTACATATATACTGATATTTCATCTTATTTTTGTGATGAAGAAACCAAAACTAGTATTTTACCGTGACTTATTTAAGGTCTGTTAAGTGGCAGAAACAAATTTACTTCTATTATTAAATTAGTAAAAAATTAATGTAAGAATTTATGTGCCCCAAATATCCCCTACACCAGTCTAAAACAGATCCAAAAGATAACTTCTCAGTTTTCAACCAGACCTTTTTTTTTTTTTGAATCCTGAGAATAAACAAGATCTCAATAGCTTATTTAGTTCACTCTTTAAAAAATGAAGATACCTAAACTTCAAATGTGGTTTTCTACTTTGTAAAATTGTCTTGAAAAGACGGCAGCTCAAGCTTATCATAGAAAATAGAAATCGAGAACAATCTAGTATAAAAATACTGTCAGATGACATTTTGAACAAAGAAAATGGGTTCTTGTCTACATAGAGAGCAACAGAAAAGAAGGTGAGAGACTGCCACTCTAAAGTAGACTCCAGATGTCCCAAAATACTTAACAGTTCAGGTAAAGCTACTGTTACATGGACTTAGGGCACAAGGGATTTTTGCTGTTGTTGTTAGGAGTACTTACCCTCAACAAAGGGGATTGATCATTACACAAATCTGTTCTGTCACAGATCAGACATGGTGCCATGGCATTAATCAGATGTTGGTTAGTATACCATGGCTAAAAGAGATAAAATCTAGCTGAAGTGGGCTAGCATCAGAAATCTACCCATACAGAAAGGTTTAGTGACGTTAAGCATGAAATTAAATCCAGAGAGGTCAACTATCAATTAGTAAAAGTTTATTTGAGCTCCTATTATATTTAAACCAATAAAAGACCCTAAAAATCACAATAATAATGTCATACAAAGCCCCAGCCACTGTAAAATTTAGGCCTTGGAGTTAAGCAGGCTAAGTCCAAAAGCTCAGAGAGGCAGTGAGAATATATTAACAAGAAAATATCGTCAAGTCAAATCCTAGTAAGAGGATATTTTTAATAGACTGCTTTCTACCAGACAGATTTAGAAAGTAAGGTGAGTTCTGTTCTTAAGGAGATCAGCAGATATCCTATTTTACCTCCAAAAATAACAAGAACAACAATAGTTCACACTAAGGGGAAGCTCTTTACATTTTTACCGAATTTAATATTCATGACAGTCCTAAGAATCTTATCATTATTCATATCTTACACAGGGAAACTAAGACTTAGTAAAATTAACTTGCTTAAAAATCATACAGCTAATAGGTACCAGAGCTGGGATTTAAACCCAGATCTCTTTGACTCCAAACTCTATGTTTTAACTCCAAGCCACAAACTTCATGTCATCTGCAATCCAAACTGGTGCCTCTAAAGTATGTGACTAGCATATTCTTCTAGGAAATGAAACCTGGTTCATGCACTAAGAAAAGGTGACTGCTGACACTTCAACCTATGTCAAAATAAACACTAGAATAGTCAAAAGTAAATAGGGAAGCAGACTGGGACAGTGTCTGGCACTGTCATTTTCCCTTATTTCTCCATAGCAGTTACCTCTGATAAACAGAAATATTAGCATAGCAATACTCCTAGGCCCCTCTGAAAAAAGCATGGAATTTGTTCCTGATCCCGAGATTGACCTGGGGGACAATCATATACAATCAAATTAATCTTCTTGGTGTAGATCTAATCATCTAACAGAATTAAAAATTCTCAGCATCTTAGACTATGGATCAGATTCCATCTTTCAGAGCCAAATGCTATAGGCCAGACAAAGCCTTCTGATTTGAACGTTATGGTGGCACGGTAACATCTATTGAATGGTTGGCTGAGTTCACAAAAAAAAATAGCACTTGGAAAATCCCACATCTCCATTTATTAATCAAAGAATGAAATTATTTCTGATGGCCTAGTTCTAAAATTCACTTTGCTTCTCAGGTAAGTTCCAGAACGAGTGACTAGCTCTTGGTAAATGATTGATTTCTTCTGTTCCAGTTCATTGAAGACACATAAAAGCACCAGAGCTGTAGTGAGCCAGTGTTTACCCCTGACCAGCTCTGGGTCTCCTACAAAATTCTGTTCATTATCTAAATCAGGCAAGAACTCAGTAACTCCAGGCACATAATAAAATAATATCATAAGAGAGGAATAAGCCTGATTCTAATTTGTATCCCACACCTACCCCAGTAGAGAAGGAAAAGCTCAAAACAAAATAAAAAACCCACACGTCCTGAAGCTTTAACATCTGAAACCTGGAAAGAGCTGTGAAAGCCCATACAGTGCAATAATGTCCAAATGCTAGTTTGAAAATTAGTGGTAATCCCTGATAAAATAGGCATTGGTCTCAGAAATATTGAGAAAAACATAGGTGATGTAATTAAATTTTTCATATAGTTAAATCTACTAATTTAAAGAGTCCATGCTCTAGTCTGAGATTATATTTTGCCTAGTTTTTTAGTATGAATTGTTATTCCTTTTATGAAATTAGGTAGTAGTTGTTTAAAAGTATTCTTAATTAAGCAAAATAGCAACAGTATGACAACTCACATTTTTTTTCTTTAGTTTTACTCATTTGTAAAACCCTGAAGTCTAGGAACCAGTGATCCCCTTATCTGTTGCATCACCTGGCAAATCCATTTTACATGGATGAAAATTACAAACACGTTTAACAGGGAAACACCAAACTGACCCTAATGATTTATTCCTGCATAACAATCCTCAAGGTTTCTACCCAAACTAAATATTTTCCTACTACTGCTTAAGCCCATTTTCTTTCACCCTGCTTCAGTGGGAATAATTAATAACTACTAACTATGTTCTAAAAATCTTGGCACTTGTTTTCAAAAATTTTTTTTCTAAAAGGGTCTCCCTGTTCAAAGAATGAAACTGGAAATCTAAATTAAGGAACTTGGATATCTTGTTTGTTTAGATCAGGTGACTAGCCCTTTCGTTACTATGACTCTTGGAAAATCTAGGACCTCTTCATCTGCTTGTGCAAATAGAGTGCCCGGCCTCCAACCACTCCCAATTTTTTTCTCAAGAACCAGTTACAGGGGAATTTTGAAAACCACAGACATTTAATCTTAACTGGCTGAACTGTGAAAGTCAGGGGTAGAAAAAGGAGGTGAACTTCTACTTTTCATTTGGAAACCCCAGGTATGCAAAAATGTGTTTTAATTTTTATCAAGAACATGTGTTAATTTTATAAAGTATAAAAAATCTTAATGTAGAAAAGCTAGCAAATGAAATTGTTCCATGTTTAGGGAAAGAATGTATTTTTTAGTCTCCAGGTCTCTAAAGAGTATTTAACTAAGTACCAGGATTCTCCAGTAACATGGAAAGAAAGAGATAGAAGAACCAAGTTTGGGTTTGCTCTTGTGACATAGTAAATATATGTTTGGTATCTGCCCCCCTAGTTCCTGACACAGCACTCCTAAAACCCTTGGAATTTCCTGAGTGATGAGAATGATAGGAGCATCTTACACAGAGCTCCTAAATCCTTTGAAATTTCCTGGGTGATAAGAGTACCTTTTGTTCTAATGAGATGATACTTGGTGGGCTCCTGGATAGCTTTAGGATAGAGGCTGGTTACCAGAAAGATCAAACCATGACTTGAGACTTAGAATTTTCATCCCTACATCCCATCCCCCAGGGTGAGGAGAAAGGCTAGAGACTGAATTAAAAATTGATCATGCCAATGGACTCTGAGAAACAAACTGAGGGCTTCAAAGGGGAGGGGGCGGGGGAATGGGATAGGCTGGTGATGGGTAGTAAGAAGGGCACGTATTGCATGGTGCACTGGGTGTTATGAGCAACTAATGAATCATGGAACTTTACATCAAAAACCAGGGATGTACTGTATGGTGACTAACATAATATAATAAAAATATTATTATAATAAAAAAACTAGAATTTGGTAGATCAATGCACCAAATTTATTGGATATAAAGTAAAAATAAAGTCATACATTGCTAAAAAAAAAAAACTGATCATGCCTAAGATGAAGCCTCCATAAAAAACTCTAAACTGCAGGATTCAGAAAGCTTCTGGGCTGATAAACACATCCAGCTCCACAGGGACAGAAGCTCCTGCATTCAGGACCCTTTTGAACTTATGTATCTCTTTATCTGGCTATTCATCTATATCCTTAATTATATTCAACTAGCAATAATGATTGTCATAAAAATCAAATGACTCCCTCAAAATCATATGGATTCTCAACAGCAAAACAATGCAGTAATGATTGTCATTTCTGATACCCTTGCTAATGGAAATATCTTCTACTGGATGTACAAAATAAATTGAGATAAAGCACAGATGCTCACATATACAGATCAAAGTTATGGCAGCTTGATGTTGAGTGTATTCCTGGGGAAAGAGCTTGGTGGTGCCATTCGCTGGTTGGGGACCACATTGCCTCTATAATGGCTTGCTGCAAAATAGCACTGAATGCTATTTTTGCTTTTCACCTTTTTCCACAAAGGCCAAAATCCTCTTTGGATTTCTTTTGGTTAGCAAGAACAGGTACTCTGCACATCTTTCATAAAAGCAAAGAGGAATAACACAAACTTTTGAAAAGTCAGGGATACCTATATATCATTCTCTCCCAAAGTTGAATAAATGGACCAATTGACTATTCAAATGAATTGTGTGTCTTAATATTAAGAAAAGACCCAAGTTAAATAGTATTTTTTCCCTCCAATCTGGCAAAGTTTATCAGGAGGGAAGACAATAGGGAATAATGAAACATTAAAGTGAAACACTCTAGACATTTTTCTGTTCTAAAGAATAACTTAGATTTTTATTGAGGATTATTTAAATAATATATTCCCCTAAAACCTCCAAGTTAACCCTGAATATACAAACGCTGAAGTTTTTCGAGCATATTCTCAGTCCCAAACTTTACTTATGAACGTCTACTTCTGGCCAAGATGGAATAACAAGAACTCGATTTACCTTCTTGGAAAACAAACAAAAAAGACAGACAAAACATTTCAAACAACAGCTTCAAGACACTAGACATCAGATAACAAAGTCAGTGATCTCTGAAACATGGGAAACATGAGATGAGCCATAGAACTACCTCAGCTTACTTACTTAAGATTTATTTGAGAGACAGAGAAAGTGTGCATCCCCGTGAGGCGGGGCAGGGCAGAAGGAGAGGGAGAGAATCTCAAGCAGACGCCACTCTGAGCACAGAGCCAGATGGGGGGCTTGCTCTCACAACCACGAGATCATGACCTGAGCCAAAATCAAGAGCTGGCCACTTAACCAACAGAGCCACCCAGGCACCCATACCTCAGATTACTTTCTAAAGAGAGTTTCCATGCTGTAGTACAGGAAGAAAAAACTGAGGCTGAGCTTGGCAAACTCTGAGTTGAGGAGATAGAGATAAGAATCGAAGAAAACTGAGGCTGCTAGAGTTCATAGAACAGAGTGCTGGAGAGGAAAGAGCTGCTCAGGGCACCCTGGATATTTGCAGAGGATCTTCCTGGAGTATTTAGCCAAGTACTAATTGCTGCATGTGTATAAGGGAACTATCCAAAGCTGAAAGAACTATCTAAAAGTATTACAGAACAGTATCTAGAGTTCACATAGGGCCAAAAATAGTTCCTACCACCAAGATTCAAAAAACTGATAATTCAACAGGACATAAGGTAGAGTACTCAGGAAGGCCTTGGCTCAGTTGTAAGAAATAATTAGCCTGAGACTAAGCATCACTCCAGAACTAACTAAAAAATCATAAAAGCAAGATCTGAGAGATTCAAACTATCTCTAAGTAACTTATCTGCATCCAAGGATAAAATTCAAGAATGGTTATAGGTATACAGAAATATCTAGTACACACCAAAAATAAAATTCACAGTGTCTTACATCCAATAAAAGATTAGATGCAAAGAGGGAGGAAAACATGACACATCCAGAGGAGAAAAATCAATCAACTGAAACCTACCCAAAACTGAAACAGATATTAGAATTATCAGAAAAAAGGGGAGCCTGGGTGGCTCAGCCATTAAGCGTCTGCCTTCGGCTCAGGTCATGATCCCAGGGTCCTAGGATCGAGCCCCACATTGGGCTCCCTGCTTGGCGGGAAGCCTGCTTCTCCCTCTCACACTGCCCTTGCTTGTGTTCCCTCTCTCACTGTCTCTCACTGTCAAATAAATAAATAAAATCTTTAAAAAAAAAAAAAGAATTAGCAGTAAAAGATAATAAAACAGTTATTATATCATATTCCATATTTTTAATAAGTAGAAACATGGAAGATATTTTTAAAGACCTTATTTGAGCTGATAAACATAAAAACTACAATGGATGAAGTAAAAATATATCCAGATTAGACACTGCAGAAGAAATGACTAATGAAAGCATAACAATACAAAATATTCAAAGCAAAAAACAAAACAACAACAAAAAAGAATCCAAAAACTGAAAAAGCATCAGTGAACTGTGGGAAAGCTTCAAGCAGCATTATATATATAGGTAATAGGATGCCTGAAAGGAGTGCAAGCAGTGGGGAAAAGGGAAAAAGAAAACATATTTGAAGAAATAATGGGCAAAAGCTTTCCAAATTTGATGAAGACTATAAACTCATAGATTCGAAAGCTCAATTAATCCCAAGGAAAAGATATGAAGAAAATGACAGCAAGGCCCATCATAATCAAATTATTCATTTTTTAAAAGATTTTATTTATTTATTTGTCAAAGAGAAAGAGCACGCGCACGTACAAGCAGGAGGAACAGCAGGCAGAGGGAGGAGGCTCCTTGCTGAGTATGGAGCCGGATGTAGGACTGGATTCCAGGACTCTGGGATCATGACCTGAGCTGAAAGCAGATGCTTAACCAGCTGAGCCATCTAGGTATCCCAAATTACTCATTTTTAATAGAATATCTTAAAAGCAGCCAGAGAAAAAAAAGATGCAGAGAGGAACAAAGATATAGTATCAGATTTCTTAAAGGAAACAGTTCAAGTAAAAAGACAGTGAAGCAATATGTTAAAGTACTAAAATTTTCTCAATCTAGAAGTCTATACCCAGCAAATATATTCCCAAACACAAAGGCAAAACAGACATTTTCAAACACACAAAAGCAGATCCACAACATAAAAAATGTTAAAGAGTATGCTTCAGGCAGAAGAAAAATGGTATCACTAAAAAAATCTGAGTCTACACAAAAGAATGAAGAACATTGGAAACAGTAAGTATAAAAGTTTTTTTATTATTTAAATCTTTGTAATGATAATTAACTGAGCAAATATAAAAATATATTGTGAGCTTGATAGTATACATATAAAAAAACATGAAAATAGCATAAAGGCCAGTAGAGGAGAAACGAAAGTATTCCATTGTAAGATTCTCATCCTATACGTGAAGAGATATATCACTTCAACTATGATGAGTTAAAATGTATTCTATGAACCCTGTAACATAACCACTAAAGTAACGCAAGAAAGGGTTTTAGCAAACAAGCCAACAACAGAGATAAAAGGTAGTAATAAAAATAGTATATTAATCCAAAGAAGACAGAAAAAGGAAGAAAAAGGAACAACAACAACAAAAAAAACAGAACAGAAAACAAAGAACAAAATGATAGATTCAAATAAAACAGTACAATCAAATTAAGTGTCAGTGGCCTAAAAACCACAATTTAAAGGCAGAGATTGTTGGACTGGATAAAATACTAAGACCTAAATATATGTTGCCTACCAGAAGTGCATTTTAAATAAAAATACAAAAATAATTTAAATTTATAAGGGTAAGAAGATATGCCATGCTATATAAGTTATGTGATACACTTTACCACAATTTAAAAAATAAAGCTAGGGTGCCTGGGTGGCTCAGCTGGTTAAGTATAGACTCTTAATTTCACCTCAGGTCATGATCTCAGAGTCATGAGATCAAGCCCCGCATCAGGCTCTGAGGTGAGCATGGAGCCTGCTTAAGATTCTCTCTCTCTGGGGTGCCTCCCCCATTCATGTGCTCTTTCTCTCTAAATAAATAAATAAAACTAAATAAGCTAGTGTGTTTCAGCTCTCTACAGCCCATCCCTTTTATTGATTACAAAAAAAAAAAAACTCAGAGGAAAAATATAAAAGTTAACTACTCAAAGGCTGAAAAGTAAAAATCAAACAAAGGAATCAAATACGGAGAAGGAAACTGCACAAAAGTGAGTTTCCCAAACTTCTCTCTCTTGCTTTCTTATAGCTTTTCCTCAAGTGTGCATCCCAATCATAGTGCTTCTCAATGAAGGCACCTAAAACTCTAATAGAAACCTATGTTTTAGGCCACATAAACCAGAGAATGTCCTCCTTCAGGCAGGAAGTTTGGGCAGAATCCCAAAAGTGACAGAGCCAGGAAAGCAGATGTCCTGATTCTATGTATGATGCCATATAAGTCTCAACCTAACCACTGCATGCATGCAAATGACAGCCCAAAACTTAAGGCTTAGAGAAATAGGCTTAGAGAACTTGAACCTAGAAATGATGAAATGACATTCACATTCTAGGGCACCTGGGTGGCTCAGTTGGTTAAGTGACTGGCTTTGGCTCGGTCATGATCCTGGAGTCCCAGGATCGAGTCCTGCATTAGGCTCCCTGCTCAGCAGGGATATGACGATCTCCCTCCAGTCCTCCCACCCCCTCCTGCTCTCTCTCTCTCAAATAAATAAATAAAATCTTAAAAAAAAAAAAGAAATTCACATTCTAAACCTAATCAGGTTGACTGTCTGCTAAACAAAAACATTAGCATTCTTCAGAGAATTATAAAAGAACCCAGAGTCTATGCTACATAGCATTCACAATGTCCAAGATGAAATCCTAAATTACTTAACACACAAAGAACAGAAATTTGTCACCCATTATCATGGGAGAAGACATGAAATAGCAGATACTGGAAATATCAAACAAAAAATTTTAAAAGCAACTATTAAATTCATATGCTCCATGAGGTAAAGGAATATAAACTTGAAATGATTTTGGGAGGTGATGGAAATAGAAATGTTTGTTAACTTAATTGTGGTAATGATTTGATAGGGGTATACATATATTAAAAATGATAAAATTGTACACTTTAAATATTGTTGTGTAGGGGCAGCCAGGAGGCTTAGTCAGTAAAGTATCTGCCTTCGGCTTGGGTCATGATCTTGGGGTCCTGGGATTGAGCCTCATGTTGGGCTCCTGCTCAGTGGGGGTGTCTGCTTCTCCCTCTTTCTCTGCCTTCCCTCCCTCCGCTCATGCTTTCTCCCTCTCTCTCAAATAAATAAATTAAATATTTCAAAAATTAAATAAATAAATATGTCATTTATTGTATGTATAGCCAAATAAAGTTGTAAAAAAAAGAAAGTAACATTAATCATACCTATGCCAAGCACAAGGTAAATATTATTAATGCCCATTTTACAGACTAGGAGACTTAAGTTCAGAAATTATTAAGTATTTGGGGTGCCTGGGTGGCACAGCGGTTAAGCGTCTGCCTTCGGCTCAGGGTGTGATCCTGGTGTAATGGGATCGGGCCCCACATCAGGCTCCTCTGCTATGAGCCTGCTTCTTCCTCTCCCACTCCCCCTGCTTGTGTTCTCTCTCTCTCTGGCTGTCTCTATCTCTGTTAAATAAATAAATAAAATCTTTAAAAAAAAAATTATTAAGTATTTGCCTAAGGTTACAAAGTTAACTGGGTCCAGAATTCTATGCAGATTATTTTTACTTCCAAAACTATATTATTTCCTTAGCTGATAAAACAATAGAATGTTACTCAATTTATAAGATATTAGGAGGGTTAAATAAACTATGTTTCTATGATACTAAAATTCATATGAGATAGTTAACATATATTGGTATATGGATTTCATACCACCAATTACATGTTATTATTTTTGCATATGGATTTCATACCACCATTTACATGTTATTATTTTCCTACTAAATTGAAAGAAATAGGGGCGCCTGACTGGCTCAGATATTAAGCGTCTGCCTTCGGCTCAGGGAGTGACCCCAGGATCCTGGGATCGAGCCCCACATCGGGATCCCTGCTCCGCTGGGAAGCCTGCTTCTTCCTCTCCCACTCCCCCTGCTTGTGTTCCCTCTCTTGCTGGCTGTCTCTCTCTCTGTCAAATAAATAAATAAAATCTAAATAAATAAATAAATTGAAAGAAATATTCCCTCTAGTAACAAATCTCAAAGGAAACATGTAGCAGTGAGTACAGATTGCATTTTAACCTCTCCTTTTTCGCATAGCAAGTCTGAGAAATATAAGAAACATTATATACAGATGGTACTGTGTGGGTTAATCCACTGACAAAATCTGTGAAAGATCTACAATCCATACGTGATGATCTGTAGTATTTCCCAATTTAAGCCGATGCTTATTATATTCTTTTAATAAAAAACCATGCATTAATCTCAAAAGATGTTGGGGGGTTTTCTTGTTTTTGTTTTTAAGATTTTATTTATTTATTTGACAGAGAGAGACAGCAAGAGAGGGACACAAATAAGGGGAGTGTGAGAAGGAGAAGCAGGCTTCCCACCAAGCAGTGAGCCCAGTACGGGGCTCTATCTCAGGACCCCATGACCTGAGCCAAAGGCAGACATGTAATGGATGAGCCACCCAGAAGCCCCTCAAAAAATGTTGTTAAAGAATGTTTCATTACATGGAAATATACTCACGATATGTTGAAAAATAAAAGCAAATTACAAAAAGTATTAATGTGTTATTTTATTTGTTTTAAAATGCATATACCTACAGAGAAAAAGACTGGAAAGATATATAATACATATAAAATATTATGTGGGTGATTATGGGTGATTTTAAGTATCATTTTGCTTCTCTGAATTTTCTACACTTTCTATAATAAACAAGTAGTGTTTTTTAAAATGGTAAAACATTAAGAGCTATTGTTTCAAAGTGTAACAATAAACAAAAGGGTCCAACTTACCAAGATGGATTATCTTTGTTTTCTATTTAGGTCTGAGTATACCTGTCTTACAAGATACAGTCACAATCTAGTACCACTCACCTGTCCAACTGCTTGCAAGTTATAGCAGACAACATCCTTATTGGCTGCTGAAGTTCCATAAAGAAGTGCTTCAATGAGCCAGCATATCCCCAGGAGAAGGTCAGAGAAGCTCAGATAAAAGAGTGGCCTTATCTGTCAAAGCAACAAAAGCCTCATTTCATAAATGATGTAGCTAGGAGAATATAACAATCAATTATTTTTGTGTTATACTTTTCTAGTAGAAACCTGGGCATCATTATTCTGGGGTCTCTGTCATTGGTGGACTGTGGGGAATGTAAAGGAATACTCCACGTAGGAAAGAATCTATAATTGCAACTATCCCAACTCTCCTGGAATCAGACTACTCATGGATAGATTAGCACTGGACTTCTTCCTCATAGATATATTCCTTCCTCAGATATAGGGACAAAGAATGGACAGATAAGAAATTCTGTGATGGGAGACACACCACAAATAGAAAATTAAAAGTGCTCTAGTTGCACAGCCAACATCTTCTAACAATAGGAAATGAGATCATCAGCTGAGTGTTTAGGGATATGGTTAAGGACTCAAAGAAAATAAAAATGGGTTTTTAAAATCTTAATATAGTTTAACTTGCATTTTTCTTATTCTTTTTCTCTACTGAAAAAATTGTAAGATATTTAAAGTGTGCAATGTGATGATTTGATATACATTGTACATCGTGAAAGAATTTCCCCAAGTTAACACCTCTATCACCACACATGCATTTACTTTTTTTTTGATGACAACATTTAAGTTCTACTCTCTTAGCAAATTTTGATTATACAATACAGTGTTATCAACTATAGTCACCACATTATACATTAGATCCTCAGACCTTATTCATCTTATTTCATCAATGAAAACTCAGAGTAGGAAAAAATATCAGTATGAATTGTATATGCTGCCTTTTCAATTTCTGACCCTATCAGTGAAGTTTGTCCTTCTTTGTCACTTTCGAGAATTCTTCCCCTTTTGGCCTCCCTACTCCCACTTTTCTAAAAATAGTATTGGTTAGCCTACAGAGAAAATTATAAAATGTTTATTGAGAGACACCAAAGACGATCTACAGTGAAGAAATATACTATCCTCATGGATTGTAAGACCAAGATTACAAAAATGTTGGTTCTCCCTAAATTGATACATAGATTAAATGCAATCTCAATTGTATCTCGAGACATTTTTTTGTGGAAGTTGACAAACCGGCTCTACATCTGATACAGAAATACAAAATATCAAGATAACCAAGACATTCTTGGTTATCTTGATGAAAAAGGATAAAGACGACTTGTCCTACACATAGCAAAACTTAATATAAAGCTAGAGTGCAGACACTGTGGCTCTAGCACAGAGATAAGCAAATAGACAAATGAAATGGAATACAGAGCTCATACAAACCTAAGCATTTATAAAAACTTCTCATACATGATAGAAGTGGCTTTTTTAAAAGATTTTATTTATTTATTTGACAGAGAGAGAGAGCGTGAGAGCATGAGAGAGCACAACCAGGAGGAGCCAGAGGAAGAAGGAGAAGCAGAGCCCCACTGAGCAGGGAACCTGAGTTGGGGCTTGATCCCAGGACCCTGAGATCATGACCCGAGCCAAAGGCAGACACTTAACCATCTGAGCCACCTAAGTTCCCCTAGAAATGCCTTTTTTTTTTAACATTTTCATTTTGTTATTTTTGTTATTATTATTATTATTATTATTATAATCTCTACTCCCAATGTGGAGCTCAAACTCACAAACCTGAGATCAAGAGTTGCAGGCTCTCCTGACTGAGCCAGCCAGACACCCCATAAGGTGGCTTTTTGGATCAAGAGAGAAACGATAGCCTTTTCAAAATATGATGTTGCAACAACTGGGGGTCTATATGGATAAAAATAAAAGTGGACCCCTACTTCCTATCTCACACACTCAAAAATGAGTTCCAACGGGTTTAAATAACTAAATATGAAGGCAAAAACCGTAAAACATTTTTTTAGATAACAGAGGAAAATGTCTTCAACTTCTGGCCAAGGAAACTTTTCCTAAGCAAAAAAAAAAAAAGCTTTCTAAAAGGAAGTAAGTGAAAAATTCAACTAGTGAAAAAGAAAAATGTGTCAAAAGACACCACAAAGGAAATGAAAAGATATACCACAAAATGGGAGAAGATTATTTGCAACACATAAAACTGAAAAAGGACTGGTATCAAAAAAATATTAAAAACAAAAACTCTCAGAAATCAGTTGCATTTCTATACACGAATAATGAGACTGAAGAAAGAGAAATTAGGGAATCCATCCCATTTACAATAGCACCAAAAACCATACGTTACCTTGGAATTAACTTAACCAGAGACGTAAAGGACCTATATGCTAGAAACTATAGATCACTTTTGAAAGATATTGAGGAAGACATAAAAAGATGGAAAAATATTCCATGCTCATGGATTGGAAGAATTAACATAGTTAAAATGTCCATACTACCCAGAGCAATCTATACTTTCAATGCTATCCCGATCAAAATACCGATGACATTTTTCAAAGAACTGGAACAAACAGCCCTTAAACTTGTATAGATCCAGAAAAGGCGCCGAATCACCAAGGAACTGTTGAAAAGGAAAAACAAAGCTGGGGGCATCACAATGCCGGATTTCGAGCTGTACTACAAAGCTGTGATCACAAAGACAGCATGGTACTGGCACAAAAACAGACACATCGACCAATGGAACAGAATAGAGAACCCAGAAATGGACCCTCGGCTCTTTGGGCAACTAATCTTTGATAAAGCAGGAAAAAACATCCGGTGGAAAAAAGACAGTCTCTTCAATAAATGGTGCTGGGAAAATTGGACAGCTACATGCAAAAGAATGAAACTTGACCACTCTCTCACACCATACACAAAAATAAACTCCAAATGGATGAAAGACCTCAATGTGAGACAGGAATCCATCAAAATTCTAGAGGAGAACATAGGCAACAACTTCTATGACATCGGCCAGAGCAACCTTTTTCACGACACATCTCCAAAGGCAAGAGAAATAAAAGATAAAATGAACTTATGGGACTTTATCAGGATAAAGAGCTTCTGCACAGCCAAGGAAACAGTCAAAAAAACTAAGAGACAGCCCAC